>NC_139145.1:168796004-169396004 GCF_964270905.1 Leucopleurus acutus | reverse complement strand
CGCCGCAGGCTCACCCCGCATTCCGTGCCCCTCCCTCCCCCTGGCCTGAGTGAGCCGGAGCCCCCGAATCAGCAGCTCCTGTAACCCCATCCTGTCTGAGCGAAGAACAGACACCCTCCAGTAACCTACACGCAGAGGCAGCGCCAAATCCAAAGCTGAACCCTGGGAGCTATGCGAAAAAAGAAGAGAAAGGGAAATCCCTCCTGGCAGCCTCAGGAGCAGTGGATTAAATCTAAACAATCAACTTGATGTACCCTGCATCTGTGGAATACACGAATAGACAACGAATCATCCCAAATTGAGGAGGTGGACTTTGAGACCAAGATTTATTATTTTTTCCCCTTTTCCTCTTTTTGTGAGTGTGCATGATTCTGTGTGAGATTTTGTCTGTATAGCTTTGCTTTCACCATTTGTCCGAGGGCTCTATCTATCCTTTTTTTACTTTTTAAAAAAATTTTTCATAATAAAGATTTTTTTATTTTAATAACTTTATTTTACTTTTATTTATTTTCTTTTATCCTTTCTTTCTTTCTTTCTTTCTTTCTTTCTTTCTTTTTCTTTCTTTCTTTCTTTCTTTCTTTCTTTCCTTCTTTCTTTCCTTCTACTTTTTCACCCTTTTATTCTAAGCCATGTGGATGAAAGGCTCTTGGTTCTGCAGCCAGCAGTCAGTGCTATACCTCTGAGGTGGGAGAGCCAACTTCAGAACACTGGTCCACAAGAGACCTCCCAGCTACACGTAATATCAAACAGCAAAAATCTCTCAGAGATCTCCATCTCAACACCAACACTCATCTTCACTCAACGACCAGCAAGCTACAGTGCTGGACACCCTATGCCAAACAACTAGCAAGACAGGAACACAACCCCACCCATTAGTGAAGAGGCTGCCTAAAATCATAAGTCCACAGACACCCCAAAGCTAACCACCAGACGTGGACGTGCCCACCAGAAAGAAAAGATCCAGCCTCATCAACCAGAACACAGGCACTAGTTCCCTCCACCAGGAAGCCTACACAACCCACTGAACCAACTTTAGCCACTGGGGACAGACACCAAAAACAACAGGAACTATGAACCTGCAGCATGCAAAAAGGAGACCACAAACACAGTAAGATAAGCAAAATGAGAAGACAGAAAAATGCACAGCAGATGAAGGAGCAAGATAAAAACCCACCAGACCTAACACATGAAGAGGAAATAGACAGTCTACCTGAAAAAGAATTCAGAATAATGATAGTAAAGATGATCCAAAATCTTGGAAATAGAATAGACAAAATGCAAGAAACATTTAACAAGGACCTAGAAGAACTAAAGATGAAACAAGCAATGATGAACAACACAATAAATGAAATTAAAAATACTCTAGATGGGATCAATAGCAGAATAACTGAAGCAGAAGAATGGATAAGTGACCTGGAAGATAAATTAGTGGAAATAACTACTGCAGAGCAGAATAAAGAAAAAAAAGAATGAAAAGAACTGAGGACAGGCTCAGAGACCTCTGGGACAATATTAAAGGCACCAACATTCAAATTATAGGGGTTCCAGAAGAAGAAGAGAAAAACAAAGGGACTGAGAAAATATTTGAAGAGATTATAGTTGAAAACTTCCCTAATATGGAAAAAGAAATAGATAATCAAGTCCAGGAAGCACAGAGAGTCCCATACAGGATAAATTGAAGGAGAAACACGCCAAGACACATATTAATCAAACTGTTAAAAATTAAATACAAAGAAAACATATTAAAAGCAGCAAGGGAAAAACAGCAAATAACACACAAGGGATTCCCCTTAAGGTTAACAGCTGATCTTTCAGCAGAAATTCTGCAGGCCAGAAGGGATTGGCAGGACATATTTAAAGTGATGAAGGAGAAAAAACCTGCAAACAAGATTACTCTACCCAGCACGGATCTCATTCAGATTTGATGGATAAATTAAAACCTTTATAGAAAAGCAAAATCTAAGAGAGTTCAGCACCACCAAACCACCTTTACAACAAATGCTAAAGGATCTTCTCTAGGCAAGAAACACAAGAGAAGGAAAAGACCTACAATAACAAACCCCAAAAAATTAAGAAGATTGGAATAGGAACATACATATTGATAATTACCTTAAATATAAATGGATTAAAAGCTCCCACCAAAAGACACAGACTGGCTGAATGGATACAAAAACAAGACCCATATATATACTGTCTACAAGAGACCCACTTCAGAATTAGAGACACATACAGACTGAAAGTGAGGGGATGGAAAAAGATATTCCATGCAAATGGAAACCAAAAGAAAGACAGAGTGGCAATTATCATATCAGACAAAATAGACTTTAAAATAAAGACTATTAGAAGAGACAAAGGAGGACACTACATAATGATCAAGGGATCAATCCAAGAAGAAGATATAACAATTGTAAATATTTATGCACCCAACATAGGAACACCTCAATACATAAGGCAAATACTAAGAGCCATAAAAGGGGAAATTGACAGCAACACAATCATAGTAGGGGACTTTAACACCCCATGCTCACCAATGGACAGATCATCCAAAATGAAAATAAATAGGGAAACACAAGCTTTAAATGATACATTAAACAAGAGGGATTTAATTGATATGTATAGGACATTCCATCCAAAAACAACGAATACACATTTTTCTCAAGTGCTCATGGAACATTCTCCAGTATAGATCATATCTTGGGTCACAAATCAAGCCTTGGTAAATTTAAGAAAACTGAAATTGTATCAAGTATCTTTTCTGACCACAATGTTATGAGACTAGATATCAATTACAGGAAAAGATCTGTAAAAAATACAAACACATGGAGGCTAAACAATACACTACTTAATAACGAAGTGATCACAGAAGAAATCAAAGAGGAAATCAAAAAATACCTAGAAACAAATGACAATGGAGACACGACAACCCAAAACCTATAGGATGCAGCAAAAGCAGTTCTAAGAGGGAAGTTTATAGCAATACAATCCTACCTTAAGAAACAGGAAACATCTCAAATAAACAACCTAACCTTGCACGTAAAGCAATTAGAGAAAGAATAACAAAAAAACCCCAAAGTTAGCAGAAGGAAAGAAATCACAAAGATCAGATCAGAAAAAAATGAAAAAGAAATAAAGGAAATGATAGCAAAGATCAATAAAACTAAAAGCTGGTTCTTTGAGAAGGTAAAAAAATGGATAAATCATTAGCCAGACTCATCAAGAAAAACAGGGAGAAGACTCAAACCAATAGAATGAGAAATGAAAAAGAAGAAGTAACAACTGACACTGCAGAAATACAAAAGATTATGAGAGATTACTACAAGCAATGCTATGCCAATAAAATGGACAACCTGGAAGAAATGGACAAATTCTTAGAAAAGCACAACCTGTCAAGACTGAATCAGGAAGAAATAGAAAATATGTACTGACCAATCACAAGCACTGACATTGAAACTGTGATTAAAAATCTTCCAACAAACAAAAGCCCAGGACCAGATGGCTTCACAGGTGAATTCTATCAAACGTTTAGAGAAGAGCTAATACCTAACCTTCTCAAACTCTTCCAGAATATAGCAGAGGGAGGAACACTCCCAAACTCATTCTACAAGACCACCATCACCCTGATACCAAAACCAGACAAGGATGTCACAAAGAAAGAAAACTACAGGCCAGTATCACTGATGAACATAGATGCAAAACTCCTTAACAAAATACTAGCAAACAGAATCCAGCAGCACATTAAAAGGATCATACACCATGATCAAGTGGATTTTTTTCAAGGAATGCAAGGATTCTGCAATATATGCAAATAAATTAATGTGATAACCATATTAACAAAATGAAGGAGAAAAACCCTATGGTCATCTCAATATATACAGAGAAAGCTTTTGACAAAATTCAACACACATTTATAATAAAAACCATCCAGAAAGTCAGTATAAAGGAAACTTTCCTCAACATAGTAAAGGCCATATATGACAAACCCACAGCCAACATCATCCTCAATGGTGAAAAACTGAAAGCATTTCCACTAAGGTCAGGAAGAAGACAAGGTTGCCCACTCTCACCACTCTTATTCAACATAGTTTTGTAAGTTTTAGCCACAGCAATCAGAGAAGAAAAGGAAATAAAACGAATCCAAATCGGAAAAGAAGTAAAGATGTCACTGTTTGCAGATGACATGTTACTATACATAGAGAATCCTAAAGATGCTACCAGAAAACTACTAGAGCTAATCAATGAATTTGGTAAAGTAGCAGGATACAAAATTAATGCACAGAAATCGCTGGCATTCCTATACACTAATGATGAAAAATCTGAAAGTGAAATCAAGAAAACACTCCCATTTACCATTGCAACAAAAAGAATAAAATATCTAGCAATAAACCTACCTAAGGAGACAAAAGACCTGTATGCAGAAAATTATAAGACACTGATGAAAGAAATTAAAGATGATAAAAATAGATGGAGAAATATACCATGTTCTTGGATTGGAAGAATCAACATTGTGAAAATGACTCTACTACCCAAAGCAATCTACAGATTCCATGCAATCCCTATCAAGCTACCACTGGCATTTTTCACAGAACTAGAACAAAAAATTTCACAATTTCTATGGAAACACAAGAGACCTCGAATAACCAAAGCAATCTTGAGAATGAAAAACAAAGCTGGTGGAATCAGGCTCCCTGACTTCAGACTATACTACAAAGCTACAATAATCAAGATGGTACGGTACCGGCACAAAAACAGAAATATAGATCAATGGAACAGGATAGAAAGCCCAGAGATAAACCCATGCATATATGGTCACCTTATTTTGATATAGGAGGTAGGAATGTACAGTGGAGAAAGGAGAGCCTCTTCAATAAGTGGTGCTGGGAAAACCGGACAGGTACATGTAAAAGTATGAGATTAGATCACTCCCTAACACCATACACAAAAATAAGCTCAAAATGGATTAAAGACCTACATGTAAGGCCAGAAACTATCAAACTCTTGGAGGAAAACATAGGCAGAATAGTCTATGACATAAATATCAGCAAATTTATTTTTGACTCACCTCCTAGAGAAATAGAAATAAAACCAAAAATAAACAAATGGGACCTAATGAAACTTCAAGGCTTTTGCACAGCAAAGGAAACCATAAACAAGACCAAAAGGCAACCCTCAGAATGGGAGAAAATATTTGCAAATGAAGCAACCGACAAAGGATTAATCTCCAAAATTTATAAGCAGCTCATGCAGCTCAATAACAAAAACAAACAAACAATCCAATCCAAAAATGGGTAGCAGACCTAAATAGACATTTCTCCAAAGCAGATATACAGACTACCAATGAACACATGAAAGAATGCTCAACATCTTTAATCATTAGAGAAATGCAAATGAAAACTACAATGAGATATCATCTCACACCAGTCAGAATGGCCATCATCAAAAAATCTAGAAACAATAAATGCTGGAGAGGGTGTGGAGGAAAGGGAATACTTTTGTGCTGCTCGTGGGAATGTGAAGTGGTACAGCCACTATGGAGAACAGTATGGAGGTTCTTTAAAAAACTAAAAATAGAACTACCATATGACCCAGCAATCCCACTACTGGGCATATACCCTGAGAAACCATAATTCAAAAAGAGTCATGTACCAAAATGTTTATTGCAGCTCTATTTACAATAGCCAGGAGAGGGAAACAACCTAAGTGTCCATCATCGGATGAATGGATAAAGAAGATGTGGCACATATATACAATGGAATATTACTCAGCCATAAAAAGGAATGAAATTGAGCTATTTGTAATGAGGTGGATGGACCTAGAGTCTGTCAGAGTGAAGTAAGTCAGAAAGTGAAAGAGAAATACCATATGCTAACACATATAAATGGAATTTTAGAAAAATAAAATGTCATGGAGAACCTAGGGGTAAGACAGGAATAAAGACACAGACCTACTAGAGAATGGACTTGAGGATATGGGGAGGGGGAATGGTAAACTGTGACAAATTGAGAGAATGGCATGGATATATATACACTACCAAACATAAAATAGACAGCTAGTGGGAAGCAGCCTCATAGCACAGGGAGATCAGCTCAGTGCTTTGTGAGCACCTAGAGGGGTGGGATAGGGAGGGTGGGAGGGAGGCAGACACAAGAGGGAAGAGATATGGGAACATATGTGTATGTATATCTGATTCAGTTTGTTATAAAGCAGAAACTAATACATCATTGTAAAGCAATTATACTCCAATAAAGCTGCAAAAAAAGAAAGAAAGAAAGAAAACAGTCCCATTTAGAACTGTAATAAAATACTTAGGAATAAAGATAACTAAGGAGGTAAAAAGCCAGTACTCAGGAAACTGTAAGACACTGATGAAAGCAACTGAAGCTGTCACAAACAGATGGAAAGATATACTGTGTTTGTGGATTGGAAAAATTAATATTGTTAAAAGAACCATTCTCTCATGGGCTTCCCTGGTGGTGCAGTGGTTGAGAATCTGCCTAACAATGCAGGGGACACTGGTTTGAGCCCTGGTCTGGGAAGATCCCACGTGCTGTGGAGCAACTAGGCCCATCAGCCACAACTACTGAGCCTGCACACCTGGAGCTTGTGCTCCACAACAAGAGAGGCCATGAAAGTGAGAGGCCTGCACACCACTATGAAGAGTTTGCCACCGCTCGCCGCAACTAGAGAAAGGTCTTGCACAGAAACGAAGACCCAACACAGCCAAAAATAAATATAAAAAAATTAAAAATTAAAAAAAAAACATACTCTCCAAGGCAACCTATAATTTAAATGACATCCCTAAGAAAACACCAATGACAGTTTTCAGAGGACTAGAACCAAAAATTCTAATATTTGTATGGAAACAAAAAAGACCCTGAAGAGCCAAAACAGTCTTGAGAAAAAAGAGCAAAGTGGAAGGTTTTATGTTCTCTGATTTCAAACTACATTACAAAGCTACAGTAATCAAAACAGTATGGTACTGCCACAAAAACAGCTACATAGGTCAATAGAACAGAATACAGAGCCTGAAATGAACCCACACTCATACAAGCAATTAACCTACTACAAAGGAGGCAAGAATATATAATGAGGAAAATACAGCCTCTTCAATAAATGGTGTTGGGAAAACTGGACAGCTACATTCAAAAGAATCTAGCTGGGCTAATTTTTCACAGCATGTACAAAAATAAACTCAAACTGAATTAAAGACTTAAATGTAAGATCTGAAACCATAAAACTCCTAGAAGAAAACATGAGCAGTATGCTCTTTGATCTTAGTAATATTTTTTTGAATATGTCTCCTCAGGCCAGGGAAGCAAAAGCAGAAAGAAATAAATGGGACCACATCAAACTAAAAATCTGCACAGCAAAAGAAGGCATCAACAAAATGAAAAGTTCACCTACTGAATGGGAGAAGATATTTGCAAATGCTTGTCTGATAAGGGATTAATATCGAAAATATAAAAAAATCTCATACTACTCAACTTAAACAAACAAACCTGATTTTTAAAAAGTGAGCAGAGGACGTGTATACACATTTTTCCAAAGAAGACATACAATGGCCAACACACACATGAAAAGATGGTCAACAACACTAATCATGAGGGAAATGCAAATCAAAACCACAATAATTTATTACATCATATGTGTCTGAATGGCTATCATCAAAAAGACATCAAATAACAAGTATTGGCAAGGATGTGGACAAAAGGGAACCCTCATGAACTGTTGGTGGGAAAGTAAATTGCTGCAGCCACTATGGAAAACATTATGGAGCTTCATCAAAAAACTAAAAATAGAGCTACCATAAGATCTAGCAATTCAACTTCTGGGTATTTTTCCAAATAAAAGAAGAACACAAATTTAGAAAGATAGATGCACACCTATGTTCACTGCAGCATGATTCACAATAGCCAAAATATGAAAGTAACCTAAGTGCCCATCAATAGATGAATGGATAAAGAAGATGTGAGATTTTATATATATATATATATATATATATATATATATATATATATATATATATATATATGAGGGAATATTACTCAGCCATAAAAAAAGAATGAAATCTTGCCATTTGCTACAACATGGATGGACTTAGAGAATATTATGCTAGGTGAAAGACGCCAGACAGAGAAAGATAATGTATGATTTCACTTACATGTTGAATCTAAAACACAAGATGAATGGACAAACAACAAAACAGAAACAGACTCACAGATAGAGAATAAACAGATGGTTGCCAGAGGGGAGAGTGTTGGGTGGAGAAGAGAAATAGATGAGGGAAATTAAGAGGTACACACTTCCAGTTACAAAATAAAGAGTCACAGGGATGAAACATACAGAGTGAGGAATATAGTAATAATAATGTAATATCTTTGTAGGGTG
Source organism: Leucopleurus acutus (assembly GCF_964270905.1). NCBI lineage: Eukaryota > Metazoa > Chordata > Mammalia > Artiodactyla > Delphinidae > Leucopleurus > Leucopleurus acutus. Next base: position 169,387,619 of record NC_139145.1, on the reverse strand, counting down.
ACAAATGGTAACTAGATCTTTTTGCAATGCATAGAAATACCAAATCACTATGTTGTGCACCAACTATGAACTAACATAGTGTTGTATGTCAACTAGACTTCATAAAACACGCAAACTTATAAAGAGATCAAATTTGTCATTACCAGAGGTGAGAGTGGGATGAAGGGGAATTGGATGAAAGTAGTAAAAAAGTACAAACTTCCAATTATAAGATAAATATGTTAAAAAAAATAAAATTTAGGGGCTTCCCTGGTGGCACAGTGGTTGGGAGTCCACCTGCCGATGCAGGGGACACAGGTTCGTGCCCCGGTCCGGGAAGATCCCACATGCCGTGGAGTGGCTAGGCGTGTGAGCCATGGCCACTGAGCCTGCGCGTCCGGAGCCTGTGCTCCACAACGGGAGAGGCCACAACAGTGAGAGGCCCGCGTACAGCAAAAAAAAATAAAATAATAAAATTTAGGAATAAACATAGAGGTGTGTTGCTTCTTAGGTGGGTTCCTCCCATTTAGAATTATTCCTCCCCTCTCTTCACTTTTGTCATATTCTGTTGTCTAGAAGCAGACTCAGGTTCCATCCACACTCAAGGGGAGGGCCTTATAGTGTTGGAACACCAGGGGCTGGGAATCATGAGGACCATTTTTTCCTCAGCTTGAGGGCAATCTGCCCGCCCGGCCTCAGTGATTCATGTCCCTCCCATATGAAGGTATAAGCATCAACTAAAGTCCAAAATCTTATCATTTTAATCAAGTCAAGGTACGGATGAGGATCCTGGGGCCTCAACTGATTAACATACATTAACATATAATCTGTTAAATATAGCTCCTGTGGAAAAACTCCACCCCTTCTGTGGACCTGTGGACTAGGGAGACAATGGAAGAATTTAGGGTAACAGTTCTATAAGACCTGTCACAAAGGGGAAATGGAAGGTTAAGGGAACCACTAGGCTACAGCAGTTCTGAAATCCAGCCAGGCAAATATCACGAGTTTCTTGATTAGGTTTCAAGTCCTGGGCATAACACTCTGTGATCCTCATCTCTACCTTTTGTGCTCTTGGTTCTGCTTCCTGAATAATCCTTCCTTTTTAATAAAAGGTAGTGTGTGATTGCAGTGATTTGTACTGAGCAGTTTTATCAGCTTGCTCATGGCATTGCCTACATGAGTGAAATGTATAGAGATTCTTAAAGTGCATTTTCTATCCACCCTTCTTAGGTTTTCACCTATAAGGAGATATCTGGCATTATAACACAAGAGATAATATTAGTTAACTCTTTTAACTACAATAAATTCAATAAAAAGTTTGAAAGGATAGCATAAAAATAAGAAAAACAATTTCAACCTCATTTATTTATTTATTTATTTATTATTTATTTTTGCGGTACGCGAGCCTCTCACGGTTGTGGCCTCTCCCGCTGCGGAGCACAGGCTCCGGAAGCGCAGGCTCAGCGGCCATGGTTCACGGGCCCAGCCACTCCACGGCATGTGGGATCTTCCCGGACCGGGGCACGAACCTGTGTCCCCTGCATCATCAGGCAGACTCTCAAGCACTGTGCCACCAGGGAAGCCCTCAATCTCATTTATTAATAGAGGTAAAAATGTTAAAATATTTGCAAGTGAACTTATATATACAGTGAACAATAATAACACCTATCTAGTGTTTATTCCAGGAACATGATAGTATAACATCATATTCTCAGGGAAAGGGAGCAAATCTAAGAGATCACCTACAAAGTACACTTGAAACCATTTGGTAACCATTTTGGGGTTTTTTTTTTTTAAGTAAAATAGGAGTAGAATGAGATCTTACTATGATTTTAAATTTCTCTCTCAAGTCAACATCACTGATATGCTACTCTGGAAATGTTAGCCAATATGATTAGAAGTAAAACAAGTTATGAAGTATCATTTTGGAAGAAAGATAGTAAAGTTATTAGTGTGTGCAGATGATATTTTGATAATCTGGAATAAGCAAGATATTTTAGTGTAAAACTATTGCAGACAAGTGGATTGAGTGAGATAGATGACTTCAAAACACACATGGCAAAATCAATAGCTTTCTTCTCTTCAGGTTCGTAATTAGAAAACATGAACCTTCCACTTCCAAGACAAAATCCCACTGAGATGACAAGGGGTGTGTGTGTGTGTGTGTGTGTGTAAAATTCACATTGACACTGGGAAAAATAAGAAGTGAGGCTGTGAGGTATAGAGAATTTTTGAGCTTTTTTCTTTTTTTTTTGGTAATGTTTAAAAGGAAATGGGATCAGACTTTTTGGGGAAACAGGGCTAAGAAAAGAAGCCAGGCCACTCCCTGCCTCCTGCTGCTTCAAGTAGCTCCCTTTTACCTCTAGCCTCTGGGGAAGTGCCCTGCTGCCCATCATTCAAATCACAGCACAGGTGTGGGCCAAGTGCAATCAGGGTAATTAGTGGAATGACTGTAAGTCACCTGATCCATTGAATTTGCAACATGAGGGCTGCTGTCATTTCACAAAGACTCTGTTTCCCCAACTCAAGCACAGCATTTAGGACAGAGTAGCCAAGTAACTAATGTGCTTGATTGAATAAATCAATAATGAAAGAATGTTTGATGGATGCCATTCTCTCCTCCTTCTGAAACATTTCCTGCGTCCAGCTCTACATAGGAAAACACTAACACTATCCCCTGACAGGGCTCAGCTCTGATGCTGCCCCAGACATAAAACAGTCTCTATTTACCCCTCCTTCCTGTGATTGAAACCAAGTCCCCACAAAACCGAATTCCCATGCTGAGTTCATGATTAACCTCACTATCCCAAACTTTATTCCCTTTCTTGTCCTTCCCCTGTTCCCCTCAGGATTGAGGCATATCAAAGAGAAGGGGGCAGTGAAACCAAGCAGGACCCATTGGGTCCTCCTGGATACAAAAGCCCCTCTGTGACCCCCTTTTCTTGTTTGTCTCCTAGGCATTCCCTGAGTTCCAAAGAGCAGACAAGCAATTACTAATTAGGGGTGAGGGAATGCAGAAACAAAGGAAAGTAGTTAAACAAGGAAAGCGATAAAACAGAGTCCTAATTCCTCCTCAAGGGATATAGATAACAAAGTGACACACACCTTTGAGTTGTTCTACAGGAACTAAGACCCCCCCACCCGGATGGAGGATGGTGACTACATGCTGAGCACAAGCACAAAGACCCTAGACTGGTGGGAACCAGAAGTTTGATGATTAAGATTCCTGAAGCATCACCCTGTTGCCTCACCACCAACCAATCAGAAGAAAGTCATGTACCCTGCAGCCCTCACCCCAAATGTTGCTTTAACAATCCTTCCCTGAAAGCCATCAGGGAGTCTGAATTTTTTTAGCACAAGCTGCCCATACTCTTGCTTGGCACTGTACAACCCAGTGCTTAGTAGATTGGCCTTGCTGCATGGTGGGTGAGCAGACCTGAGTTCAGTTCAGTAACATGAGAACTTTAGCTCTCTGCCATTCCAATGTTTATTAAATATTCATTTATGAAATAGTTAATGAGTTTCTGCCATGTGCGCAGCACTGCGTGTATGCAATAGAGCCACAGATTGTAATTATTTTCTGTAAAGATTTGTTTAAATGAGATTTTAAAAAATAAAAGTAGATTTTCTCTTACCTAGAGTACTTATTGATGGAATTGAAATGATAAATTTGCCAGACTCAAAGTTTTGGTTCTTTTTCAGGTCAAGCAGACTCTTTGCCCTTGACTGAAGCAGTTTGTGACTTTGCCAGGATTATAGAACATGGTGTTATATAAAAATAACAACAAAGTAAGTCAAAGACAGATGCCTCTAGAGTAAAATCTATGACTATCTACACTGACTTTTTAATTTTAACAGAATCCCATAGGGTGACTCAAAGGAAAGTCTTGAAGCAAACACAGGACATTTGATACTTAAAATACTGGGAGATTATCATAAGGATAGTTTTATAAATAAGCCAAGGGACAAAAAGGTTTATTTTTTTTGTTTGCCATTAGAAAGATACTATGACAGGCAAGAAAGGTCAATGAGACTACCATGCATTTGTTGAATGAAGAAAAACATACAACTTAAAGTTGCAAGTTAAGTTTCATTCAAGTATATTATTGAAGACTCCAGTCTGAGAGGCAGCCTCTCAGATAGCTCTAAGGAACTGCTCCAAAAGAGGAAAGGGAGGAGCCAAAATATATAGGAGTTTTTCCCTGGAAAAAAAAATGTAGTTGAACATTAAAAAATTACTGCTAATTACAAAGAACAGGTATCTCAAGTCAATCATTTTAGTGCTTTTCTAAGTATGGGAAGATCAACTATACATCAATTAAAAAAAAATTTTGCATTCATTTGATCATTCAAAACTGGCCCAAAGTGAATCCTAGTAATTCCATGTTTGTTCTTCGAAGAACCAAATCAAGATAAACTTTTTAAAAATGTGTAATTTTCAGGTTAAGTTATCCTCATCCCATTTATTCAATATGCATGGATTATCCTTCTTACAACACCACTGTTAAGTGGATATCATCATCCTCATTTTACCAATAAGAAATCCGGAGCTTGTACTATTAAAAAGTACAGGAAACTTGCAATATGAAAGGAGAGCAGTTGACCTAGAAAGCAATCGATCTAGATTCTATAATTTACTTGTCAGGAGACTGAAGGGAAGAAGGAGGGGAAGGGGGCATTCAGAACAGACAGTACCATTGAAAGTTTGGGAGACAGGAGATAAATATGAGAGTAAACAAGCAATTATAACTGAATGAAAAACATAAAACATAAAGGTTTCCAAGAAACCTGTGTTTCCAGTATGAATAAACTAGTCCATTTACAATAGAAACTTTAAAAAAGTTAGTATGATTCCAAACAAAAAGTACATGTAAGTTAAACAATATAAGGAATTAGCTGAAAATAACGTTTTTTTTCCTGTCAAAAGAAAAATAATGTCGGCAAATGGTCACTTCACTAAAAACAAAAATGTGTCAAACTCAAAGCAAAAACTGTATGGAATATAGCATAATTTCTAAACAACTGCTGAAGTATAAGAAAGTCTTGAATTAATTGCATACTTGTTCTTCAGCTGGAGGGCAAGGACTGCCTCTCTGCAGCTATAGATACAAACCCGTTTGCTCTGTGTTTATCACATCCTCTCTGCTGAAATCACATCCAGGGACTTATGCAATGGTATCCGGCAACATGGCCTTCAGAATAATGGGGAAAGTACCAGAAGACTTGACCATGTGTAATGGTTAATTTTATGTGTCAGCTTTGGCTAGGCTGTGGCGCCCAGTTTTTTTTGTGAAAAAAAAAACTCTTTGCCAGTCTAGATGTTGCTCTGAAGGTGTTTTGTAGATGTGATTAACATTAAAATCAATTGATTTAAGTGAGGGGAGATTACGCTCAACAATGTGATGGGCCTCATCCAATCAGTTGCAGGTCTTTGTGGCAAAACCTGAGGTTCCCTCTAAAAGAATTGCTCTGACTCAAGGCTGTAATACAGAAATTTTGCCTGAATTTCTAGTATTCTGGCCTGTCCTAGGGATTTCAGATTTAAGACTAATGTCAACTTCTGCTGGAATTTCCAGTTTATCAGCCTGCCCTACAGCTATGGACTAGCCATCCTCCATAATCACATGAGCCGATTCTTTAAAATCAACCTCTATCTATCTATCTATCCATCTATCTATCTATCTATCCATCTGTCTATATCTCCTCTTGGTTCTGTTTCTCTGGAGAATTTAAACTGATACACTGTGTTTCTAGGATTCTTCCCTGGGATTTACCTCATTTGGATTCAGAGAAGTGGCTTTTCCTCAGGTCCCAGGTTACTTGTGAGCAAGTCATACCTTCCAGCAATTTGGTTACATGAGCCTTGAGGGGATCACAGATCTGAATCCAAAGAAATGGAAGTCTGTATTCACAGAATTGCTTTCAAGAAGGATGTGAGGTATGTAGGAAGCAGGAAGAAGAGAAAGATAACTGGTTTCCTTCCTCGTTCTGCATACTCAACTCTTGTGGCTCAAGGTAGCCCCCTCCCCAAAGTACCTTTGCTTCTCTGTGGCCTTCTCACCTGATAGCCAGTGGTTCTTATTTTAACATTTGCTCTGGTAGCTTCTCCAGTCCACTCTCCACCCTTGCCCTTCTTACTGCCAGTAACAATGAGTAATGAGTGTTGACATATATTTACTTTCAGGGTTTTGTTTGTTTGTTTGTTTTAATTTCTTCTATAAACTTGGTTAACCTGACTCATAATCCATTAATTATCCCTGGAGAATTCAGACAACTAGCAACTGAAAGATGAAGGAAAATTTAGGTGTCTTTTTACTTATTCTCTCTTAGCTCTGTCAAGTGTATGATATCAATAATTTTCCCCTATTTTTTCTAAATTTTTGAGAATCTATACCAAAAGAGACAAAGTATTCAACTTTTTTCATGCAAGTGAACTGGAATTCATACCTTCATGTTTCATCAGAAATCAGGAGGCAAATTATAACTCATTTTTCCCTTGGGGCTGTTGAAATTTTTCTTTCTAGATCAACTCCCTCCTTCCTGTGAGTCTCCACCCGAGGTCCCATCAAGATAAACCTGAACTTGCTCTATTGTCTGCAGCTCCTTCATAGGGACACAAAGGAAAAGCAACATGTTTCCCAGGAATGAAGGAGAGAGAAGCTACCAAGGACAAAACTCCGAACAGACAGGAGAATAGGGAGAAAATCACTACAAATCCTGAACAAGAAATTGATAACTAAAACTGTACATCAGCAAGACAAACTTTAGTGCATGAGCTACCCTGCTTGTTGCACAAATCTCAGGCCTGTTACCAACAGGGCTACAATTATTTTTGAATTCAAGTCACTTTAGTTTGTGTTGGATTAAAATGATACACTCCATGTACCACTTGTGAGTGGGGAGTATGACACTCACAGAAAAGCCTTGGAAAACCCTCTTGATTCTAGCTGTGGGACAGTTTCTAATGGCATGAGGCTTCTAGCATTCTGCTCCCATTTTCTTTATGCCCTGGAAGCTCTCTCAGGGCATCACTGCAGAAATGCCAATGTTCCCATGTGAGGAAGGTATTAGCAGGACTTTCTGCTTAATAGCTCTACACAAATTAGAAAAGCAGGAAGTCATTAGCATCATGGATTCTAAAGGCATGAAATCCAGCTGCATGATATTATTTTCATCTTGCACAGCTTTCAGAAAAGCTTAAGTGGATATATTTGCATGATTTAGGGCAGTAGTTCTCAAACTTTATTGAGCACAAGGCGCCTGGAGGGTTTGTTGAAAATATGATTTCAGGAATTGTCCTCTGAATGTCTGATTCAGTAGGCCTGGGTGGAGTCAGAATTCTAGCAAGTTCCAAGGTGGTGCTAATGCTGCAGGTCTAGGGACCACACATTGGAACGACTGGTTTAGAGAAAAGCAGGCATTAAACTACATGCTATTCTTTTCATGGGACACAGAAGGAGATAGTATTCTATTTATAATATAAGGAACAGTATTATGCTTCTCTCTTCAGAACTTTTTCATTTGTTTCAGGATTATTTAAGAGCTTACAGAAATTATAAAACCAGCCCTAATGAGAGGTTATCATTCTCTTGTTAATAATTTTTTGTTCCTTATTCTGGATTCCAGCTGGGGAGGTGATAGTGTTTAGGCATCTCCTCACTTTTCTGTTAGAATTACCTGAGTTTACCTTTGCCATAACACCACTAAATCACTGCTTGGAGGCTGCATTACTCTATTCCATATATTCCCAGAAAGAGGAAGAAAATCATTCTTTCTTTCATTTATTTTTTCTGCAATCAACTTATTTGTTGTTGTTGTTGTTGTTTTTTCAGAGAATAGTTTGGGTCATGTAGAATACTTTTCATCATTTCCATTAGGGTAGCTTTCAGTTTTCTCTAAAAGTGATCAACTTATTCACACATTCTGGCTATTGTGTTTGAGAAAATAAGAAAGAAAAATACCCACCAGTCCATTCCCTTAAAGAAGGCAGCATGGTACAAAGAGCAAGCCCCACCCATCAAGAGTCAAGTGGATTAAAGTTTTACTGAGCTCTGTCCACCAGAGCAACAGTCACCTCTACCCAACACCAGTCCCTCCCATCAAGCCTCTTAGATAGCCTCATCCACCGAGGGTAGAAGCAAGAAGAACTACAATCCTGCAGCCTGTAGATCAAAAACCACATTCACAGAAAGATAGACAAGGTGAAAATGCAGAGGGCTATATACCAGATGAAGGAAAAAGACAAAACCCAAGAAAAACAACTAAATGAAGTGGAGATAGGCAACCTTCCAGAAAAACAATTCAGAATAATGATAGTGAAGACGATCCAAGACCTAGGAAAAGAATGGAGGCAAAGATTGAGAAGATGCAAGAAATGTTTAACAAAGACCTAGAAGAATTAAAGAACAAACAAACAGAGATGAACAATACAATAACTGAAATGAAAACTACACTAGAAGGAATCAATAGCAGAATAACTGAGGCAGAAGAACGGATAAGTGACCTGGAGGGCAGAGTGGTGGAATTCACTGCTGCGGAACAGACTAAAGAAAAAAGAATGAAAAGAAATGAAGACAGGCTAAGAGAGCTCTGGGAAAATATTAAACACAACAACATTCACATTATAGGGGTCCCAGAAGGAGAAGAGAGAGAGAAAAGACCAGAGAAAATATTTGAAGAGATTATAGTCGAAAACTTCCCTAACATGGGAAAGGAAATAGCCACCCAAGTCCAGGAAGTGCATCGAGTCCCATACAGGATAAATCCAAGGAGAAACATGCCGAGACACATAGTAATCAAACTGGTAAAAATTAAAGACAAAGAAAAATTATTGAAAGCAACAAGAGAAAAATAACAAATAACATACAAGGGAACTCCCATAAGGTTAACAGCTGATTTCTCAGCAGAAACTCTACAAGACAGAAGGGAGTGGCATGATATACTTAAACTGATGAAAGGCATAACCTACAACCAAGATTACTGTACCCAGCAAGGATCTCATTCAGATTCGATGGAGAAATCAAAAACTTTACAGATAAGCAAAAGCTAAGAGAATTCAGCACCACCAAACCGGCCCTACAACAAATGCTAAAGGAACTTCTCTAAGTGGGAAACACAAGAGAAGAAAAGGACCTACAAAAACAAACCCAAAACAATTAAGAAAATGGTCATAGAACATACATATCGATAATTACCTTAAACGTGAATGGATTAAGCGTTCTGGACAAAAGACACAGGTTTGCTGGATGGATACAAAAACAAGACCCATATATATGCTGTCTTAAAGAAACCCACGTCAGACCTAGGGACACATACAGACTGAAAGTGAGGGGATGGAAAAAGGTATTCCATGCAAATGGAAATCAAAAGAAAGCTGCATTAGCTATGCTCATATCCGATAAAATAGACTTTAAAATAAAGAATGTTACAAGACACAAGGAAGGACACTACATAATGATCAAGGGATCAATCCAAGACGAATATATAACAATTAGAAATATACATGCACCCAACATAGGAGCACCTGAATACATAAGGCAACTGCTAACAGCGATAAAAGAGGAAATCGACAGTAACACAATAATAGTGGGGGACTTTAACACCTTACTTACACCAATGGACAGATCATCCAAAATGAAAAGAAATAAGGAAACAGAAGCTTTAAATGACACAATAGACCAGATAGATTTAATTTATATTTATATGACATTCCATCCCAAAACAGCAGATTACACTTTCTTCTCAAGTGCATGCGGAACACTCTCCAGGATAGATCACATCTTGGGTCACAAATCAAGCCTCAGCAAACTTAAGAAAATTTAAATCATGTGAAGCATCTTTTCTGACCCCAATACTACGAGATTAGAAATGAATTACAGGGAAAAGAAACGTAAAACACACAAACACATGGAGGCTAAACAATACGTTACTAAATAACCAAGAGATCACTGAAGAAATCAAAGAGGAAATCAAAACATACCTAGAGACAAAAGACAATGAAAACACGATGATCCAAAACCTATGGGATGCATCAAAAGCAGTTCTAAGAGGGGAGTTTATAGCTATACAAGCCTACCTCAAGAAACAAGAAAAATCTCAAGTAAACAATCTAACGTTACACCTAAAGGAACTAGAGAAAGAAGAATAAACAAAACCCAAAGTTAGCAGAAGGAAAGAAATCATAAAGATCAGAGCAGAAATAAATGAAATAGAAACAAAGAAAACAATAGCAAATATCAATAAAACTAAATGCTGGTTCTTTGAGAAGATAAACAAAATTGATAAACCATTAGCCAGACTCATCAAGAAAAAGAGGGAGAGGACTCAAATCAATAAAATTAGAAATGAAAAAGGAGAAGTAACAACAGACACTGCAGAAATACAAAGCATCTTAAGAGACTACTACAAGCAACTCTGTGCCAATAAAATGGACAACCTGGAAGAAATGGACAAATTCTTAGAAAGGTATAAGCTTCCAAGACTGAACCAGAAAGAAACAGAAGTATGAACAGACCAATCACAAGTAATGAAATTGAAACTGCGATTATAAATCTTGCAACAAACAAAAGTCCAGGACCAGATGGCTTCACAGGTGAATGCTATCAAACATTTAGAGACGAGCTAACACCCCTCCTTCTCAAACTCTTCCAAAAAATTGCAGAGGAAGGAACACTCCCAAACTCATTCTATGAGGCCGCCATCACCCTGAAACCAAAACCAGACAAAGATACTACAAAAAAAGAAAATTACAGACCAATATCACTGATGAATATAGATGCAAAATTCTTCACCAGAATACTAGCAACAGAATCCAACAACACATTAAAAGGATCATACACCACAATCAAGTGGGATTTATCCCAGGGATGCAAGGATTCTTCAATATACGCAAATCAATCATTGTTATACACCATATTAACAAACTGAAGAAGAAAAACCATATGATCATCTCAATAGATGCAGAAAAAGCATCTGACAAAATTCAACACCCATTTATGATAAAAACTCTCCAGAAAGTGGGCCTAGAGGGAACCTACCTCAACATAATAAAGGCCATATATGACAAACCCACAGCAAGCATCATTCTCAATGGTGAAAAACTGAAAGCATTTCCTCTAAGATCAGGAATGAGACAAGGATGTCCACTCTCACCACTATTATTTAACATAGTTTTGGAAGTGCTAGCCATGGCAATCAGAGAAGAAAAAGAAATAAAAGGAATACAAACTGGAAAAGAAGAAGTAAAACTGTCACTGTTTGCAGAGAACATGTTACTATACATAGATAATCCTAAAGATGCCACCAGAAAACTACGAGAGTTAATCAATGAATTTTGTAAAGTTGCAGGATACAAAATTAATGCACAGAAATCTCTTGCATTCCTATACACTAACAATGACAGATCAGAAAGAGAAATTATGGAAACAATCCCATTTACCATTGCAACAACAAGAATAAAATACCTAGGAATAAACCTACCTAAGGAGACAAAAGACCTGTATGCAGAAAACTATAAGACACTGATGAAAGAAATTAAAGATGACACCAACAGATGGAAAGATGTACCATGTTCTTGGATTGGAAGAATCAATATTGTGAAAATGACTATACTACCCAAAGCAGTCTACAGATTCAATGAAATCCCTATCAAATTACCAATGGCATTTTTTATGGAAGTAGAACAAATCCTCTTAAAATTTGTATGGAGACACAAAAGACCCCGAATAGCAAAAGCAGTCTTGAGGGAAAAAAACGGAGCTGGAGGAATCAGGCTCCCTGTCTTCAGACTATACTACAAAGCTACAGTAATCAAGACAATATGGTACTGGCACAAAAACAGAAACATAGATCAATGGAACAAGATAGAAAGCCCAAAGGTTAACCCAGGCACCTATGGTCAACCAATCTATGACAAAGGAGGCAAAGATAAACAATGGAGAAAAGACAGTCTCTTCAGTAAGTGGTGCTGGGAAAACTGGACAGCTACATGTAAAAGAATGAATTTAGAACACTCTCTAACACCATCCACAAAAATAAACTCAAACTGGATTTGAGCCCTAAATGTAAGACCGGACACTGTAAAACTCTTAGAGGAAAACATAGGAAGATCACTCTGACATAAATCACAGCAAGATCTTTTTTGATCCACCTCCTAGAGTAATGGAAATAAAAACAAAAATAAACAAATGGAACCTAATGAAACTTCAAAGCTTTTGCACAGCAAAGAAACCATAAAGAAGGCGAAAAGACAACCCTCAGAATGGGAGAAAGTATTTGCAAATGAATCATCAGACAAAGGGTTAATCTCCAAAATATATAAACAGCTCATGCAGCTCAATATTAAAAAAACAAGCAACCCAATTAAAAAATGGGCAGAAGACCTAAATAGACATTTCTCCAAAGAAGACATACAGTTGGCCAAGAGGCACATGAAAAGCTGCTCAACATCATTAATCATTAGAGAAATGCAAGTCAAAAGTACAATGAGGCATCACCTCACACCAGTCAGAATGGGCACCATCAGAAAATCTACAAATAACAAATGCTGGAGAGGGTGCAGAGAAAAGGGAACCCTCTTGCACTGTTGGTGGGAATGTAAATTGATACAGCCACTATGGAGAACAGTATGGAGGTTCCTTAAGAAACTAAAAATAGATTTGCCATATGATCCAGCAATTCCACTACTGGGAATATACCCAGAGAAAACCGTATTTCAAAAAGACACAGGCATCCCAGTGTTCACTGCAGCACTGTTTACAATAGCCAGGCCATGGAAGCAACCTAAATGCCCATTGACAGATGAATGGATAAAGAAGATGTGGTACATATATACAATGTAATATTACTCAGCCATAAAAAGGAACGGAATTGGGTCATTTGTTGAGACGTGGACAGATCTAGAGACTGTCATACAGAGTGAAGTAAGTCTGAAAGAGAAAAACAAATATTGTATATTAACGCATGTATGTAGAACCTAGAAAAATGTTTCGGAATATACCAAATGGTTTGCAGGGCAGAAGTCGAGACACAGATGTAGACAACAGACGTATGGACACCAAGTGGGGGAAATCGCCGTGGGTTGGGGATGGTGGTGTGCTGAATTTGGTGATTGGGATTGACATGTATACACTGATGTGTATAAAATTGATGACTAATAAGAACCTGCAGTATAAACAAACAAACAAACAAAACAACTAATACTAAACTCTCATTGGGTTATTTGTATGGAAATATGTTAATATAAATGCTTCAGACATTACATGAATTTCTAAAAATTTTATATGTTCTGGTATCATGTTATAAGTCATAACTCTAGTTATTACTTTAAAATGTATATCTCTGAAATAACTAAATTTCCTTGTCAATTGCATTATTATGAACTTTCATCAAATCTTTAACTGTGGTTATTTTTAAGTGTTTTGTCATTTACAGACAGTTTTGGGTGTACTCTGATGCTTTTGCAAATATGTTCCTATAAAAGGGTCTCATCTTCGAGGAATTCATGGAAGACTCTGACAAGTACAGGTTTCTGGTAACTGACTATCCTGCTGAACTGAATGAATAAGCATTTTCTGAATTCTAATGGAAAACTGAGGAACTCATAAAAGTGCTAACAGAAGATCAAGATGAAAAAAAAATTAATTACATGGGACTGAGTGAACTGATGAGGATGATTATAATTTTTGTGACTTTCTGTTTGAATAAAAAGAAAAAATCCCACAAGAGCTCAGAAGTAAAAAATATACAAATCAATTTTCACTGCAAAGTGAAGGAGCTGTTACAGTGGAGGACTGCTGGACTGAATGTCAATATTATGACATAGTGTGAGTGTGTTTCGTGTTTGGTAATTGCAGTCATTTTTGCTTTCGTTGTGCTCATCCATTTACAATGCTTGGTGTCAGTCTATTTATCTCTTGTAAAAATAAAATACAGTGTGTGTGTGTGAAAAAAGAAAGAATTTAGCCATTAAATAAATTAGTCATACATCATACTTTATGGTAAAATTACATCCCTGGAACTCGAAAAAGAGAGAAAAGGAAAAAATTCCTCTGAATTGCCAATCAGAAGTCATTAAAAATATTCCATAAAGCCCAAGAATGTTGTTCATTAACCATGGGCTTCAATTCTGCTCTGACCCTAATCCTCCAGATTCTGTGATGTGAAAGGTCACGGTGGCTAGAAGGAAAAAAAAGAGAAGATAAGAGAGAGGCTGTTTAAGGAAAGTAACTGCTGCTCACAGCTCAACAGCAACAGCAAAGTAAGAAACCTGTAAAAAGCTAAAACAAGAGCTCAAAAAGCATAACATTTTGGACCAGTTGATACAGGGACAAAGACACATTTTTTTTTTTTTTTTTTTTTGCTGTACGTGGGCCTCTCACTGCTGTGGCCTCTCCTGTTGCGGAGCACAGGCTCTGGACGCACAGGCTCAGCGGCCAGGGCTCACGGGCCCAGCCACTCTGCGGCATGTGGGATCTTCCCGGTCCGGGGCATGAACCCGTGTCCCCTGCAACGGTAGGCGGACTCTCAACCACTGCGCCACCAGGGAAGCCCAAGACACATATTTTAATAAGACTTGAAATAAGACTTGATGGTTTTGTGTGTGATGAGTCACAGGGCTAACCTGGAAACATTCTATACAGACTGATTTTGAAAGCAGTGAATTGATCATGTATTTTGAATTATTTTCATTTTAAATGACTTATGCTGAAAAATGGTGACATGGAGTTAAAAGTAAACTTCCAAGTTTAACCGGTTATGTAGTGTACAAAATAATTCATCCTCCACACATTAAAAAAAAAAAAAAAAGTTTTATAGTGACTCCACCTGGGTTTTTTGAATATGTGAGAAGGGATTTCTCTACCTCATGCAAATTCTTACAATTTATTTGTCTTTCTCTACCCAAAACTCTCAACAAACCTGGAGAGAGGTAAGAAGTAAAGATGTTGCTGTGAGTAGCCTGATGGCATTTGATATCTTGGGCGTACAATGCCTGTACCAGGTGTAGAATATAAACAAATGATGCACTAAGACTTGTGGGCTATGGGGCATAATGCAGGGCCTGAAACCCCAGCAATGAGAGGTCACAGGTGCCTCACTCTCTGTCTAGCACTTTACAAAGACAACTATAGCCCTTACATGTACCTGGCTGGACTAGTACACAGAGGATACATTCTGATCATTCATGATGGATTAGTCTGTGGCTGTGATAAAAGGGCTATAAAGACAGGAGAGAGAAAACTATGAAGAACATACCATATATCCTTGAATACAGTAGTGGAAGGTCTTGTGGGCCCACATTGCTAACCAGGTCTTGTGGGCCCACATTGCTACCAGCTAGGTAGTTACTGAAGGAAAAGTCAGTAAAAAAGGAGGGAAAGTTCCATTAGCTGAGAATGAATTTTAAAAACCCTGAAGTGGCTTTACCTAATGAGAAACCTCCTCAAATTCACCTTCTGATTACTCTTTTTACAAGTTTTTTCCAGGTTCAATGTCGTTCTTAATGAATGTTTGCTTTTTTCTTTTCCTTAACCTGTACTTACTTAAGGAATGGTGTCAAGAGTGATAAAAAAATTTTTTTTTGTACTTATACCAATGGATGTAGACTTAAGAATACATTCTTTCCTGAATGGACGTTTACACTTAGAACACAGATTCAACAATTTCAAGGAAAACCAGACCAAGCTTTAGAGCTATCCCCCAGCCACCCTTAGACCTTACAGTTACTATTTCATTATATCGTGACATTAGTGTCTTTTTTTTCTCCCCAGCCCTAAAATATAGGTGACACAGTCTTCTCAACTGTGAATAATTCAGAGTGAAGGAATGAATGAGGATTGATTAAGGGTAAAGAAAATGAGAGTAAATAAGTTCTCAGGCAAAACTGTAAGTACAAGGTTCTCCTCCTGCCTATCTGCATTATCTTACTGATACGAACAGTGTCCCTTGCTCTTCTCCTCCATGTTTTCCAGCATCCCCCCCAGCCCCATCTTTGTATTTCCTTTGCTTTAGGATAACTGTGTAAGTGGTTTTCACCCAGGAGATATATCCCTTCCAACAGACCTGTTTTCTCCACACTCCACACTTAGGAAACATATATTAATGATATTCATGAGTCTGGGTTCTTCAACCCATTCCCTTCTTGTCCCACCAGCCATCAGTAAAGCTCTGTGGGCTAAAATACACTTTAAAAAATATCTTGGTATAGTTAATATCTGTAGGATATAGAGTGATGCCTTCTTCTCTCCTGGTATGAGTCATTTCTGCCTTCTCTCTCCCTCTTTGTTTTCCTTGATTGGTTTTACCAGGAATTGATCAGTATTATTAGTCTTTTCAAAGAATCAATTTGTGTGCTTTGTTGATTCTAGTTGGTTATTTGTTTTTTTAAAAAAAATTTTATTGGAGTCTAGTTGATTTACCATGTTGTGTTAGTTTCTGCTGTGCAGCAAAGTGAATCAGTTGTGCATATACATATATCCACTCTTTTTAAAATTATTTTCCCATATAGGTCATTACAGAGTATTGTATTTTATTAATTTATATGTATTTTTCCTTTCATTCAATTTCACATTTTCTATTTCTTTTTTTAAATTGAGATATAATTGATACAACATTTCATTAGTTTCAGATGTATGATCGTTTGATATTTGTTTATATTGCAAAATGATCACCACAATAAGTTCAGTTAACATCTGTCACCATACATAATTATAAAAAGATATTGTGTGTGTGATGAGAACTTTCAAGATCCACTCCCCTGGCTAGTTTCAAATATGTAATAGAGCATTATTAACTATAGTCACCACACTGTGCACAACATCCTCATGATTTATTCATTTTGTAGCTGGACACTTGTTCCCTTTGATGCCCTTCACCCATTTTACCCCAACCCTGTCTCAGGCAACACCAATCTGTTTTCTATATCCATGAACTCAGACTTGGGTTTTTTTGTTGTTTTTTTTAGATTCCGCATATAAGTTAGACAATACAGTGTCTTTTTCTTATTTCACTTAGCATAATGCCCTCAAGGTCAATTCACATTGTCACAAATGGCAAGATTTCATTCTTTTTAATGGCAAATAGTCCATTTTATATATACTACATCTTCTTTGTCCATTCACCCATCAATGGACATTTAGTTTGATTCCATGTCTTGGCCATTATAAATAAGGCTACATTGAACATAAGAGTGCATATATCTTTCTGAGTTCCTGTTTTAGTTTTCTTTGGATAAATACCCAGAAGTAGAATTGCTGGATCACATGGTAGTTCTATTTTTAATTTTTTTAAGGAGCTTCCACAACATTTTCCATAGTATCTACAACTAAATTGCTGTCCCACCAATGGCTCCCTTTTCTCCACCTTCTCACCAACACTGTTATTTCTTGTCTTTTTGATAGTAGTCATTCCAACAGGGATGAGAGGATATCTTATTGTGGTTTTGATGTGCATTTTGCTGATGATTAGTGATGTTGAGCAACCTTTCATGTACCTATTGGCCAACTGTATGTCTTATTTGGAAAAAATGTCTCTTCAGATCCTTTGTCAATTTTTAAAACCATATTGTTAGTTTCTTTACTATTAAGTTATATGTGTTCTTTATACACTTTGAATATTAACCCATTACCAGAGATATGATTTACAAATATTTTCTCCCACTTAATAGGCTGTCTTTCCATTTTGTTTATGGTTTCCTTGGCTCCACATAATTTTTCTTTAGTCTGATGCAGTCCCATTTGTTTATTTTTGCTTTTGTTGCCTTTGCTTTTGGTGTCAAATCCAAAAAGTCATTGCCAAGACTGATGTCAAGGAGCTTACCACCTATGTTTTCTTCTATGATTTTTATGGTTTCATGTCTTACATTCAAGTCTTTAATATATATTTTTAAACACCTTTATTGGAGTATAATTGCTTTACAATGGTGTATTAGTTTCTGCTGTATAACAAAGTGAATCAGATGTACATAAACATATATTTCCATATCTCCTCCCTCTTGCCTCTCCCTCCCACCTTCTCTATCCCACCCCTTTAGGTGGGCACAAAGCACCGAGCTGATCTCCCTGTGCTATGTGGCTGCTTCCCACTAGCTATCTATTTTAAATTTGGTAGTGTATATATGTCTATGCCACTCTCTCACTTCGTCCCAGCTTACCCTTCCCCTTCCCCATGTCCTCAAGTCCATTCTCTACGACTGCATATTTATTCCTGTCCTGCCCCTAGGTTCTTCAGAACCATTTTTTCTTTTTAGATTCTACATATACGTGTTAGCATACAGTATTTGTTTTTCTCTTTCTGACTTACTTCACTCTGTATGACAGTCTCCAGGTCCATCCACCTCACTACAAATAACTCAATTTCATTTCTTTTTATGGCTGAGTAATATTCCATTGTATATATGTGTCACATCTTCTTTATCCATTCATCTGTCGATGGACACTTAGGTTGCTTCCATGTCCTGGCTACTGTAAATAAAGCTGCAATGAACACTGTGGTGCATGACTCTTTTTGAATAAAGGTTTTCTCAGGGTATATGCCCAGTAGTGGGATTGCTGGGTCATATGATAGTTCTATTTTTAGTTTTTTAAGGAACCTCCATACTGTTATCCATAGTGGCTGTATCAATTTACATTCCCACCAACAGTGCAAGAGGGTTCCCTTTTCTCCACACCCTCTCCAGCATCCATTTTGAATTAAATTTTGTGTCTGGTATAAGACAGTGGTTCAGTTTCATTCTTTTGCACGTGGAAATCCTGTTTTCCCAACACTATTGCAGAGACTATCCTTTCCCCATTGTATATTCTTGGCTCCTTTTTTTTTTTTCCATGGATTAATTGTCCATATATGTGTGGGTTTACTCCTAGGAACTCTATTCTGTTCCACTGATCTATGTGTTTGTTTTTATGCCAACACAATACTGTTTTGATTACTATAATTTTTTAATATAATTTGAAATCAGGGAGTGTGATGTTTCCAGCTTAGTTCTCCTTTCTCAAGGTTGTTTAGTTTATTTGGGGTCTTTTGTAATTCCATACAAATTTTAGGATTGTTTTTTCTATTTCTGTGAAAAGTGCCATTGGGAATTTGATAGAGATTTCACTTAATCTGTAGATTGATTTGGGTGGTATGGACATTTCAAAACTATTAATTTTTCCAATCCACGAGCATGAAATATCTTTTCATTTATTTGTGTCTTCTTCAGTTTCCTTCATTAATGTCTTATAGTTTTCAGTGTACAGATACTGGGTTGGCCAAAAAGTTCATTCGGGGTTTTCCATAACATCTTATGGAAAAACCGAAGTGAACTTTTTGGCCAACCCAATATTTTACTGCCCTGGTTAGATTTACTCCTAGGATCTTTACTTTTTTTGATGCCATTGTAAATGGGATTGTTTTCTTAATTTCTCTTTCTGATAGTTCATTATTAGTGTCTAGAAGTGCAACAGATTTTTGTATAATGATTTTGTACCATGCAACTTTACTGAATTTATTAGTCTAATTTTTTTTTTGGCATCTTTAGTGTTTTCTATATATAGTATCATGCCATCTGAAAATAGTGGCAGTTTTACATTTTCCTTTCCAATTTGAATACCTTTTATTTCTTTTCCCTACCTAATTGCTCTGGCTAATACTTCCAAAACTACACTGAATAAGCATTGTGAGAGTGGCCATCCTTGTCTTGTTCCTGATCTTTCCATTGAGTGTGATGTTACCTTTGAGCTTGTCATATATGGCCTTTATTATTTTGGAGTATGTTTCTTCTATGTCCACTGTGTTAAGAATTTTTATTATAATGGATGTTGAATTTTGTCAAATGCTCTTTCTGCATCTACTGAAATGATTTTATAATTTTTAATCCTTTATTTTGTTAATGTTGTACATCACATTGATTGATTTGTATATATTGAACTATCCTTTCATCCCTGGAATAAATGCCAATTGATCATGGTGTATGATCTTTTGAATGTATTGTTGAATTTGGTTTATTAATATTTGTTCATCAGGGATTTTTTTTTTTTCTTGTGGTGTCCTAGGCTGGTTTTGGTCTTAGAGTAATGTTGGCCTCATAAAATGAGCTTGGAACCATTTCTTCCTCTTCTATTTTTTTTGTAAGAGTTTGAGAAGGATTGATATTTACTTCTTCTTTGAATGTTTGGTATAATTTACCAGTGAAACTGTCTGGTCCTGCACTTTCCTTTGTTGGGAAGTTTTTTTTTTTTTTTTTTTTTTTTTTTTGCAGTACATGGGCCTCTCACTGTTGTGGCCTCTCCCGTTGAGGAGCACAGGCTCTGGACGCACAGGCTCAGCAGCCATGGCACATGGACCCAGCTGCTCCACGGCATGTGGGATCTTCCCGGACTGGGCATGAACCCGTGTCTCCTGCATCAGCAGGCGGACTCTCAACCACTGCGCCACCAGGGAAGACCCTGTTGGGTGGATTTTGATTACTGATTAAATCCCCTTACTAGCAATTGGTCTGATCAGATTTTCTATTTCTTCATGATTTAGTCTTGGTAGGTTTATGTTTCTGGGAATTTATCCATTTCTTCTAGGTTGTCCAATTTGTTGACATATAATTGTTAATAGTAGTCTCATATGATCCTTTGCATTTCTGTGATGTCAGTTATAAACTTTCTCTTTCATTTCTGACTTTATTTATTTGTGCCCTTGCTCTTTTTTCTTGCTGAGTGTAGCTAAATGTTTGTCAATTTTGTTTTTCTTTTCAAAGAACCAGCTCTTAGTTTCACTGATCTTTTCAATTATCTTTTTATTCTTTATTTATTTTTATTCTGATCTTTTTTATTCCTTCCTTCTACTAACTCTGGGCTTCATTTGTCCTTCTTCTAGTTCCTTGAGATGTAAAGTTAGGTTGTTTAAAATGAGATTTTTCTATTTCTTTTATCAATGTATGCATTTATCACTATAAACTTCTCTCTTAGAACTGCTTTTGCTACATCCCATAGGTTTTGGAATGTGGTATTTCCATCTTCATTTGTCTGAAGGTAGTTTTTTATTTCACTTTTGATTTATTCTTTGTCCCATTTGTTGTTCAGTAGCATACTGTTTAATATCCACATATTTGTAAATTTTCCAGTTTCCTTATTACAATTTTTCTAGTTGCATACTATTGTGGTAGGAGAAGAAACCATTGTGGTTGTGATATGATTTCAATCTTCTTAAATTTATTAAGACTTGTTTTGTGGCCTAACATATGATCTGTCCTGGAGAATGTTCCATTTACACTTGAGAAGAATGTGTATTCTGTTGCTTTTGGATGAAATGTTCTGTATGTATCTGTTAAGTCCACCTGTCCTAATGTGTTGTTTAAACCCAATGTTTCTTTATTGATTTTCTGTCTTGAAGATTTATCTATTGATGTAATTTGGCTATTAAAGTCCTCTAATAGTGCTTCCCTGGTGGCACAATGGTTGAGAGTCCGCCTGCCGATGCAGGGGACGTGGGTTCGTGCCCCAGTCCGGGAAGATCCCGCATGCTGTGGAGTGGCTGGGACTGTGAGCCATGGCTGCTGAGCCTGCACGTCCGGAGCCTGTGCTCCACAGCAGGAGAGGCCACAGGAGTGAGACGCCCGCCTACC
The DNA here is from genome assembly GCF_964270905.1 of Leucopleurus acutus. Lineage (NCBI taxonomy): Eukaryota > Metazoa > Chordata > Mammalia > Artiodactyla > Delphinidae > Leucopleurus > Leucopleurus acutus. Next base: position 169,366,051 of record NC_139145.1, on the reverse strand, counting down.
GCAAAAAAAAAAAAAAAAAAAAAAGTCCTCTAATATTATTGCATTGTTGTCTATTTCTCTCTTTAGGTCTGTTAATATTTACTTTAAATCTTTAGGTGATCATATATTGGTTACATAAATATTTATAAATGTTATATTTTCTTTTTGGACATAATGATATACTTTTGTAAACATATAAATAAATATATAAAATATACTTTTATTATGTTAAATTTCTGAAATTTAGGAGTTATCTACTATAACACTACCATCACCTTAAGTGACAGAGATTTGCCCTCAGATCCTAACTCTGATTGTGTTGTATATTGTTTGATACTCTAATAAGTTGACTTAAAGCCTCAGAGCTCATTTGAGAAGAATTGTAAGGAGAGCGTGGGAATCCAAGCAGGAGTTCATCTCAACTTTCTAGAATTATAACTAGTTCCACAGTTACTTTAGGCTCAATATGTGTGTTTTTCAATTTCATTTTTGGCCTTCATCAAGATGCAATAGGCATTTCATGTAATTGAATCTCTATCTTCTCCTATCCTGTTGCATTTGAGGAATAGAAGGGGATCTGAAGGAGAGATTTGGAAGTAGGAAGCTGGGATTCATAAATTCACCTCTAAAAAGAGATTTATTGTTGCCAAATGATACAGAGACATACAGTTTCCATTTCATAAGAGTATATCTGTGTCAAAGAAATATATTTCCATTTCTGGATGCACCTAAAGTAAATTGTGTGACTGTAATATGGTACAGTTTCTGAAGATACAATCCTTTTTAATATTTCTAAAGCATTCCTATTTTCGTAAAGTTCTCCCAGGAATAAATCAAAATGTTAAGTTTTATGATTTCAGTTCTCATTATGATTCATTTATGCAGGTAATTCTCCTTAATGAGATGATATCCATTGGACAGGCCACATTCGTTAGAGAAGCATCAGTGCTTGACATCTCTGCATCTCCTGAAAGTACCAAGGTCAGCGCTCTGTACAGGGACAGGGAGAACCTTCCTGTTTAGGTACAGGTGTGGGGTTGAGCCAGCCTGGGGATGTCAGCTAAGTGTAGGCTCCCGGCAGCTCTAGAACTTGATGGTGGGCCAGGGGATACTGCCTTCTGTGCACTGCACACTTGCCTCAGAGGGTCAGGGACTGAAAGCCAATCAGAGAAGGCCCAAGGGTTGTGGTAGAAGAAATAAACAGACAACAATCAGTTCATTTAGATGGAATTCAAAGTTAATATTAAATGGCTAACTCTCATGCCCCACCAAGACAGGTTTACTTCTGTGTTGGTCACATTTCAGCTTCTGGAATAGGGATGTTGGGACCTGCCCTTAAGTGTGATGCCCCACATTGGCCTAAATCTCAGAGAAGATTGGAAGACAATATTTTGCAAATATCCAGCTATTCTGGGTCCTTCAGTTAAATGTCTGTGTGCCCCCCATCTGTAAAAATGAGAAGTCTATCTTCCAGTTGCTTAAGCTGAAAACCTTGGGAGTCATTCTTTACACCATTATTCTTGGACCCTGTTTCTAATCCTGTCTACACTGCCTTCCAAATATATCCAGAACTGACCTCTTCTCATCATCTCCACAGCAACCACTCTGGTCTAAGTCATCAGCATGCCTTCCTGTATTATTGCAATAGCCTTCTAGGGATTGCCGGTGTCTCTGCTTTAGGTCTGCTTTCCCACAGTCTATTATTAACAAAACTGAAATCTATTAAATTTAAGAAAATACCCCTCCTTTGATCAATCCCCTTCATTGGTTTCTAACTCATTCAGGGTAAAAACAAATTCCTCACAATGGCCTCTAGGGCCCTAGCCTAGGGGGATTCCCTAATCTTGGGGTCACTCCTTCTGCTGCTCTCCTTCTTCATCATTCCACTCACCTCTTGCTGTTCCCAGCACTCTCCAGGCTCACTCCCAACTTGGGGTCCTGGCCTGGCTACTCTCTGTGACCAAACTGGTCTTCCTCCAGTCAGCCACACACCCTCTTCCATCAGAATATGAACTCTCTACCTGCACTCTCTGCTTTATTTTTCCCTTAGGACTTACCAATATTTTACATACTACATTTTTAACTTTTTCATATTCATCTCTTTGTAGGCATGTAAGGATGTAGAATTTTGTCTGCTTCACTGCTATATTCCAATGCCTAGAATAGTGCCTGGTGCACAGTAGGTGATGAGTAAGCATATATTCAGTGGACACGTTTTACCCACAAAAGGATTGCTATTGCTGCTATATGTGGTCAATGTCATAGTAGCAATTTCAGAGTAGGTATTTATATTTTACACAAATATTTGTATATTGCCTTAAAATATTTATATTTTACATAAACAAATATTTGTATACTTCTCTTAGGTTCAATTCTGTGATGGTTTTGTTTTACAGTAAAGTGAGGAGAGGGAACAGGAGTGAGACTGTTATCTCTCAGTTTCCTGTGAAAATTGACATATTTTTGTACAGTCAGCTCAAACTAGTCTTCCGGAAAATTTTATGAAGTTTGAACTATTAGGTGTGGTACATGTGGGCTGTTTATCTTTTCAATCATTGTTTGCTGGTTGTTGTTGTGGTGGTGGTTTTGTTTTGTTTTGAGTCTAGTCAGTCAGTGGATAATATTCACCATCCATCCACTATGTACCAGGCACTCTGTGGGACCCAGGCAGAGAGAAGACATGGGAGATGCCAGGTCGATGAACATTCTAAAAGGATAAATTGCTGCCATGCTTCACACACAAAGGCTGTGCTGTCTATGATCAATAAAATTCTGATTAGGGAAGAAGTTTTGGCAGCAAGTCTTCCTGGGAAGGAGGAGGTAGACGTGGAGCAAATGATTCCTTTTCCTAATAGAATTATCTACAAGCAAACCAATCTGTGACAGGTTGGTCGTGAGGTAGAGGATAGATGTATGATTGAATTCTGTTCTAGCAGCATCGTCATTAAATTGTCAGATTATTAAAGCAGTGCTTGTTCCTGGAGGCCTCTCCTTTAAATGTATATACTGTTAATACATTAGTGTGAATTAATTATCAGTCCCTTTGAAATACTTTGAGTCCAATAAAACTGAAAGCGAAGATAAGTGATGAGAGAGACAGAAAAGACAGAGAGAGAAGAGCAAGACTAAGAGCCAATGGGTAGAGGTTTCCCAAACCCACAAGAGCAAAGCGGAAGAGACGGTCCCACCTTGAAACTGCAGGAAGGAAAGAACTTGGGCCAAAAAAAAGGCTGCTTTATCCAAGAGTAGTGGCCCAGGAAATTTTCACCACTACCTTTGAAATGTAATTTTTCAAAGTAGAATGCTTCACCCCTCCACTGTCACAGGCACTGACTTACAAGTGTTCTTAGGAGTCAATCTACTCCTGTTTGTATGAGATGGAAAATGTCAGTTGTGAGACAGGAATGAAAATCAAACTAACCTAACTAACTGGTCCTGTGTGGAAACCCAGGTTGACAACAGAGTTCCCACCCTGATTCCTTCTCCAAGGGAAGCACACACAGGGCTCCTGCTCACAGTGGCATCAGAGGTTGCTGTCAGCCTACTGTGTTTATGTCATACCAACACTGAGCGAGATGCAAGTGATATTCCAAAAATGCCCTCAGCACATGGTCATGTTCTGCTCAGCCACCGAGATAAGTGAAAGGAAAATGCAATGGTATTGGTGTTCTATGAATACAAGAAGTATAGGTCTTCATCTCAAGTTCACCATTTCTAGACAGCCTGAAAGGGAAATAGTTGAGAAGTTGTTTTAGTATGTTTAATCCCGTGAATATTCACCTGAAAAATAAAGAAGTATTCCTATTATGTTGCTCTCCAAAAATATATGGATCACTTTTGATTTTTTGAGATAGAAATTAAACACCTCACCTACTAAAATAAAAATAGAACTTTAAACTAAAAAAATTTTAAAAAATAGTTTTTAACGTGTAATACCTGAGGACTTCTGGGTGCTTTTTACTAAAATGTATGATTTGTTGCCTCTCTCTTAGGCCTCCAAGAATGTGCTAACATACTCCCTAATACCTCATTTTTGCTTCTTTTTCATAAGAGCAAAAAACAATCTTTCCTTGCTATAAGTTATTATTTTTTTCCCAGAAAATAATGCTGTTACAGTATTGTTCAAAAATCTTTTGGTTACTGTGGTAGAAATATACAGATTTCTGTTACAAATGAAAGTGAATGGAAATATTAAATATTACAAACAAAAACTATACTCGTCTAAATATTTTCTGCCCCCAACCCTTATTCAGTGGTTCCCAGACTGATTTCCAGTTCTACCAACATCCCTTGACCATAAACCTCTAAAGGAATCCAGTAGACCCCACGCAATTACAGCTCACACACTCTTCTGTGAGGATTATTTCCACTGTAGTGTTTTGGATCATCTGCTTCTTCCCCAGAAAGAAAGTGTCACTGTCATTAGTACTGGTTTTTCTCTCTGCAAATGGCAGCCACTAATACTAATTATGGTTGACAGGTGCCTTTTTGTAATTCAGATCTGCCTCTCTCTGGGTTCCCTGTTCTGAGACCTCCATCATCTTCATGCTTCAGCACATCCTGCCTTGCACAGTATTTTACCTTTCATAGAAAGAAGTGCTTCTTCAACACAGCTTTATTTGCCTGGATTATCTACCCGGATTCTCTTTAAGATGCTTTTAGCTCTAGCAATTTTCTAGTATTAAAACCAAGCTTCATCCTCTTGATCTAAAACAAATAGACTGCCGGGTATTTCTCAAGCAAAATGGTTTTTTTGGGGATCTGCAGAGAACTGCAATTCAGGGTCTGCAACAATGGCGAGCCATGTGCAAATCCCTGCACAGCAAGGGAAGGAGAACACTTTTATAGAGGGGAAAAGGAAGCTGGGAGGGCTGCAGTAACAAAGAGTCCATGGCTTTTCATTGGCTGAGTCCTTGCCAGGAAAAAGAGGAATCTTTCCTCCTGTTGGGATCTACTATAGTAGCTTGATAGCTCCCCCTTCTTGTCTCCTGAATGTATTTAATTGATGTTGCTGTTTATTAATTTTTTACAGTCCATAGAAATGAAGATCCAAAGGACTTGGTCTGCCCCAGAAGAGAGCAGCCTAGGGCAGCACAAAGAGATGGGAAATCTCAGCGTTCTGGGGTGCAGGTCAGACTTAGGTAGTTCCAAATTAGTAAGTATTTGTGGACAGAATAAAGAAGGATATTCAACCCCCAAAGTGGTCACAAAGACAAGCAGGCTTCCCTAGTCACCCTAGAAGCTGACTACCATATACAAGTGGATCTGCCTCCAGCATAATGTCCACCTGGCACCAAGAGAAGCCGTCATACAAGATGTAGAGGAACACCTAAAAGGACAGACAGCTGAGGGTTCCTGAGCTTACAGAACAGAATTTATGGCTATTCTGGACCTGTTTACTAAAAACAAGCATTCATACTGTACCTGTTTCTACATGTAGCACAACTTAGTCTGTAACCAGCTTTCACACCCAACATCAAGGTTGTGGGGAAAGAGACTTACAGACGTTGCCAATTTCTAACTATGGGTGCATAGAGTCGTGCACGATTTATCTTCCCAGGTCAGCTTACAAGAGGCAAAGAGGACAGATAGCACCGCCAACAACGTTTTGTTTAGAGCTACCCCTACTCCTAGATTACACCTCCTGGGACTGAATCAGACTCTTCTCCTTTGGAAGGAAGACAAACCATGTTATTTAAAGTGTTACCCGACCAGGAACCCACACAATAGTAAGTTTTACTATTAATGTTAACTGTTTCATGGTATGACAAATTTGTATGTTGTGCCAAACTTCTACCTAAATCAAAGCCCGTTATTTTACTTCTCTTGTCCCACTATATCATACCATGGAGCGTAATCAAAGAAGAAGTCACCTTTATTTCTGTTTCTATTTTTAATAAGTCAATCTATTTTAACCAATCAATTATTATGTCACCTGACATTATTGGGCACAACATGGTTAAACAGCCATTCCTGGGAGATTGAGATGAAGCCCAAGAAGGAAGCTGGCTTCTGGGATTTGTCATAAATAGGAAGCTCTTTTCAGTCTGGACTTCACGAGGAAGATATTCTTCCCTAAATGCTGGTCTCAGACAGCTCTAACCTGAGCTGAATTCAGTGGAGAGAATTCAGACACTACCACCCTCAGCTGGCCAGACAAGGACATGTGTAATGCTGGGTTTTCATCCACTTTAATCATGTTCAACCCCGGTTATCCTAGCTCTCACCAGCTATTTTACACAGTGGGTTTTTGTCTTCTTCTCCCATCTGTTAAGTCAAAGCTTCCAGCCTCTTCCACTACTTTAGTCACAGTATTTAAAGACAATTGACAAAGGGCTAAAGAATCAATATCATTCTACTAGATGGCACCAACATTTTACCTGCACCATGGTCTCTCTGGCCCTTCAGGCAGGGATTCAGAGTGTATCTGAGTTCTAGAACCTTCTCAGCATCAGGGCTGTATCATGGACTACGACAAAGAGAGAGATAAAAATGTCTCTCTCCCTTTTGTGTAAGAGTCTGTTGTGTTCTCCAAAAGATGCATTCCTTTTATATCAATAATTTATGGAGGGGCTTCCCTGGTGGCGCAGCGGTTGAGAGTCCGCCTGCCGATGCAGGGGACACGGGTTCGTGCCCCGGTCTGGGAAGATCCCACGTGCCGCGGAGCGGCTGGGCCCGTGAGCCATGGCCGCTGAGCCTGTGTGTCCGGAGCCTGTGATCTGCGGCGGGAGAGGCCACAACAGTGAGAGGCCCGCAAACCGCAAAAAAAAAAAAAAAAAAAAAAAAAAATTTATGGAGATTCTGGGCAACGACCCTTCAGGTTTTTCTTACATTACTATGTGAAGCACATCTGTAAGTCAAATCCAAACACTACTCTCCAGAGGAAAAGAATTTCCCAGAGCTGTATTCCAACTGGGGGAAGGACATTTGTTCCCTTCCAACTGCCTGCAGTCTACTTGCCTTTCCTAAAGGGTGGGAAAAAAGAGTCAACTAGGATCACAGCTTCAAGAAAATAGATGGGGGGGAACATGGCAGTCAGGGAAGGGAGTAGAAGGAAGGGGAGGAAAAAGCTAAGCTGATAGAGAAACACTTGTGAAGGTCACAGCCCGAGACAGAGCTCACTACAAGTGACATTTTATCACACAGTTATAGAGCACTCCTCCACCCCACACCCTATCACCATACCAACAGGGCACAAGAATCATAATATTTATAGAATATTCCATCTAGCAGCAGCATAAAACACATTCATTCATGCTCACATGGAATATTCAACAAGATAGACCACATTCTGGACCACACAACATACAAAATTAAAAGAAAAGACAGCATACACACATAGTATGTCCTAGACCACAATAGAATTAAACAAACAAAAAGTCGATAACAAAAAGATAGCTGGATAATCCCTCAAATATTTGGAAATGAAACAGCACATTTCAAAGTAACCCAAATCAAAGGAGAAGTTGCAAGAGAAATTTTTAAATATTTTGAATTGAATGAAAAGGAAAATATAACAGTGCATTTTGTGGGGTATAGTGGAAGCAGTACATAAGGGGAAATCTATAGCATTACTTGTATATACTACAAAAGAAAAAAGATCTAAAATAAATAACCTAAGCTTTCCTTTCAGGAAACCAGAGATAAAAGGGCAATTTAAGGCCAAAAGAAGCAAAAAGGAAATAATTTAAAATAGAGCAGAAATCCATGGGATTGAAAACAGGAAAACAATGAAGAACATCAAAGAAATCAAAAAGTTGTTTTTTGAAATGTCAATTAAATTAATAAACCTCTAGCCAGTCAAATGGTAAAATAAAGAAAGACACAAATGACCAATTCCAGAAATGAAAGAGATCATTAATACTGATCCCACGGATTAAAAGAATAATAAAAGAATACTATGATCAACTTGGCCAACAAATTTGATATTTTAGATGAAATGAACCAATTTCTTGAAAGGCATGAACTACCAAAATGCAAACAAGAATAGATAACTTGGATAGCCTACATCTATTAAAGAAATTGAATCAATAATTAATAACTTTCCAAAATAGAAAACACCAGGCTCAGATGACCTAACTGGTGGACTTTACCAAACATTTAAGAAAGAAATAATGCAAAATTTCCACAATTTCTTACAGATTACACTAATACCCAAACCAGATAAAGATATTACAGAGAGAAAGCTAGAATCCAATGTCTTTCGTTAACATAGATACAAAAATCCTCAACACAATGTTAGCAAATTGAAGACAATAATTTTAAATTATATACTATGACCAAGTGGGATTTATTCCAAGTATGAAAGACTGACTCAACATTCAAAAATCAGACAAACTGTTTCTAAAGTTTATATGAAGAAAACAAAAGACCTGGAAGACCTGGAATAGCCAACAGAATACTGAAAACCAGTAAAGTTGGTAGACCCAAAATACCTGATTTCAAGCTTTACTAAAAGGTACAGTAATCAAGTTATTGTGGTCATTGGTTGAGGAATAGACAAACAGATCAATGGAAAAAAATAGTGAGTCCAGATAAATATAGTCAACTGATCTTTGACAAAGGTGCAAAGACCAATTCATGGAGAAAGAATAACCTTTTTAATGAATAGTGTTGGAACAACTGTATGCCCATATTGAAACAAAAAAAACAAAACAAAACAAACAAAAGCTACATGGAGACCTTACATTTTCCACAAAAATTAGTCCAAAATGGAACATATATCTAAATGTAAAACATCAACTATAAAATTTCTAGAAGAAAACATAAGAGAAAATCTGTGTGTCCCTGGGTTTGGTGATAAGGTTTTGGGAAAGGGTGCTGACTTAAGAAACTTTGCAAATGAGTGGAGTCTGCAATATTAAAGGCAAAGGAATTATACAGAAGCACCATACTCTAGGTGAAACGTCTTTTCTCTCCCAAGGGTATGGGTTAACACTTCTGAAGCCACTGTATGCATAAAGCTGAAATTAAACAATTAAGTAACTAGACGGTATATAGTGAGAGCCAGGAGTTTCACGGCTAGGAGTGAGAGGTTACAGATAAGAAAAGAGAGAAGGTAGAATAATCCATAAGGTAAGAACTAGTGGAGACATCAGTATGAACACATGTTTAGCTTTTTACTGATGTGTGTATATAGACCAGTTAGTACACACACGTTTCTGTGCCTTGTCTACTGAGAGGACATAAAACAATAATATGCCAGCAGCCATGAGCACACCCAAGTCTTTGTTTTGAACACCATTCTCCAGTAAAAGGAAGCAGAGGTCCTTGGAGAAATGGATGATTCCAGAACTGGGGCAGGAAATATACAAAATGAGGCTGCAGCTTCAAGATTGTAGGGCCAGAAAGTATAAACGTGGTCAAATATATATAAATAAACCCTCACCCACAATGATGAAGGTATGTCAAAGGAATACAGGAGCCAACTGAAAGAACTCCTCATGGCCAAAGCTGGAACAATTTGAGCAAAAATAAATAAGTAAATAAATTAGTACTTGATTTTAACTCTAAAAATAAGATGTTGCATCATGAATTATTTTGCCTTGGATGGGAATGTTCAAGGACATCCTGCAGTGATGTATTCTCCACACAACCCTGATGAGAATTAATTCAGAAGTGATTTGAATGAAGCTATATGGGGCCTGCTAATGAGCTTTGTTGATGGCGGGAAGCAGAAAGGAATTAAGGATATCTTGAACAGTATAATACCAATGCAAACAAGATTTTCCCTCTATGGCGGTATGTTGAATCCCCACTGAACTTCCAGTTCATTTACTCAGAAAGCATTAGAGAAACACCTACTATGCCTCAGGCACTGGAAAACAGAAGTAAACAGGGCCACCGGGGGTATTTGCTTTCCAAAATACTACATTCAGTGGGTAACAAGACAGTGAGAGACTTTGGGGCAGGGGACTCTGACTACAGTGGTCAGCAAAGGCCTCTCTGTGCAGATGCTCTATAAATAACACCTTGATATGAGGTCAGATAGAGATAATCTGGAATAAGCATGTTCCAGGCAGGTGGAACAGTAAATGTGATTGACGAACAGGCAGAAAAGTAGTATGACTGGAGCAGAATGAGAAAGGGCTAATGGAATAAATTGAGGACTGAATTGCTAAGATTGGCCAGAGGTGGCAGATTATGTAGATCCTTGTAGGCTGTGTAAGGAACTGGATTTTATTTTAACTGGAATCAGGAGTCTTTAGTTGATTTAGGAAGGGGTAGGTGGGCTCTGACTTTTGAACCATAGTTCCCACCACAGTAAGCCCGGGATCCATGCCTGTCCTTCTGTTTTAGAAAGGCTACTTATTTGTGTCTTGGTTTCCACAGATCCAAACCATTGACTGCCCGTGATTTCTTGGATAAGTTTCACCATTTGCCTTCTCTAACTCCCATCCTCCTTCATTTAAGATTATCTGAGGGAGTCCTTGCAACCATAAGTACCTACAACCATAGGAAGGAAATGACTGGAGAAAGTCTCCCATTGCTACTACTTCCAATGGTCATAAGGATCTCTCAGTTCAAAGGAAGCTCAGCACAAATGCCTTCATCTAGCATCACACTGGCAAAGATGTTTCATCTATTCAGGACTTGCTGTATTTGTTTGTTTGTTCGCTTTATATTGATTTTTATTATTCATAAGAAGTAACTTTTTTTTCAGGGATTGTGTTGTTATCTGTGCTAATCTTCCAAAAAGCATCAAAATGATTTATAATAAAAATATAAAATTTAAGTGGGTAAATTAAATAATTATGACAGGTCAGGCATTCTAGCATACCGCTCTTAATTTAAGTTGGACTTTGTACATTGCCCCTTTCCTCTTTAATGTGTTTCCCAGGGGGATTTTTCTCTGATGATGAAATAAATCAAGTCTATGTAACTATGGAGAGGTTATATAGTTTTAAATTATTTCATTCTGTTCTACTCAAATGTTTGCCGTCTTGTCAATGGAAGACAAGATGGCAACCCCCAAGAATGATTCCGGCAAAGATGCTGAATCGTGAGATGCTCTATCAGTGCTTGTCTGTTCAAGCTCTGCTGAGAAAAGAAAATTTAGAGACCCATTTAGGTTTGAGTGACTGTTAATCCCTGAGTAATTGAATGAGATAACCTCAGGGTAGGTTATTTTTCAACAGGCGGGTTCCTATACCCTAAATTCAGTCTGAGTGCCTTAGAAAGGGAAAGGAGAGATTTTTAGAGCTCTGACCTTAAAGGGAGTCCTTGAACAGCTTAATGCAACAGGAATGGCCTAGGGCAATAGGGCAGATAAAAGGCTTATTAAAGTCTCTTAAAGTGGAAATGAGGCTGACTGGTGTCTGAGCTGGGAGGGTCAGGGGAATTTGAGTAGTTTGAGTCCATGGGAATCACACATTGCTAGAAGGTGGCTGCATCGAAGGCATCTTTGGCTTATAAATTAGAGGTTTCCTATCTACAGAGCAAGGCAGACACAGTTTTAGTTAAGAGGGTCAAAGCTTAGAAGAGCAATGTACATAATCATAAAAAAAACCAACAAACAACACTAAAGCAAGTAACCTATTGCTACCAGATTTCAGGCACGGTTTGTCAGAATTCAGGCCGCATGTGTTCCATCTATTGTAGTATCAGGATTGTTGGCCAGCATGGGATCCCCCTACTTGGCAAATGTCTGCACACACCATGAACACTGTATTCAGTGTGTGCACACTGACTTTAGGGAAGTGCCATATTTGGTGTGCCTGACAAAGATTAATTATTAACTTCACACATATTAAATAAGGCTAAACCTCATAGAAGGTGTCGGTTCTGAAAGAAGGAGCAAGAGTACCTGCACCCAATGACTTGTGGTTCTAGACTAGCTGCTCTCAAACCTGAATGAGCAAGTGAATTACCTGGAGGGCTGGTCAAACCACGGTTTGTCGGCTTCCTCCCCATGATTCCTGTATCAGCAGATGGGGCATTGCTAACAAGTTCTCCAGGAGACTGGGTGGCTGGTCCCAAGACCACACCCTAATTACCACTGTTTTAGGCTTAGAGGCAGAGAGGGAGGGAGCTTGGAACAGAGCACCAGGCTAGCACCAGAGATTGTACATCAGGATGAAAGAGTGGTAAACTAAAGTCACTGCCTGACATCAAGAATGTTTCCTATTTGATGCATTTCAAATCAATTTTTATCTACCTCACTGGATTCTAAATACCTTAGGTAACTGGTATTAGTCTCATTTGCTTGATAAGTAAATGATTCAGAGTCCAACGGTATGAAGCCAGTTTGGTATTAAAAATAATAACAACAACAATGGCAATGGGGACCTCTGATTACAGTGATTCTTTTGTTCCTAAAATGTCTGAAGTTTAGGATCACTTTGAAACGAGAGAATAAAATTCCTCAATAAAATTATAGTTTCTGTTATTCATTTTCATTACCCTCAACATGGGACCTCCAATCTACAGAACAGTGAGCTAGTACATGGGTGTTATATTAAGTCACTAAGTTTATGTTAATTAGTTAAGCAACAACAGAAAAATAATACAGAAAAACTAAAGGACTCATCCTAAAGCTGAGGTTAACCCTCTTATTAGAAAGAAGAAATCTTTGGATGGCTTTACATAGTTTTTAAATTTCAAGAAAATATCCCAACGTTTCTTTTGGAGATACAACTTTTTTCTGCTTTACTTTGTGAGGATATAGGGGAATCACACTTCAACTGTGAGCATTTTCATTGGAAACAAAAATGTAGATTATTTGATTAATTAAAAGATCTCTTAATGAACCACCAGCATAGTCTGGATGAACGGTTGCTTCCTTCACTGTTATTGTAAACATGTGGTAAACACCACAATCCAGGCTAGAGTGTAAGAAATACGTCAAGGCTTGTGCAAAAATGGAATCATGTCTTGCCCAAGATGCCACAGTCACATACATATTTTATAAGAGGCACATGGAAAACAACATCCCGAAGGCAGAACACGGATGCTCCAAGGCAAGGGGTTCTGAGATTTTGCAAACAGATGAAGATGGAGATGAGGTTTCTTTCTCCTCCCACTAATATGAAAAAGATAACTTCTTGCCCAAGTGGTTCCATATAGGAGGAACCTCGAGAAAGAAGGTCAGAGAAGTGGGGAAGGAAAGAAGGAAGCCAGGGAGAGGTAGGGAATAGAATAGGATTGCTCCTGAGTGGGAAAGAAACTTGATGAGCAAGCTTTCAAGTCAGAGCTGCTTTCAGCTTACTGTCCACACTGTTGACTGGGCTGAACACAAAGTTCTGTTATTTTATTCTTCCTCCTATGACCCAGGGACTCAGTGAATATGTGCTGGGTTGGGAGTAAGAACTGGGAGTTAAGGGGTGTGGGGAGAAAGAGAGATTTCAAGAATGAACGAGAGACAGATGAGAGAGAGCCTTAATGAGTTGAGTTGAATTTACACTTGGTGTTGGCGGCCACTACTTACAGCCTGATTTGTACAGTAGGAAGCAATAACACATTAGACAATGGAGTCATTCTCTGAGACGATTTTATTTATTTTAAGCCCTCTTGGCTCAGTGGGGCTGAAGGAATAAGACACCACTTTTAGTGAGGGGTCCTTCTGGGACCTCAGGGAGAGCTGCAGAAATCAGAGGTGAAGGAGCGACCAGGACCAACTCTAAGCCTGTTCGTAATACTCCCTTACTCCTGACTTTAAGAAGAACTGGCAGGCTTACTCAGAATATACGGTAAGAGACCAGCCATGAGGGAAAACAAACTAGGCTCACACACGTTGCTTTAACGCCCTAAATAAATCTAGCCGAGGACTTTACAGGACTCCCACCAAGAGGACTCCATTTCCTACCCAAATGTGAAATTTGACACATATCAAGGTGAGAGAATTACTCCTTACAATAACTGTCAAAGCGCCTCATTAACCTGGCTGCTTAAGGAGAGTAAACCACAGAGCATTTAAGAAAAGAGGCTGTGCAAAAGCTTTTAAGTTTCATTAGGTCCCATTTGTTTATTTTTGTTTTTATTTCCATTTCTCTAGGAGGTGGGTCAAAAAGGATCTTGCTGTGATTTATGTCATAGAGTGTTGTGCCTATGTTTTCCTCTAAGAGTTTGATAGTGTCTGGCCTTACATTTAGGTCTTTAATCCATTTTGAGTTTATTTTTGTGTATGGTGTTAGGGAGTGTTCTAATTTCATACTTTTACATGTACCTGTCCAGTTTTCCTAGCACCGCTTATTGAAGAGGCTGTCTTTTCTCCACTGTATATTCTTGCCTCCTTTATCAAAGATAAGGTGGCCATATGTCCGTGGGTTTATCTCTGGGCTTTCTATCCTGTTCCATTGATCTATATTTCTGTTTTTGTGCCAGTACCATACTGTCTTGATTACTGTAGCATTGTAGTATAGTCTGAAGCCAGGGAACCTGATTCCTCCAGCTCCATTTTTCGTTCTCAAGATTGCTTTGGCTATTCGGGGTCTTTTGTGTTTCCATACAAATCTAGAAACAATAAATGCTGGAGAGGGTGTGGAGAAAAGGGAACACTCTTGCACTGTTGGTGGGAATGTAAATTGATACAGCCCCTATGGAGAACAGTATGGAGATTGCTTAAAAAACTAAAAATAGAATTACCATATGACCCAGCAATCCCACTACTGGGCATATACCCTGAGAAAACCATAATTCAAAAAGAGTCATGTACCAAAATGTTCATTGCAGCTCTATTTACAATAGCCAGGACATGGAAGCAACCTAAGTATCCATCAACAGATGAATGGATAAAGAAGATGTGGCACAATGGAATATTACTCAGCCATAAAAAGAAACAAAGTTGAGTTCTTTGTAGTTAGGTGGATGGACCTAGAGTCTGTCATGCAGAGTGAAGTAAGTCAGAAAGAGAAAAACAAATACCGTATGCTAACACATATATATGGAATCTAAGAAAAAGAAATGTCATGAAGAACCTAGGGGTAAGACAGGAATAAAGACATAGACCTACTAGATAATGGACTTGAAGATATAGGGAGGGGGAAGGGTAAGCTTTGACAAAGTGAGAGAGTGGCATGGACATATATACACTACCAAACGTAAAATAGATAGCTAGTGGGAAGAAGCTGCATAGAACAGGGAGATCAGCTCGGTGGTTTGTGACCACTTAGAGGGGTGGGATAGGGAGGGTGGGAGGGAGGGAGACGCAAGAGGGAAGAGATATGGGAACATATGTATCTGTATAACTGATTCACTTTGTTATGCAGCAGAAACCAAAACACCATTGTAAAGCAATTATACTCCAATAAAGATGTTAAAAAAAAAGAGGCACATAATTAAGAAATTAAATGACAATAATTACTAGTACCTGTAACCTAAAGAAGACACAAGGGATGCATAATCTCATTTATAGGGTACATCTTATGGAAGGTGAGAAATTCTAAGGAAACCCAAATTCTAAAGAACAAATTTAATAGCCTAATAAACACATTTAAGGAAAAGATGTAAAATTGAACTGTATCATTTCCTATGAAAACAGTCAAATGACCACTGAAATTGTTATACTTATGTAATTTAACCATTTAGGACTTCTCCCAGTGTAACTGCATAACCAACTCTCCAAAACATCCTGTTTGAAATGTCTTCTGCAGACAAATCCTTTAAAAGGGATATAACTCATGTATCTACAAATGGCAATAATCTTCAGGCAAATGAATCCATGGTTAGCAACTGAGTTATTGTTACAAGTTGCTTTGGGAAATTAAACAAAAGTTTTCATCGGCTTTTTCTTGATTTATTCTCCTTTTCCTTAGAGAATAGCGCCATATTTCTCAGTAATATTGAAAAAAATTTTTAAAATAACATATTTTTTGAAAAACTAATACAATGGTAGTAAGCAAGCTTAAATCTGAATCCTGAATTAACATTCCTCAGTTTTACAGTCTAAAGTTGTAACAGACAGATGAAGAGAATGGTTTTCAGAAGGTGGTGGTGATGGTGTTTTCCCAGGAGGTCCATGTAGTAGGAGGTGAAAGAGGAGGGGGAATAATAAGACCATCTGCTCTTCTGATGAATCTTAGCCCTGAGAGACAGTCCACCCAGCCCATCTGGAGACCTCTAGGGGAGATGCTTCTTTTCTTCACCATGGTCTGCTTTCTCACTAGGCATCAGAGTCCATCCACAGATAACATATATGTCCTGTCCAACAGTTACCCTCTGGACACGGAGCAAAACAAGAAGGCATATCTGCCACTCTGTGGGTGGGAGAGCTCATCAGGACCTGGTGTGCACACTCCTGGGATTGTGAGAGTGGCTTGAATGGTCCGGCTGTACCTGTGGGCTGTTATTCTAGATGACGGAATCCCTCTGATGAGGGGCTGGGGGCGGGAGTGAGTAGGGAGTTACAGGGGAGAGGATCATGTGGTGGGTGCCGTTTCCTAGAAGTTGTGGAAGTTTCCTGTGAGGAGGCCTAAATAAAAACCACTCAGGGAGGACAACCCTGAAGAGAAAGGAGTCGGGGTTCACTGTTGGGAGTCACACAGCACAAATGAGGAGGCCCCTGTGAAAGGTTAGGGGGAAAGTCATTTTTAGCAAATAGACTTTAAATTTTTTTCATCTGTGGCAATTTAACTCTCCCTTCCCAGTGAGATGAAATCGGCACTCCCTGTATGGTGTGGCTGCATTGCTGGCGACCTCCTCAAAGGATGCTTCTTTGGAAATTTCAGGATCATAATGAGGGAGACCGTGATCACAGGGTCGCATGCAGTAGCGTGATGAAGATGTCCCACATGGCAACCCAAGAGCCAACCGCATGCATTTCTTTGTGTGCAAAATGGGATCAGTGATGTCATGTTGGTGGCCTGAGGCTGAGTATAATGGGAGTATTTACACAACAGAAACAGGGAAACAGTAAAAATCAACTCTTTCTATCTCTTTCTTTTTCTATTTTTTTTTTTTTTCCAGAGAGTACAGTTTACAAGCACACCACTGGTCGCATGTTCCTAGCTTCTCATTCATTGTAAAGAAGCTGGTGCTCTTCAGGTAAATATGGCTGGACATGGAATACAGAACAGACAACCAAAGAGCAGCAGCAATGTGAATAGTTTGGGAGCAGCTGTGAGACAAACCATGGATGGAGGAGGTCCTCCAGGGGACAAGAAAATGCCTCACAGTGAGATGCACAGGACTGAAGCAGAGACGGGAGGGAAGGGCTCTGCGGTGGAGAAGACAGCAGGACCCTTTGCTGGTGAATTATGGGAAGTGAATGTAAGCCAATGCAAGACAGAAAAGCCAGCCAACTTGGTGTCTTTTATGATAGAGGTTCCACTCAAAAGTACTCTTCCTGAAAGAGATATCCACATTTACTGAGCACCTATTAAGGGCCAGGTATTCCGCTATGTGTTGGGAATACAATGGCAGAAAGGCACACACGATCTTCTGCCTTCATGGAACCAACCATCAAATGGAGAGGGAATAGTTAATAAAATATTTAGTTATAGATGATTAAAAACTCACAAGGACACAGCAGAATCTCATGAAACATGCCCCGCCTCCCTGCCCCCCACCAGCTCCTCATAGTTTACCCCCAGAGCACACAGGGGTTCGAGGTAGGATCATATAGTGGGGACCCGAGAGAAGATGCCGAGAGAAGCTGGTGTGCAGCCTGGCTCAGCCAGCCCTGGCTGCATATCTTTGGCAAGTCTACGTTCTCCATACCCAATTCCTATTCTTAAAAATGGCTTTAACAATATCTACTTTGCAGAATTGTTGTGAAAATAAAAGAAAATTAATGGGAAGTCCCCTCTAGGGCACCTGAGATTTGTTGGTGACTCAATAAATTGCAGCTCTATTGTTACCTTAGAACAATTTTTCCCCATCCCTCTAGTGTCTTATGAGCTGTCGCCTTTAGTGACACAGACAAAGGGCAGGGAAATGTTGAAAATGGGATCAGATCTAGGGACTATCTGTTCAAGTGATTTAACAATTAACCGACATTGAAGTCTGGTCCAGGTAAGAGGACCTGAGCTTTAATCAAAGTGTTATTTCAGGAAGAACTTCCTGAGTATCAGGACAGAAAGCTTATTTTCTGTTGGGCAATATTGGCAAGAAAAACATAGGCATTTATTTTCCTGCACGATTTTAGAACTGAGCCTGATAAGTCTTTAAAGACTTTTCCAGAATTTCAACACAAAGGTAAGTCCTTCCTTAAGGTCTTTAACATCCGTTCCCAGACCTGCTGACTGTGCCAGGAGCAGCTCACTGACCTGAATGAATGTTTTATTAAAACTGTCCCCAACCACCTTGTTGGAAGAACTTGTGCCTAAGGAAGCATGGTTTTATATGCTTTCTTATGAACTCATGAAAAGAACAAAGGATGATATATAGGACACAAATCAAAAATTGATGAGAAAAAGTCCAGGAGTCCGGTCTCACCTTATAGATGCTGTGAAGAGGTAGGAATCGGTAAAACATACACAATTACCTTTCTTCCCCACTGAGCTGGCGTTTCTGTTCCTATGCAATGCTTCCTTCTTAACAAGTTCACAATTACGTATGCTAATTTTTTTAAAGTATGATTTATTAAAATCTTTTTGTAAACCTCAGACCCCCAATGGTTACTGCAGAGGACTTGTTTGAAAATGCAAGTGAGACCTCCCTGATGACCCCCAGATATACTTGGATTCCAAACCTGTGCTGCGGTTAAACTCCAATCCACAAGAAGCTTGGACCGCCTACCCCTGGGCCCTTCCTGGAGCAGTCAGCTGCTGCACCTCCTCTGAGTGCCCTTTGGGTGCCCTGCAGCCGGCTACTTTCATTCCTGCCTTTCTTCACTCTGGCACCTCTTGGTCCAGCACTGCCTCCTTCCAGATCCCCCCTCCCTACCGGCTCATGCTGCTGGGGGCTGGGCACCCTTAGCATGAAGCCCACACTGGTCAGGGCACAGGATTTGGTCTCTGAAAGCAGAGTCAGGGCAGCTGTGCAATCACCCAGAGAGGGCAGTCAGGGCTTTTTTTTCTTTTTCTTTTGATGGGCTGCACGTTTGCCTAGGCAGATGGAGGGTGCTAGAGAGAAGCATCACAGGAAGCCCTGTGCCCCACACCTGTCCTCCCTGTGTGCCCTTTTCCTGGACTCTCCCGCAGTCAGTAACTGCATCACCAGTGCCTCAACAGGGATGCTGCCTTTGTATTCCAGCCCTTTTCTCTTTACTTCTAAGGAACCAACCGACCCCGAGTCCACTCAGGGACCACTCTGGAATGTGGCCTGGCTGCAGGCCTCACTCCTCTCACTGTGCTACCACCTTAGTCTATTGTCACCAGTGCCTCCCTGTCTGGGCCCTCTTCCTACATGTGGCAAAGCCACCTTCAGTCAAAATCAAACTGTGCTCCACCTTTGCTGGAAAACTTCAGTTGCTGATCCATTGAGATCTAAACTCCTCTGTTGGCCCACAAATACCTTAACCCTCACAGTTTGCTTCCAATCTGCATCATGCCCTACCATCCTATTCCATCATCTCCATGATTAGATTTCTCACAAGAATAGTGACTAAAATGAGGAAGCTGATTCTTGCTTGTAAGAAAATCCACAGGCAGGCAATGCAGGGATGGAAGTATGACGCTGTTTCATGAAATGCTTGGAGAGCCATGCTCCTTCTCACTCACTGCTCTGCTACACCTCATGGTCCAAGATGATGGCTAAAGCTCCAGCCTTTACATCTGCATTCCAGGCAGAAGGATGGAGGAAGGGACAAAGAAAGGGTAACAGACTCAGGTCAGCTGTCTTTTAAGGAAACTTCAAAAAACCGGTATACAACACCCCAATATTCAGAGCTCAGAAAAAGCCTCATCAGAAAGGGAGGCTGGTTGTTATTCTGGGGCTTCTGTTACTATGGAATAAGTGGGACAGCAAGCAATTTCAGCCACACCCACAAACCTTCAACCACAGTGAACTTGTCACTATTCGCCCCCAAATACCACAGCCTTTGTGCATCCCATTTTTGCCAGACCATTATTTCTTTCTGGAATTTTCTAGTCTCCCCGCTCTGCCTAAAAAAAAAAAAAGAAAAAAAGCTAATTCATTCTTCACGACTCAGCTCTTATTTCCTTTCTTTAGTTAGCATTTACTACATGCCAGATGCAGTTCTAAGAACGATGTATACGTTAATTCTCTTCTCACGGCTTCCTCGTAAGATAGGTCTGTCATCAACCCCATCGCCAGCAGATGAGATGGAGTCATGAAGAGGTTGCAAATGTCGTGCATTGTCACAAAGCCAGTGCCTTGCCCACCACACCTCGCCACTTCTCTTTCAGTCACACCCTTCTCTGTGGTCCTTCAGCACTGGGCTCATGTGTCTGTAATAGCATTTGTCTTTTGAGCTAAATTTCACTTGGGTGCCACTAACCTGAAAGCTTACTGAGTGAAGGGATATATATGTATACATCCCCTGTTCAAGCACTTGTATCCTGTGGAAATTATTTCCTTTATTTCCTGAGGGACTGTAAACAACCTGGTTTGCCTAGAGACTCACCGAAAGAACAAGAGTACCATCATGGAGAAGTATAGACAAGACTAATTATGCCTGACCCGCACAATGGACAGTGTATGTCCAGTGTGTGTGTGTGTGTGTGTGTGTGTGTGTGTGTGTGTGTGTGTGTCTAGGGGAGTGGGACAGCCCAGGGAGATGCAGGAGGAACTTCCTAACACAGCGTGGAGCCCTGGGTCAGAGCTACTTGCAGGAAGAGGGAAGGACTTGTAAAAGCAGGGGAAGAACCAGGGTAGGAAATGGCCATTTCTACTTGGTGGGTTTACTGTGACAGGTGCTGGGTCCCGGAAGAGAGCAGGGTTGCAGCCAAGACAGGAGAGGCCAATGAGTGGCCAATGACTACAGTAAAAACAACAGGCCACACACTGAGGGGGAAGCCTGGCAGGGAGGCACCGTCTCTGAGATGACACCCAGCAGAGGCTTCAGATGGGGTATCACTGAGGATTCAGATTGCAAGCGACACAATCCCACTCTGGCCAAGAAACTAAACAAAACAAGAAGTAGTGTCCAGGAAGGATTTGAGCAATAGAGAAGGTGCAAATGGAGCAGCCCTGTTCCTGAAAGACCTGGGAGCCCCTGGGCAGGCTGAGTGCTCAGCCAGGCATGGAGAACAGAGCAGTATTTCCTCAGGGCACCACCACCAGGCACAATAGCTCTACGGGTGACTAGGGTCTGTGCCTCAAGGACATAGAGTGGTGGACTCGCCTTGGGTCCCACCTTTGGCAAGGGGCATCTCACCTTGACTGATAGGCAAACTGCACACAACTGTAGCTGTAGAATTTCCAAAGAAAAATTGGGGTGCTGCTCCCTAAAGAGTCGAGGGTACATGCCAACCAAGAGGACATGACTGCTATTCACCGGAGATGGGAAAGATTTCTGCTGACCGGTGAGCAGGACATTATTCCAGTAACAGGAGTGAGATAAGTAAAGAAAGAGAGATGAGAAATTGCAGGTGACAGGAAGGGAATGGTAAGAAGGCCAGCTTGGCCAGAACCAGATGGCTATGGGGCTGAAGCACCGATTGGGCCAGAATCAGAAAAACAACCTGAGGGTCACACAAATAAATTTAGATACCGTTTTGTATACAATGGGAAGCCACTAAAGGGATATGAAGAGCAGTGGTTCAAGGTTATTTTTAAAGGTCTTTGAAGGGAGGACCAAAGAGGGCAGGATTTGTGACTGGGAGATCTGTTAGGAGACCACTGCACTGCTCGAGGGAGATGGAGTAAGGACTTAAGGCAAGTCCTTATCGTGGCAACGGGGGATGCCGCTGAAAATAACTGTCTTTTAAAGAGAGGAATTTAAAATTGTATCTTCTCAAATGAAGCCACTCCTCTGTTGCCCAAATTCAGGGCCACCGTGTCCAACCACAGACTGTGCATAGCCCAGGAAATGAATGGCTCTCCTAAAGCCGTGGGACAGGGCAGCCTTGCCCACAGGGTCTGCATGTGAATATGAATGCATGTGAATAAATATCCACTGCTTTCTCATAGAGACCTCCAGCGATAGGATAAATCAAAAAGTCCCAGCAAAGCAAGGAATGGAAACAAAAAATATTGGAGACAGCCAAGGAGAGACCAGCAAACAAGGGACAAATAAAATAATAAGAAGGACTTTATACTCTGAGGCTGATGGATCCTGAGTTACAGATAAGAGGAGTGTTGAATTATTGGAGGCAGAGCAGCTGCAGAAAGAGGAAATCAGTTATGCATGTTTAATCTAACAGTTCAGGAATTCCAGTTACCATGTTCATCCAAGCAGAGTGGTGTGCCTTGCTTTTCTCAAGAAATTATTTCCTTTTAAGAGTCCCCCTGGCATGACTGTATCACTGTGGGAACGGCTCCCCACCAGCCATTCCCTGTCCCTTCCTTCCGTCCGCTCTCCAGCCACAGCAGCCGAGAGCCAGGCATCCTCGCCCTCATCGCCCTGCTGCCAGGAGACCCTGAGGCCCAGCCACACGGAATGTGAGGGCCAGTCCACTAGGGGCGTGTGGGAAAGACGTTTCTTTCTCTATAAAATAGAGGAGGTTTCTCATTGCCCTGGCACAACTGCTTTCTTGCCTGGCATGTTGTTATGTAAGGACATGACACCTGGAATTGTAAAAGCCACTTCACAACCATGAGAGAGAAGCAGGTGAATTACAGGGATTCTGACTCAGGTCCTGCCATCTTGGGGCTGCTGAGCCAACTTGGAACCCCTAGGCTTCTCATGAAATAAACAGTGTATGTTCTTATGGTTTAAGCCACTGCCAGTTGGGCCTTCTGTTACCTGCAGATGAATGTACCCTGAACTAATACAGTCCCAACTGAAGGATGTATAACATGCACTGCTTGTATCCCAAGTACTTGAGTCTGAACTCGTCTTATCTACCCCCTGATGAGTATACTGTACTCAGGCAGTAAAGGAGTATTATTGACTGAGTCTTTCTGCAACATTACCTCCTGGAAAAACATATTATAGAATTGATAAATAATTATGATAATAAATAATTATTTTCAATAGAGGAATCAAAATCATTCATTCTCTCTATCTAATTTCCAAACAGTACACAACATCTCTATTTTAACAAAACAAATGTGAACTTTTTGATGATATAAGTTTCAACGGTGGGTTACGTATAAGTTGATAAGTTTTCCATTTCCTAATGTATGACAACTAATCTATTTCAGGAATCGCTATATTCCTCTCATTTTTTGGTCTTTATTCCTGAAATGAGGTTACTTGGAGCTGGCATGACAAAGATGTTCTGATTTTAAACAGTTAGATATACTGATCACAAGTACATTTTGAAAGGAGCAGGTTTTTAATTTCCTCAAATCTCTATGTTGCTATATACTTATGAGTTGTTTTAGGCCACGTCTTTAGCAGGCAGTTTATGCCAGAGATTTAATCACTAAAAGATGTTGAACAGGGCATTGGGATGGTGAACCTTGCTCAGTGAGATGTAGGCGTGCAGCTCCATTGATCCATTGTCTTACACATCAATATGTAAGATTTTAGCTCCTGGGGATTTAAAAGTTTCTCTTGGGTCTTGGCATATGCAGATCGTAAATCAAAAAAATCCATCTGTCAGTTTTTTGGAAATGAAGTTAATTCTACCAGCCAGAAGTAATCAATAATGGGCTTGAAGTTACATTTGTTAAACGGTCTCTTGAATTTGCTATTACACGTCTGTTCTCAGAAATTTATGCTCCAAAAAAAAAAAAAACCTGACAGAACAAATTTACTTCAGCTCTCTCTTTACACACCAGACTTTGAGACCAACAGTATGCATCTCTGTCTCCCATCAGAGGTAACGGAAGAAGGTTGATGTTAGCGAAGGATGAACACGGCAGCAGCTCAGGAAAAAAGAAAAGACATAGCTGTTTGTAAATGACCAACTACCACAGTAGACAAGAAATGTGGGAGACCTAGAATTCTGTAAACTGCAGGCCTATTTAAGATTTCTCTGTTTTCAAAGCTAGATAAGTTAGTCATAAAAATTTCCTGAGTGTTGATGCTGCTTGAATCGTACAATGGCCAACCTGGACTACAGGTTAGAATGACTGGGGGCGTCTGAAGAAGCACACCTTGGCTGCATGTGAGAAGCGCTTTGATACCTCCACTGTGTGGCCATGGCTGAGCATCCAGGCTGGTCTAGCACTCCCGCTTCAGTGTCATGCCCGTCACCAAGTAGTGACAGAAAGAGCTCAGGTGTTGCAGAAGAACACACGTCGGGCTTGTGAGAGCTACTCTGTCTCATTTCACATAAGCCTGATTTGTCTGATGCATTATTATTATCCAGGAGCCGTAATTGTGATAAAGCGGTGTCTTCAAAAAGAGGGAGATTCTCAGAGGAAATGAGAGCCCACTTAGGACTCAGACTTGAATTACTGCTTTTGAAAAGGGGAAACAAATCTCTTTTGGAATATGAAGAGTACGTTTCTCACCTCTGGTTTACACCAGACAAACAACTCATCCTCCTGTCTCTTCAGTATTTGTGACGTTCTTGTCTGTATCCAAGACCTTGTGTGTGTTGACTCTGCACTAAAGACCAGTGTTGCCACACCATCTTCCAGGAATGACAAAAGGAAGTAGTGTTCAACTGTCAAGCTTACTAAGCATCAGAGGGCAGGAAGCTGGCAGGCCTTACTTCTGTGTACTTCCTGTTCCTAGTTTTTGAAAGCCTCAAGTGCACATACTTCATGTAGCCTGAGCTGGGGAGGTGAGCAAGTGAGAAGGCCATGGAAGACAATCCCCCCACTTCTCCCCACCAACTGTGGGCTACGGGCTGAATGTTTGCGTCCCCCATGCCCCAAATTCATATGTTGAAATTCTATTCCCCAATGTAGTAATATTAGAAGGTGGGGCCTTTGGGAGGTAATTATGACTGTCTGAGGCCATGAAGTTGGAACCCCATGATGGGGTTAATGCCCTCATAAGAGTCACAAGAGAGCTTGTGTCCTCTTTTTGCTCTCCACCATGTGAGCACACAGCAAGAAGTCTGCAGTTTGCAACCTGGAAGAGGGCTCTCAGACTTTCAGCCTCCAGAACTGTGAGACACTTCTGTTGTTTATAAGCCACGCAGTCTGTGATGTTCTGTTACAGCGGCCCAAACTGACTAAGACACTGTGTGATGAGAAGTTCCTTGCTTGCTGAACCTCTGTTTCCTAGTCTGCCAAAATGGGGTCACATATTTCTATGAGGACTGTCTTAGTCCGCTCTGGCTATGATAGCAAAAATACCATAGGCTGGATGGCTTAAACAACAAACATTACTTCATACAGCTCTGCAGGCTGTAAAGTCCAAGAGCAAGTCACCAGCAGATTCAGGGTCTGGTAAGAACCTGCTTTCTGGCTTGTAGGTATCTGTCTTCTCTTGTGCCCTCAAATGGTAGAGAGCAGAGAGCTCTCAGGTCTCTTTTATAAGAACAATAATCACATTCATGAGGGCAGAGCTTATCACCTATCACCTCCCAAATGCCCCACCTCCAAATACTATCATCTTGGAGCTTAGGATTTCAACAAATGAATTTTCAGGGGACATAAATGTTCAGTCCATAATAAGGATTAACTATCAAAAACAAACAAAATCCAAATATAGTACCTAGCACATGGTGGAAATAAAATGTATTATATTACTACTATTTACTAGTATTATATCTGCACTGTATTATCAACTGTAAAAGGCATCTCTTACTTAAGCTAATAAACAACTGTTCTCTAGGGAACTGTAGACTGGCTTCACATCATCTTCAGAATAAAACTCAATACTGTTTAATATAACAAAAAACTGTCTAGTACACATAAAAGGTAAAATTCACAGTGGCAGGCATCCAATAAAAGTGTACTTGTAAGTAAAGAAGGAGGAAATATGATCAATAATCAGGAAAAAGCAAGAGGGAAGAAAAACACACAAGTGATGGAGAAGATGGGGGCTATTATAAGAGCTATTATAAATGTACTTCATACATTTAAGAGGAAGAAATGAGGACAAAAAGGACAGAATTTAAAACTATACAAAATATTCAAAAGAAACTTTTAACTTGAAAAATACAATATCTAAAATTAAAAACAAACTGGATAGAATTAACAACAAATTAGATAGTATAGGAAAAAGATTAATGAATTTAAACACATTACTATAGAAATCAATCAAAAGGAAGCACAGAAAGAAAATAATTGAAGAAAATGAATGGAGCATCAGTGAGGTATGAGACAACGTGGGACAATCTACAGGTTCATGGAACTGCAATAGCAGAAATAGGGGAGAGGGGAGGACAAGAAAGGAAAACATTTCAAGAAATAGCTAAAATTTTTCAGAAAATGAAAATTATAAATCCAAATATCCAAGAAGCTCAAGAATTATCAAGAAGACAAACCACATCAAGCAAATCATTATCAAATAGCTAAAAACTAAATAAAAAAAGACAATCTTAAAGCAACCAAAGGGAAAAAAAAATCATAAAAAAGATAAGAACTACAGAAGAATTTTTTTGTCATAAGATATGTAAACAGTCATTTGTAAAGAATTGAAAGAAGTACTGTCCACATAGAATTATTTACTGACAAAAATACCTTTCAAAATTGAAGGCAAAAAGACTCAAAAAAGATGTCCAAAAAGCACATGAAAAGATGCTCAACATCACTAATTATTAGAGAATTGCATATCAAAATTATGAGGTATCAACTTACACTAGTCAGAACGGCCATCATCAAAAAAATATACAAACAGTAAATGCTGGAGAGGGTGTGGAGAAAAGGGAACCCTCTTGCACTGTTGGTGGGAATGTAAATTGATACACCCACTATGGAGAACAGTATGAGGTTCCTTAAAAAACTAAAAATAGAGCTACCATATGATCCTGCAATCCCACTCCTGGGCATATATCTGGAGAAGACCATCATTTGAAAAGATACATGCACCCCAATGTTCACTGCAGCACTATTTACAATAGCCAGGACATGGAAGCAACCTAAGTGTCCATCAACAGAGGAATGGATAAAGAAGATGTAGTACATATATACAATGGAATATTACTCTGCCATAAAATAAGAATGAAATAATGCCATTTGCAGCAACATGGATGGACCTAGAGATTCTCATACTCAGTGAAGTAAGTCAGACAGAGAAAGATAAATACCGTATGATATTGTTTATATGTGGAATCAAAAACATGATACAAATTACTTATTTACAAAACAGAAATAGAGTCACAGATGTAGAAAACAAACTTAGGGTTACTGGGGGAAAAGCAGGCTGGGGAGGGGAGGAATAAATTGGGAGACTGGGATTGACATATACCCACTACTGTACATATAGAATAGATAACTAATAAGGACCTACTGTAGAGCACAGGGAACTCTACTTAGTACTCTGTAATGGCCTATATGGGAAAAGAATCTAAAAAAGAGTGGATATATATATATATGTACAACTGATTCACTTTGCTGTACACCTAAAACTAACAAAACTAACACAGCTAACACATCTATACTCCAATGAAATTTTTTTAAAAAGTGAACAAACAGAAAATAACATTTTAAGCAAATAAAAAGCTGAGAGGATTTATCATCAGAAGAATTGCACGGTAAGAAATATTAAAGGAAACTTTTCAGAAAGAAAAAAATGGTACAAGATAGAAATTTGGATCTATACAAAGGGATACAGAACACTGAAAATGGTGAATTTAGGGATAAAAGTAGACAACATTTTTTTCTCATCTTTAAATATTTCTAAAAGATCATTATTCGAAGCAAAAATAGTAATATTTTAAATTGGGATTTATAACACATGCATAAGTAAACTACATGGACATAATTACACAAAGAATGGAAGGGGAAAAATGGAAACATTCTGCTGTAAGGTTTTAAAACCACTGGTGAAACAGTGTAGTATTATTTGAAAGTAGATTGTAATCAGTTAAAAATGTATACTGTAAAACCTGAAGAAATCATTAAAAAATAAAATTAAGAGTTAGCTAAAATACCTGTAATGATGATAAAATGGAATTATAAATGATAATGCAAGCATTATAAAAGAATCCAGAGTCAGGAAAAGAAAAAAATAGGGGGAACAAAGGACATACAAATAAAATAGAAAACAAATATCGATAAGGTAGATTTAAACCCAACTATAGCAAAGTTACAGTAAATGTTAGTGATCTAACACGTTAAGACAGATATTTTCCTATTAGATGAAACTCAAGACACAACTATGTGCTTTCTATAGGAGATGCACTGTAAATATGATGAAAATAGGTTACAAGTACATGAATGAGAAATATATACTAAGCAAACACTAATCAAAAGACAGATGGCTACATTAATATCAGTGTAGCTTTTAGAACAAGAATTCTGAGAATTGTAAGAGACATTATCTAGGCTAGAGGGGGTCACTTCAATAAGAAGATATAACAATGATAAATGTGTATATGCCTCATAGCAGAGTTTTGAGTTACGAGAAGCAAGCACAGATTGAACTGAAAAGAGAAATGGACAAACTCACAATCACAGAAGTGTTCAACATTCCTTTCTCAGTAATTGATAGAACAAGTAGAAAATCAGTAAAGATGTAAGGACATGAACAATGCTATCAACCAACTTGATCTCAATGACATTTGTAGAAAATTCCTACCAAGAACAGCAGAATACACATTCTTTTCAAATGCCATGGACCTTATGGACCATATTCTGGACTACAAAGCAGGTCTAAATAATTTTATGAGAGTAAAAATAATACAAAGTTGTATAACTGATTAAATAAAAATTGATAATTTTAATTTATTGGATTATTAATTTTTAAAAGAGTTCAATAACTGAAAGAGATCTGGAAAAAATATTTGTACATTAATCAGCATGCTTATCAATAATGCTTGGGATAAAGAAAAAGTCACAACATATTAAAATTTGTGTAATGTAGCTAAAGAAGTGTTTAGAGTGAAATTTATTGCCAAAAATTCTGATATTAGAAAAGAAGAAAAGTCTCAAGTGGATGATTTATTTTTCTCCTTAAAAAAAGTTAGAAAGAAAAGATTAAATTAAAAGGAAACTAAGCAGAGAAAGGCAATAATAACAAAAGAATAAATCAATTAATACTTTAAAAGAATATATGAATTAGAAACACTGCTCCAGGAGAACTTGCTTTTCTAATCATAGTGGCAAGTACCTGGCTCATTCAGAAGTGAACAAGGTGAACGTCACAAATTGTCCAAAAAGTAGTGCCTAATTTGGAGGGGACATGAAATCAACAAAAGAGCTCATCAAATGTTCCCTGGGTAATCCATTATTAGTTCAAGTGTTACAATAAAGTTCTGACATTGACAGGTAAGTGTGTTTGGGAAAGAGCATTCTCTGATTCATTTAATTTCAATCAATGTTTTAATTTTAGGAGAGTGAATTTAATTACTCATTTTATAATGGTTAAAAATCTGGCATCTTTAAAAACAGGGACTGTTTGTTATGCATGTTGCTTAATCTCACTTCATCCTATAAAACAAAATGTCAAACTCATGGTCATTTAGCTGAAACTCTTATGACTGAGAACACTGCTTGTGTTGTTTCCTTAAGTAAATTTGGGGGATTTTGGTTGTTGTCATCAGGGAATACTTTATCATGGTTATTTATTGCATAGACATATACACCCACTTCATTTTTACAACAGAAAACCTCTGTTATATTTGAAAGTCTCTGCAGTTAACTTTGCAAAGACTATTCTAGGAAGATATAAAAATAAAATATATCCTTCTTTTTAAGCCAGTGAAATATACTACAGTTTCCCAATACTATAAACAAAGATTTTTGTAAAATTCTCCATTTCTTAGTTTTGGATTATAATTTCTTGAGATTGTAGATGATTATTCATAAGCCCTAGAAGCATAATTTTGAAGGATTAATTCCTATAATGTATCATTTTATTTTTTCCCTTCTGTGTCATGCATCATTTTTATACTTGATTGCAGAACTGCTGATGCTAAATTTTAGAAAATGTATAGTTTTGTGGCCATCTGCTATACCACATGATCATGTGTACTGATATTATCTCTTTCTCAAGACACTCAAACTCCCTTTAACAAAATTTAACATTTTCACTATGACAATCTTTCATATTTACAAGCTCTTCACCATGATGTTTCAAAAACCTGAAAGCAGATTTCGCATTTCCATTCTTATGAAGATGGATTATCATGTTTAATCTAGGATAATCATAGATCCTTTCCCTTGCACAGAAATATTTGGAAACTTAAGTGAACACATTTAGAAACGAATGTGCAATTACAGGGTTTGTTTTGTGACCTTTTTGATGAAGGCCAGTATCATTTGTTGCTTTGGTAGTAACCTGTCTCATAAAAACCCTTAGATCATCTCCACCAGATACCATATAAGAGTATAAAGCAATCAATAAGGAAGAATATTTCTGCTAATCAGCATGTGAGTGAGTTTCCCCAAACTATGTATCTCATAATAGAAGGGAAGGAAAGGGAAGAACAAAGCTGAGGAGGGTTTCCCACCTGCCTCCTCTGGCCTTGGGCATCTGGGGTTTCAGGGGCTTCTGAGGAGCAAGGTGATGACGGGAGGGAAGGTGCATAGAAGATAGGATGATTTGGGTTCAAAATGGCTTAAACCCCAGTGGACTTTTCATGTCACGTGTCACATGCCTGGGTGGTTCCCGGGCAGAAGGGCTCAGCTTTGCTTTCTGTTTTGCTCCTTCACCCCTTCCTCCCAGAGCCTGTGTCCCTACCCTGAGAGCAGTACATGGGCTGTAGTGGTTGTAGCATCACATCCTCTACACGTCAGCATCCAGAAGAAAGGAGCCCTCCTTGCATCTTCTAGCAGCAAGGGCACATGCTAGGAGTGCCTCAGGTCTCACTGACCAGGATGACCTGTAGGTTGGATAATGGCCGTACAAATAAAAATGCCTAATGCAAGATACCACATCCCCTCCATCACCTGGGATTTCAGCTGCAGCCAAGGAGGACAATCGCTGCAGAGTTAGATGTGGGCTGCATTGTCCATCTCAAGCACATGCCTTACCTCTGGTTGCTTTCCTCCCCAGAACCTCTCTGCAGCGTCAGGAGTTCATCCCAGGACACATGTCAACCAGCGGGGATCCCATGAAGTGACACTTCTAGGAAGCTTCTGCATCCCTGTCAGCAGTCCTGGAGGATGGAATTTCACAGCCACAGCAGACATCTCCTGATAGGATATCTTTCTTCCCTGCTTCATCCCCTCATCTTTCCCACCTGATGCTGTGCAGTCATCTCCCAAATAAACTATGTGATCTAAGCCCTTGTCTCAGGCTCTCTAAGGGAAGCTCAAGCTAAAATGCCAGCTTGCCCTTCTCAACAAGGGCAGAGCACTCATGATGCAGAATGCAGTTCACAATGAAGGCTGGCACTCTGCGTGCTTCTGAGGCTTTGAAGAACTCACTGAGTTTTCTTGTGCGGCCACCAAAGGGGTGCTACTAACATCTACACGATTATGGACAGCCCCTTAAAATTATGCAGTGCACAACCTGCACATTGGATGCAGAGAGGGCCCAGAGAGGGAATGGAGTAGGCATCCCTTCTCAGGTGCTTCTGGGTACCAGGGGCATCTCCAAGAATCCTTTCTCCTGGATTCTCAGTTACATGAAGCCACCAACAGTTGTCTGTTGTTCTCAGTAAGGCTCTAAAAGGCTTTTTTTCAGCTTTTGGTTTGGATGATTCATTTTATCATATTTGCTGTGGATCATAGTTAACTGGAGTAAAACAAGTTGATGTTTCTGTTTACATTAGAAAAATTGTACTTTTTTGCCTATATTTTTTAAAAGCTTTATTATTTATTTATTATTTTTTGGCTGCATTGGGTCTTAGTTGCAGCATGCGGCATCTTCGTTGAGGCATGCAGGATCTTTCACTGTGGCGTGCTGGCTTCTTGTTGTGGTGTGCAGGCTTCTCTCTAGTTGTGGTGTGTGGGTTTTCTCTTCTCTATTTGCAGTGTGCAGGCTCCAGGGCATGTGGGCTCTCTAGTTGTGGCACGCAGGTTCCAAAGCTCGTGGGCTCTGAAGTTTGTGGCACGCGGGCTCTAGTTGAGGCGCTCAAGCTCAGTAGTTGTGGCGTGCAGGCTTAGTTGCCCCACGGCATGTGGAATCTTAGTTCCCTGACCAGGGATCAAACCCGCGTCCCCTGCATTGTAAGGTGGATTCTTTACCACTGGACCACCAGGGAAGTCCCTCCATTCTTTTTTAGATTATTTTCCCATATAGGCCATTGCAGAGTATTGAGTGGAGTTCCCTGTGCTATACAGTAGATTCTTACTAGTTATCTATTTTATATATAGTAGTGTGCATATGTCAATCTCATTCTCCCAATTTATTACTCTCCCCTTACCCACTCGTAACCATAAGTTTGTTTTCTACGCCTGTAACTCTATTTCTGTTTTGTATATAAGTTCATTTGTACCCTTTTTTTAGATTCCACATATAAATGGTATCATATGATATTTATCTCTGTCTGACTTAGTTCACTCAGTATGAGAATCTCTACGTCCATCCAAGTTGCTGCAAATGGCATTATTTCATTCTTTTTTATGGCTAATGTTCCATTGTACATATGTACCACACCTTCTTTATCCATTCCTCTGTTGACAGACATTTAGGTTGCCACTATGGAGAACAGTACGGAGGTTTCTTTAAAAATTAGAAATAGAGCTACCATATGATCCAGCAATCACACTCCCGGGCATATTTCTGGAGAAAACCATAATTCAAAAAGATGCATGCACCTCAGTGTTCATTGTAGCACTATTTACAATAGCCAGGATGAGAAAAATTGTACTTTTAATTATTTTTCTAATATTAGATGGGGTCAGAGTGCTGTGGAGACACCTGTGGCCTACTGAGTCCACAGTTGAATAACTGAATAAAATTCATTAAATTAGTTACAGCACTTAGTGAGCTGCTGTTCTATATGAGACCCAAGAGTGGGGTGGACACATGTGGGTCACTGGGGGTGCTGGTGTGGAAAACGTCTGAAGCAACACCTACCACCTCGGCTATCAGCTCCTTGAATGACAGAGAGAATAAGAGAGATCATTCAGCAACCCAGTCATCCCAATGTATGTCAAGCTTCTGTCTTCCCACTTGCAAGTAAATATAGCACAGAAAATGAGATGTGGTTTAATGAATAACAGTAATAAAATAGTTAACTCTGAGCATTTATTATGCTTTGTAAACCATGGTGCTAAGTTCTTTACATGGATAAATTTATACAATATTAACAAAAACTCAACAAGGTAAGTTCAGTTTCCAGATGAAAAATTAAAATCACAGAGAAGTCAAGGAATATGCCCAAAGTCACACAGTGGGGCAACCCTCTAAGCCTAAGTTTGGTCAGTACCTTCAGAGAAGAAACATTAAAACATCATGGGAATTTTGAGTTAATAAGTATATATTAATATAATGGCATAAAATGTGAGATCCAAATAATGGATTGGTAAATTTTCAAAATGAAAGTAATAAATGTAAAGTTATGTAACTATTAGCTAGGTATATGGTGTTTCTAATATATGATATTACTTGTAACATGTTTCTCATGGAGTATACAATATAGTATTCCATTTATTATTGCTTATGTAATGCTGGAGTATATTTGAGATCTACAAATATATGATGTTGAGTTGCTGTCTTGCACAATTGAAATAATCAATTAAAACTGATTATAAAACAACTTGGAAAAAGTCCATTAACCCTCGAAGGCATTTTAATATGAGTTTGAAAGGCTCCAGTCTCTTCCCACCTTCCTTCTCAAGGCTTCCCCCTTTCCCCTTGGGATGCTATCAAAGGCTATGTGGGCCATGATGAATGTTCTCCAGTTGCCATGTGTCAGCTCTGGACAGTATTACTGCAACTCAGCAGACATTCAATGCATTTCCAGTAAAATACTGTATATGCAAGAAAGGCCTTTTAAAAATAATTCTGCTAAAATAACCTTGAAAAAATCTTAAAATGTTGATATGTTTATTTCTTCCCATGGCATCAATTAATCATAACTATTGAAAAATTATCAGTGTCAGAAGTTGGATTCCAATGTTTGAAATAAAACTTCTACATAATATTTAAAATGTCTTCAACTTATGGAAGATATCTTTGCTTTTTATTTGTTCAGGCATATTTTAAAAATAATAAATGATTGTTGGGAAGGCCAGAGGTTAATTTGAGAATCCAAATCTCCAAAAAGAACATGGTAAGGCTTTTTGCAGATAATGACTTAAAAAAGACTCATGAATCTCAGAAAGTTTTTTTCTACTAACTATGCTTTTTAAAATTTAGCCAGGTCATGTCTTGTTGGCCTGAGGCAAATTCACCTAAAGCTTTTCAGAAAAAAAGATTGAAGGTAAAGCAAATCAAAAATTACATTTTGGGGCTTTTTAACAGTCCTGTTTTGGTGTGATATTTGCTCTGACAAACTAATTTCTCAGTGCTTGTTCCTGTATTTTCCCGAATCAGCCACAGCATCCAGGGGAGAAGAGCCCTTGGCATGAGAGCTGGAATGTAGGCTTTGCTTTGCAAGCTGTGGGGTTTCAGACAAGTGACGAGGTTTCTCTGGGTCTCAACTTCCTCATCTGGAAAATTAGGACCATATAAGATGAGAGAACCTTTTCAAAAGCATTTGGTAAGACCCTAATGTGCTAAACAAGAATAAGGTACTTTGTAATATTGCCATTATTACTCATATCACAAATTTATTTAAGCTTACAATTACCTTTACATTTAGGTTTACATTTATCCTTGGTAGTATTATTTGACACAACTTATAGTGCAGCTTATCGATTCTGATTAGCCTTCCAAGAATCCCTGTGCCAGCATGTTTTGATTTTAAGGTCTTTCTTTATGACTTTCTCCAAAATTTACAAGCAGCTCAATAACAAAAAAACAAACAACCCAATCCAAAAATGGGCAGAAGACCTAAATAGACATTTCTCCAAAGAAGATATACAGACTGCCAACAAACACATGAAAGAATGCTCAACATCATTAATCATTAGAGAAATGCAAATCAAAACTACAATGAGATATCATCTCACAGAATGGCCATCATCAAAAAATCTACAAACAATAAATGCTGGAGAGGGTGTAGAGAAAAGGGAACCCTCTTGCACTGCTGGTGGGAATGTGAATTGGTACAGCCATTATGGAGAACAGTATGCAGGTTCCTTAAAAAACTACAAATAGAACTACCATATGACCCAGCAATCCCACTACTGGGCATATACCCTGAGAAAACCATAATTCAAAAAGAGTCATGTACCAAAATGTTTATTGCAGCTCTATTTACAATAGCCCAGAGATGGAAACAACCTAAGTGTCCAACATCGGATGAATGGATAAAGAAGATGTGGCACATATATACAATGGAATATTATTCAGCCATATAAAGAAACGAAACTGAGTTATTTGTAGTGAGGTGGATGGACCTAGAGTCTGTCATACAGAGTGAAGTAAGTCAGAAAGAGAAAAACAAATACAGTATGCTAACACATATATATGGAATCTAAGAAAAATAAATGTCATGAAGAACCTAGGGGTAGGAAAGGAATAAAGACACAGACCTACTAGAGAATGGACTTGAGGATATGGGGAGGGGGAAGGGTAAGCTGTGACAAAGTGAGAGAGTGGCATGGACATATATACACTACCAAACATAAAATAGATAGCTAGTGGGAAGCAGCCGCATGGCACAGGGATATCGGCTGGGTGCTTTGTGACCACCTAGATGGGTAGGATAGGGAGGATGGGAGGGAGGGAGACGCAAGAGGGAAGAGATATGGGAACATATGTATATGTATAACTGATTCACTTTTTTATAAAGCAGAGACTAACACACCATTGTAAAGCAATTATACTCCAATAAAGATGGAAAAAAAATTTTTTTAAATAAAAATAAATAAATACATCTAAAAAGGATTTTTTTTTAGAGGGTCTTCTGTGGTCATTTTCCTAGATCAGGAAGATTCATATTAATTCTATGTCCCATGCTGATATCTTTGATCATAGCCTTTGGCCAACCATTTTACTTTTTGTGTGAAATTTAAATAAGGGTATAATTTTGAAATACCAACATTATTTCGGTGTTTGTAATGCAATTGATGTATTTAGCCCAGCACTTATTTCTAATTCTTTAAACCTTTGAGGGAGACTTTGACTTATACCATATTGAGAAACTATTCTATTTACCTAGCATAAATATTCAGGATTCTCCTTCATATCATGTGTTGTAATTTTCAAAGATAAAACTTCATGGATTTTATAATAATTAACTTACAATGTTTATTAATTATTAAATATTATTTAATAATTAGTTACAATAATATAAAAATTCATGTTCTTTATGAGTTTCTCTTCAATTAAATTTCCTTGCTATTGATAATTACCTAATGTTCCTATCACTGTTAGTTGAATAGACCTTATCATAATATTATGAAGATCTGAGGATTTAAAGTGAATGAGTTTTTAAAAAGTAACAACAAGTAATGAGAGTAGGAAGAAAAACTCACACTAAATTGCTCTGAATGTGAGACCTTCTACCAGAACCTCACAGATGACACCATCTTTGACAAAGTGGCCCCAGGAGGGATGGACTGTTGTTGTCTCCTTCTCAGAGAAGGAGGCTGAATCTCAGAAATATCACCTGACTTGTTATCCAGCTTGATACTGATAAAGGATCAAATTTACAACTTGAAATTAAGAAATTACAATGCCTATACTTAGAGCTAGTTTCTATAAAAGACCACTTCAAATCAAACACACTTTGTGTCTGAAGATTTGCCAGCTGCAGCTAGAATGTACAAATCAATCATGCTACAAAATCTATGACTTTTTGTATGCATGTATGTTAAGTATAGTTGATTTACAATATTAGTTTTAGGTGTACAACATAGTGATTCAATATTTTTATAGGTTATACACTATTTATAGTTATTATAAAATATTGACTATATTTCCTGTGCTGTACAATATGTCACTGCAGCTTATTTATTTTAAACATTTGTACCTCTTAATCCCCTACTGGTGTTTCACCCCTACCCACTTCCTTCTCCCACTGGTAAACAGTAGTTTGTTCTTTATGTTTGTAAGGCTGTTTCTGTTTTGTTATATTCAATCACTTGTTTCATTTTTCAGATTCCATGTAAGTGATAACATACAATATTTGTTATTCTCTGTCTGACATATTTCACTAAGCATGACACCATCTGGGTCCATTCATGTGGTTGCAAATGGCAAAACTTCATACATTTTTATGGCTGAGTAATATTCCATTGAATGCATATGCCACACCTTCTTTATCCATTCATTCATTGATGGACACTGAGGATGCTTTCATATGTTGGCTATTGTAAATAGAGCTACTATGAACACTGAAGGCATGTATCTTTTCAAATTAGTGTTTTTATTTCCTTTACATATATACATGGGAGTGGAATTGCTGGATCACAAAAAAAACTAGTATTTTTAGTTTTTTATGCGGAACCTCCATATGGTTTTCCACAGTGGCTACATGAATTTGCATTCCTACCAAAAGCGTACAAGGGTTTCCTATTCTTCGCATCCTTTCCAGTATTTGTTATTTGTGCTCTTTTTGATGGTAGACATTCCGACAGGTGTGAGGTGATATTTCATTGTGGTTTTGATTTGCATTTCTCTGATGATTAGTGATGTCAAGCATTTTTAATGTGCCTTTTGGCCATCTGTATGTCTTCTTTGGAAAAATGTCTATTCAAGTCTTCAGCCCATTCTTTAATAGGGTTGTTTTTTTTTGATATTGACTTTTATGAGCTGTTTATGTATTTTGGATATTAACCCCTTTTTGGTCATATCATTTGCAAATATTTTCTCCCATTCAGTAGGTTGTTTTTTGCTTTTGTCGATGGTTTCCTTTGCTGTGCAAAAGCTTTTAAAATTTAATTAGATCCCATTTGTTTATTTTTGCTTTTGTTTCCTTTGCCATAGGAGACGGATCCAAAAAAATATTGCTAAGACTTATGTCAAAGAGTGTTCTGCCTATGTTTTTTTCTAGGAGTTTTATGGTTTCTGGTTTTACACTTAGGTTTTTATTCCATTTTGAGTTTATTTTTGTATATGATGTGAGAAAATGTTCTAATTTCATTTGTTTGCATGTAGCTTCTCCATTTGCCCAGCACCATATATTGAAGAGACTGCTATTTACCCATCATATAATCTTGCTTCCTTTGTCATAGATGCATTGACAATAGTGTATGGGTTTATTTCTGGGCTCTCCATTCTGTTCCATTGATCTATGTGTCTGTTTTTGTGCCAGTATGATACTGTTTTGATTACAGTAGCTTTGTAGTATATTCTGAAGTAAGGGGGCATGATACCTCCAGCTTTATTCTTTTCTCTCAAGATTGCTTTAGCTATTTGGGGTCTTTTGTGTTTTCCATATAAATTTTAGGATTATTTGTTCTAATTCTGTGAAAATGTCATGGGCATTTTGATAGAAATTGCATTAACTCTGTTGATTGCTTTAGGTAGTATGGACCTTTTAACAATATTATTTCAATCTATGAACATAGGATATTTTTCCAGCTCTTTGAGTCATTTTGAATTTCCTTCATCAATGTTTTATAGTTTTCATAGTGTAGACCTTTCTTCTCCTTACATAAGTTTATTCCTAGGTATTTTATTCTTTTTGATGCAATTTGAAATGATATTGTTTTCTCTTTCTGATAGTTCATTATTAGTGTATAGAAAAGTAACAGGTTTTTGTATTTAATCTTGTATCCTGCAACTTTATTGAATTCATTTATTAGTTCTAATAGTTTTTTGGTGGAGATTTTAGGGTTTTCTGTACATAATATCATGTCATCTGCAAATAGTGACAGTTTTACTTCTTCCCTTCTAATTTGGATGTCTTATCTTTCTGTTTTTCTTTTTTTTTTTTGTCTAATTTCTGTGCTTAGGACTTCCAATCCTATATTGAATAGAAGTGGTGAGAATGGGCATCCTTGTCTTGTTCCTGATTTTGGAGGAAACATTTTCAGTTTTCACCATTGAGTATGATGTTAGCTGTGGGTCTGTCATAAATGGCCTTTCTTGTCTTGAGTTATGTTCCCTCTATACGAGCTTTGATGAGAGTTTTTACCATAAATGGATGTTGAATTTTGTCACTTTATCTGCATCTATTGAGATGATCATATGATTTTTATCCTTCCTTTTTTTAATGTGGTATATCACATTGATTAATTTGCAGATATTGAACCATGCTTCCAGCCGTGGAGTAAGTCCCACTTGATAATGGTTTATGATCTCTTTTATATAGTGTTGAATTCAGTTTGATAATATTTTGTTGAGGGTTTTTGCATCTATTTTCATCAGAGATATTGGACTGTAATTTTCCTTTTTTGTAGTGTTTTTTCTTTGGTTTTGGTGTCAGAAAAATGGTGGCCTCATAGAATAAATTTAGGGGTGTTCCCTCCTCTTCAATTTTTTTGGAATAATTTGAGAAGGACAGGTTTTAGCTCCTCTTTAATGTTTGGGAGAATTCCTCTGAGAAGCTGTCTGGTCCTGGACTTCTGTTTGCTGAGACTTTTTTGATCACTAATTCAATTTCACTACTAGTGATCAGTCTTATTCAGATTGTCTATTTTTTCCTGATTCAGTCTCTGAAGATTGTATGTTTCCAGAAATTTATCCATTTCTTATAGGGTACTCAATTTGTTGGCATATAACTGTTCATATAATTTTCTTATATTTTTGTTTCTCTATGATATAAATTATAATTTCTCTTCTTTCACTTCTTGTTTTGTTTATTTCTGATCTCTCTTGTTTTTCTTAATGATCCCAGCTACAGGCTAATCAATTTTGTTTATCTTTAAAAAAAAAACTGTTGATTTCATTGATCTTTTCTACTGTTTTTTATTTATTTCCCCTCCTGATCTTTATTACTTCCTTCCTTCTCCTGGCTTTGGGTTTTGTTTCTTCTGTTTTTCTAATTCTTTTAAATGGTAGGTTAAGTTGTTTATTTGAAATTTTTCTTATTTTCTGAGGTAGGTCTGTATCACTATAAATTTCCCTCTTAGAACTGCTTTTGCTGCATCCCATAGATTGTGAAAAGTTGTGTTTTATTTTTATTCGTCTCAAAGTATTTTCTGTTACACTTTGATTTCTTCACTGACCCATTGGTTTTTTAGTAGTATGTTGCTTAGTCTCCACATGTTTTTTCTACTCCCATTTTTCCTCCTGTAATTGATTTCTAATTTCATACCATTGAAGTCAGAAAAAATGCTTGATATAATTTCTATCCTCTTAAATTTGTTGCTGCTTATCTTGTGGCCTAGCATGTGATCTATCCTGGAGAACATTCCATGTGCACTTGAAAGGAATGTGTATTCTACTATTTTGGGATGGAACGTCCTGTAGATATCTATTAATTCAAACTAGTGTAATGTGTCATTTAAGACTAGTGCTTCCTTATTGATTCTAGAGGATCTGTCCATTGATGTAAGTGAGGTTTTAAATTTCCCTACTTTTATTGTATTATTGTCAATTTCTCACTTTATGTCTGTTAATATTTGCTTTATATGTTTAGGTGCTCCCATATTAGGTGCATGTATGTTAACAAATGCTATACCAATCATCTTCTTGTATTGATTCCTTTGTCATTTTACAATGCCCTTCTTTGTCTTTTGTTATGGACTTTGTTGTAAAGTCTCATTTTTCTCATATGGGTATTGCTACCCCTGCTTTCTTTTCATTTTCATTTACATGAAATATTTTTCCATCCCCTCACTTTCAGCCCATGTCCATCTTTAGCTCTGGATTATCTTGTAGGTAACATATAGATGGGTCTTGTTTTTTATCCTATCAGCCACCTATGTCTTTTGATTGGAGCATTTAGTCAATTGACATTTAAAGTGATTTTTGATAGGTATGTACTTATTGCCATTTTGTTATTTGTTTTCTGATTGTTTTTGTAGTTCTTCTCTCTTCTATTCTTTCATTTCCTTCCTCTGGTTTGATGATTTTCTTTAGTGGTATGATTGTGTTCCTTTCTTTCTAGTTTTTGTGTACCTCATTGTGGTTTTTGATATGTCATTACCATGGGATTCATATATGTTGCTCTATAAGTATATCTACTTGTTTTAAACTGATAGTCATTTAAGTTCACATTCTAAAAGAACTACATTTTTTACTCCTCTCCCCCATGTTTTGTGTTTTTGATGTCATATTTTACATCTTCATGTTTATCCTTTAACTATTTATTTTAGTTTTGGCTGATTTTACAATTTTTTGTCTTTTAATCTTCCTACTAGCTTATTTAAATTTTTGATCCCCAGTCTTTACTATATATTTGCCTTTACCACTGGGATTTTTCTTTTCCTATAAATTCTTACTTCTTGTTGTA
The DNA here is from genome assembly GCF_964270905.1 of Leucopleurus acutus. NCBI lineage: Eukaryota > Metazoa > Chordata > Mammalia > Artiodactyla > Delphinidae > Leucopleurus > Leucopleurus acutus. The sequence goes on along the minus strand of NC_139145.1, from coordinate 169,324,712 downwards.
CCCTTTTGTTTTACACTTAGAGAAGACCTTTTAACACTTCTTTTAGGGTAAGTTTAGTATTAATGAATTCTCTTAGTTTTTGTTTTTCTGAGAAGTTCTTTAACTCTCATTCAATTCTGAATGATGATCTTGATGGGTAGAATACCCTAGGTTGTAAGTTTTTTCTCTTTCTGCACTTAAATATATCATGCCACTCCTTTCTGTCCTGCAAAGTTTCTGCAGATAAATCTACTGATAGCCTTATAGGACTTCCCTTGTATGTGACTCTTTGTTTTTCTCTTGTTGCTTTGAGAATTCCCTCTTTAACTTTTGCCATTTTAATTATCATATGTCTTTGTGTGTGTCTCTTTAGGTTCATCTTGTTTGGGACCCTGTACTTCCTTCACCTGGATATATGTTTCCTTCTTCAGGTTTGGGAAGTTTTCAGCTATGATTTCATCTAATACATTTTTGACCCCTTTTTCTCTCCTCTCTTCTGGGACCCCTACAATGAGAATGTTATAATGCCTGATGTTGTCTCAGAGGTTCCTTAAACTATCCTCATTTTTTAATTTTTTTTTGTTGTTCTTTTTGAGTGATTTTCATTATCCTATCTTCCAGATCACTTATGTGTTTTTCTGTATCATCTAGTCTGCCGTTAATTCCTTCTATTGTATTTATCATTTCAGTTATCATATTCTTCAGCTCTGACTGGTTCTTTTTATCAAAATTTCCAGTTCCTTGTTAAAATTCTCACTGTGTTCATCTATTCTTTTTCAGTTAGCATTCTTATTACTAATGCTTTGAACACTTTATCTGCTAAATTATTTACCTCTGTTTCATTAGTTGCTTTTTCAGGATTTTTTCCTTGTTCTTACATTTGAGACAAACTCCTCTGTCTTCTAATTTTGTTTAACTTTTCCTGTATCCTATGAAATTAGCTAAAACATTTACTTATCCCACTCTTGAAAGGGTGTCCTTGTTTTCTATTGTCCCATGCAATCTGCAGGTGCCCAGTGTCTTTGGTGGGAGAGCTGGATTTGATGTGAACACAAGCCATGTCTTTCCTCAGGGTGTGCTAGTACCTATCACTTTGGTGGGAGGTGGGGCTGGAGACAGAGGAGCTACAGCCAGAGTCAGGTGTGGGCCAGGGCTTCTTGGTGGCCTTCATCACCCAATCAGGGGCAGGGTTGGGACCCAAGGTGCTGGAGCAGAAGCTTTGAGGGTTGGGCCCAAGCTGGTTCCATTCCCTCTAAGTTTGCACTCTCTTCTTTCCCAACAACAGCACCTTCACCCAGAGGGAGCAGCACTAAAGCAACAGAGGCTGCAGTGGGTACTCAGTGCAGACTGTGGTGCATGCTGGATGATCCCAGCACACCAGTCACAGCTCAAGACAGCTTCCAATCCACCACCTCCACAAGCTTCAACAATGGCTGCCCTCACTTTGTTCAAATGCAGTTTCAGCTCCAAGTCTGTTCTGTCCACACAAGTGTGCACTCTTCTCAGCAACTGCAGTCTTTGCCTTAGTGGGGAACTGCGTGGGAGCTAGAGGGGCCAGGTGGGGTGCTCAGCATGGGCTGGGACACATGCTGGGGTGGCTACAGGGTAGACTAGAGCCCTGGGCAGTTTCAGTCTGCTTCCTCTGCCTTGTTCCTGGGAGTAAGCAAGTGTGTTTGTGTTCTTCCTGAACAGTCTAGGTTTCTTACAGCTCTCCTGTAAGCCCCACTGGTTTTCAACCCAGTCAAAGGGACTTGCCTTCCAGTGTTAGAACCTAGGGCTGGGATGCCCAATATGTGGGTTAAACTCCTAACTCTCTAGGGAGTTATAAGTCCATCCTATATATAATTTGGGTTCTTATATTTTTATATTAAAAAATTAAATAAATGTCTCAGAATGCTATCAGACAACTTTTTTAAAAAGTCCAACAAATATTCAGTAAAGAACTAACTCTCCAAGCCTGTGATATCCCTCTCTTCTTCTGTGTCCCCTGATAGTGGCATGAGTCCCAACCTGATCACTTCTTCCCCCTTCCTACCTAACTCTGTGTGGGTCTTTCTTTACAGCCTTGGCTGTAGAGGAGCCTTTCTGTTAGTCTCCACTTTGTTTTCAGTGAGAGTTGCTCCACATGTAGATGAATTTTTGATGTGTTCATATGAGGAGGTGAGCTCAACATCCTCCTACTCTGCCATCTTGCTCTCCTCCTTGTGACTTTTCTTTTTAAATATATTTCTTGGACATTTAATGGAGATAATACATTTTCCAAGCAATCTGAAGAAACTTAACTCGTGCTTCAACTGTTCTACATTTATTAATTTACCTGAGCCAGCATTCCTGCCTTAGGCAAGACAGAAGCTGGAACAAATAAGGAAAACAATTTTTGTACTTCTACATAAGGAAATAGATTGATTGATTATGCCAATTACACCTGCTAGGAAGTAAACTCCAGTAGGGAGAAAAAGAACACAACCTAAAACCCCAACTAGAGTTATTAGAGACCTATGTAAAATTCTCCTGGATTTAGAAACTGGTATTGCATTTATTTCATAAGCTATCTGTTATTAAATATAAATGCAAACAACATATTATTTAAATATAAACAACAAATTCAGCACCATCTTGAGGAAGTACTTAATCATTCACATTTATAATCACAAGAAAATATATGTATGTATATGAGATATGTTAGTTTTTCCTTAATATACTTTTTTGTTATAGTAAAATATCGTATGGGTGATACTGTTGAAGGCAATAAGCAATTATAAATGAATGATGTAAAATGCATTCAGATTTCTTAGTACCTCAACTTTCTTAGAAACTAAAGGCAAGAAGATTAAGAAGATCAACCCTGTTGGGTTCCATCCCTGTTGTTCCCCAGCAGATGAGGCAAATGTCCATGTGGGATTGTAGACCCTAGTCTCCAGACACTTGTTCAGGAAGCTACATGCTTCAGCAAAGAGTAGAGCTACCACACTGGGTTTATTTTCCTAGAGCATGTGGGTGTTCATTATAATTACCATGAATTACCTTCACATTTATAAAAAGTTTTAAATTTGAGCATCTGAAAAGTCAATAAATATTTCGTCCTATTTATAGACTAAGATTTTTCTTAATCCAAAGTTAGTTCAGGCTGACCTAGAAACAAGTGCCTCTATAATCAGTAATAGATTCTATTACGGCTACTACAATCTCTTTGCCAGTTTGAAAGGAAAGAAACGTAACTACAAATCCCAGTAACCGAAATCTCCTTGGATCAGGCATAGTATCTGATGAAGCACCTCTAATGTCCTCCTCTCTCTGAATTTCCCAAGGCTATCTGGGCTGTTTGATTTTTGCATCTCACAAAAAAGCTTTACAGCAGCGCAAAAATACTGTTCAACTTCATGAACCAAGGGTGCAAAGTACTGCAAAGACATACTGGAAAGATCAGGGAGGAAGCATGCCAAACCAGAGCTGCTCAGGCTGAACCTCTTCACCAAAACCACACTACTGTCTCTGTATCTACTCTGCAGTGCCAGCACCAGGGACAGGTGAAAGCCCAGCAGCTTTCCATGCTTAGTCATTCTGGCAGCTGGCACAGGAAGAGCAACAACGGGCCTTTGGGAAGGTGCTTGCCCAAATGAAACTTTATTCGAGCAGTTCAGTGTTAAAGGAAATATGATCCGCGAAGGCAAAGAAAAATGAAGCCATAGATTGTGATTTATTTCCTCTGAATTAGTACCAATTTGCTCTGACTTCAGAGTTTTCTTACCCTCATAGTGTGTCAAGTTCATCCTGAATTCTATACCTTAGCATGGGCTTAGAATAGAAAGCTCCTTTCATTTTCCCAGACCAAATATTGTGTCCAGAATTAAGCACTCTAACATTTTTGTCATAGCACAGAAATCAGAACTGAGAAATTTCTAGGCTAGGTCTACTTAGCTCAGGAAGCCTATAGGCTACTCTGACCTTTCAATATTTCCCCTGGACATTCTTATTAACCAGAGAAATTTGTGTGATTCACAGCATCTAGTGTTTGCAGAACATCTTGTGTTTGCAGAGCATTCAGAGTTTGTAGAACACCTTGTGTTTGCAGAGCATCTAGTGTGTGCTGACTCTGGACTCCCAGCTCTAGACTGTGGGCTGGGGATGAGGAGTACTACTCACCACACTACAGCCCGCACCGTCAGGACCATTCTCGCAGGTTCTGTGGCGATCTTGAATGCCGCCTCCACACTGTGCTGGACACCATTCCCAGGGACCCCAGCCTGTCCAGAACATGTGTGGGGGGCACAGCAGATGCTCATTGCAGTATCTGTAAATGAGGAAACCAAGAGGAAAAAGCAAGGGTTTAGTGGAACGTGAGGCCACAGGCTTTCCACTCTCTGGCCCTGCATGGAATGTTGAACCCATGGGCATGCTCCACGTGAGGGGCGTTTCGTGTTCTGGGTGGTCACCCAGGGAAGGAGGTAGATGTGGAACTGGCCATGCTGTGTGTGCACAGACAATGGGATGCACGGGAGACAACGAGGAAAATGCTGGACTCACCATGCAGGATGGATCTTCCCGTGCAACCAATTAAAGGAGAAACAAACAAAAACCCCTTCAAACAGACACCCAAATGGGGGAACATATAGAAGAACATTTCATATAGAACATGGATATTCTAAACATGCAAATTAAAAACTAAGTTAGGATTAAAATATTAAACCAAGGGCAAAAGTGCTCCCTCTGTATATGTATAGGCATGCACATACACATATATTTTATAAAATATTTTACTATACATATATATATATATTTCTATAATTTAAAAAAATGTAAACAGTGATTTTTTGAAGTAAGTCCCTCCTATATATTATTTGGGTTCTTATGTTTTATATTTAAAAAATGTTAAATAAACGTCTCAGAATACTGTCAGACAACTTTTGAAAAAAGTCCAACAGATATCCAAAAGAACTGAATTCCTACCTTTGAATAATGATCCTACTTTTAAATTTTTGAACATTCTTCTATGTATACTCCTATATTTCCAGTTTTTAGTTATATATCTAAAGTCTTGTTTATCCTTATAATTAGGCATTCTCTACACTCTTTGGTATAACAAATCTAAAATGCATTTCAAACTAAAATTTCTATGTGAAGAATTGTGAAAGTAAAAAGAAAAAACATTGTTCTCCAGTTCACTGCCTCTAGGGTTGAATAGGTTTGTCTGAATATAGTAAAATTCAGTGAAACACATTCAGTGATCTAAAGGTCTATTTAAATTTAATAGTTTGTGTACTAAGTCTACTAGGAATAGACTTCTAGGGAACAGTAGGACACCCTTTTCTCCCTTTTCCTTCCCAGATTATCCTCCTTTAGAAATAGGAGGCAAAGGTTCCTGTCTTCTAAGCTAGGTCAGTCACCTTTAATGTCATCATTGCCAATTATGGCTTAACACTGCAGGACACTATGCAAAGGAAATTGCAAAGATCTCTTCCTGACCACAGATGTACATAATTCAAGATGAACACAAGGAAAAGGACAAAATCTCAGGATGTGCAGGACAGAAAACATGTTAGCACAGTAATACCATTTCATTGTGTACATACAAAGGAAATGCATCTTCAGAGTAGAATTAGGGAAAATGATAGCTAGTAACTACAAAAAGTAATTTAGGGTATATAGTTTCCTGACAGTCAATCCAGGGAAGTGACAACTTCTTTTCCTTCAAATCAGAAAAACTTCCTGATAAAATGTAGAATGTAATGTCAAATTGAAAGTTATCAACAAGGTGGGGCATCTTGAGCATCAGGTGATGTTTTAAAGAAAAATGAAAGGTAGCAGTAGTACGAGTGAAGTGAAAAATGTTATTTAAGAGAAGAGAGAAAGAAAGGAAATGATAAATAAACTAGGATAACTAGTTTTTATGGTATAGTGAGGATGAGCTTGAACTTTATTTTTAAGGAATTGAGAAGGTTCCACAAAGCTCCAGAGACAAAAGAGCTCTGTCAGCATAAACAGTGAAGGCTCATCCCCAGGAGTTGGTACATCATGTCTTGGTGCCCAAGAGCCCCGAGATTTCAGGAGCTGACCATTTCAGTGTAGGGTCTGAGCCCTCAGACAGATGAGGCCACCAGCTGGAAGAGCTCATGGAGCAAACATAAGCCAGTCTTTGATGTGGAACTTTCAGACTGAATCAGGAGACTAGAAACAAATGCCAAACACCAAATAGCAAGATTGCAATTTAACTGTGTGTTGACATAACTAAAATCGAGACTGTGTTGAAGCTGGAATCAGGGTGAACCAATGAATGGAGACCAAGGAAACGATGTTCAAGAATGTTGGTATTCCTGCTCACGTTAAGTATGAATGGCTCTGACAGTGGAGTATATCCGCTGAGGCTTATATGTACAAGTAGAGGAGACATTACCACAATCAAAGTGAGAGATAACAAATACCTAGACAAATGTGATGGTTGTCATACGAGAGAGAGAGACTTAGGGCATATATTTTATACGGGGTTTGGTAAAAACAGAAATAAGATTTCTCACCTGTGTTAATATATTGAGTAAAACAAATAAAAAAAAAGCAGTAATGTCAAAAATCAAGGTCTCATCTTGGAGGAGGGAGGGAGGCATTCTCAGTTTCAGAGAAAGATTCTTTAATATGTCACGGTTGAGGATCTTCTAGAACGCCAGAAAATCGATCTGGTGAAGAGATACCGTATAATACGAGTGCATTTCTGTAAACACTTAAATATAGAAATAACCTATGTATATTGCCTAGCTATCTTTCTTTTCTCTCATCTTATATTTCTAAGATAAAAGAGAAACGTTAGACTTCCTTCTCAAGATAACTTATTCTTCCCTTGCCCTAAGTCCCCATGCCTATAGACCTTTAGACATTCTTATTTTCCTCTGTATCCTTGTGTACAAAGGAAGAGGGAAGTTTTTTTTCTAGTTAAGAGAGAGTAGTGTCTGGATAGAAGTTTTGAAGCCAGGTTATAAAAAAAGGCAAAATAAAATTAAAGATACAATTGATTGAAAGAATTTGACCTTAGGAGGTATATGCAAATGTGCATGCAGAGTTAGAATAAGTAAAACTTAGCAACTACTCAGTAAATATTAATATATGTGTTGGTGCATGGAGTATTCCAGGAGGAAATTGGGATTTATTTTGAGAATATTTTTTCAAGTCAGAAATGCTGACCAAACTCTCAGTGTTTATTTCCAAATATTCCTATGTAATTTCTCTCACTGTAATTAGAATAGGAAATAGAAAAGAGCCAGCTCACAGTCATTTAAAAGGTATAAGTTGCCTAGATTCTATGACATTAATTTCAGCTTCAATAAAATAAGGGGTAAGGAGGGCAAAGAATCATCTTTCTTTAAAAAGCTCATAAAATTCTTGACTTTTAATAAACACAGGGCAGCTGATCTACCATTTTCCCCATAGAAAAATAAACCACAGTGCACAAGTACCTTCTTACTGCCCACAGCAGGACATCTCTGAAAACACTAGACATCTTCTTATAGTTAAAAAAGAATGCCAAAATGAAACAAAACACAAACTGCAATATAACTCTGAAAGGGGCACATAGCACAGAGTTTTCAGGAAGTTTTATTATCTATTAGGCTGCATTTCAAGCTTATTAAAAATTGCCTTTCTTTTTTTTCCTCTTCCTCCTTTAAGTTCCTTTTTTCCTTCAAGCCACGATTCTGCAGGAGTCCTCTGAAATAAGCCATAGAAGGATCTGTTAAAATGCCACCATCTGAAATTGCGGGATGTCTAGCAAGGAGGTCAGAAGGGAAATAGAAATTGCTAGATTAGCTCTGTCCCTTTGTATCAGGATTTTCACTCAAGAACCCGACCTAGGAGGGACTGCTCAGAGGCAAAACCCTTACAAGCCCTCAACCCTGGATTCTCCACAACTGTGAGAAAGCAGTTTCCCTCAGACCTCCTCTCCCCCCACCCCAAATGACTTGTGTTCCTGAGAGAGTGGTCTCAAGTTACTCTTGATCATAAACAATAGTGGGAATGGGAAGTTATTTACTTTAGAGACTTTGAAATTGCTTGTTTGGGGTTTTTAAATTTGTTTAATAGACAAATATCTACACATTGGATAAGTTCTTGGGATTTTTGTCCTGCAGTCTTCTGCACACTATTGACTTTTACCAATTTTTTGAATTTTACTGGATCTCTTGGGCATCTAGCATTTTAAAGCATCGAAAGTCACAGATGCATTTCAAGATGCATTAAAAATTAAATTCTTAGTTTTGCTACATGATGGCTTATTTTCATTTTTCATTTAAAAGCAATTATTGTTTCTCCATAAATTATCCATCTTCTATAATCTTAGTCTCTGCTAAAGACATTATTTTTATAATCCCATAGGAACTAGATTTATCAACATTATACACATTTTATTTCATATTTCTTTATGCTATAAATTGTGTTTGGTTCTTATTCATCTCATTTGTTAATTAGATTTCCATTTTTCTTCCATTAATGAAATAAATTATAAATGCTACTGCTGTAAACAAGTAACATTTTAAACATATAAGCTCTTCAACCAAGCTCACCATCCCAATTTTCCCTGAAGACAGCTTTATGGAGAGTTGCACATGGGTAGCCAGTGTACACATGTACCTGGAGTAAGGGAGCTTGATCCTCACTTCATGGACCATTGCTCAGCCTGAGGAAGTTCATGGCAGGTTGATAGCAGGGAGAGTGTCCCGATGCCTGAGGCAGCCAGTAAAGTGGGAGAGCACTTGCCTGACCTTCTAATATTTTAGAAGATCTCAAAACTTTTAACCAATCTTAAAATGTACAAGGTTCTTAAATAGCAAGGAGACGACTCAACCCATGAACAACTCTACTCATCAACTGGGATTAAACAGTGATGGACCTGGCGTAGGACTGTGTCATGGAATTGCTTCACAAATAATAAACCCTGCTTTGTCAACATCATCCTTCTGTTTTACTTTTTACTAAAAAAGGAAAGACATCTTCATTGGTACCTGGGGAACATGGTGAAGAAAGAAAGGGCAGAGTCACTGGTTTATTTATTAGTTGTAATATATACCTAGTAAAGGTATTAGTAAATCTGTAGTTCTTGTACTTTGGAATATTAATCAAACATCAAATATCTGGTTGCAGTATTTATGTAAGAGGCTTCCTCAGTAAAGTGCCCTTTGAAGTGGTATCACCTGATACAGCATTAATACAACTTAATTAAAAGATCATTGTAAGCCATTTGCTCTTTCATTAATCAAAACAAAAGAAGCATATATCAGTATAGCAGAATAAGAATCTTAAAAATGATGTGAAATTTATCTACACTAATTCTTAACAATAACCATAATACACTGTAAACATACAAGAAAGAACTGAAATTCAAAACCACAATTTTGGGAGGTTGAAAACGAATGTTCTAATTTTATACAAAGGGACCAACAGTTAAATCCAAGCCTGAGCTTCAATGTCATCATGATGAACTGGGAAACAGGGAAAACAATCTCCCAATTTTGTTTATACTGCAGCTTAATTTAGGGCATTTTCAGTGAGAATGGTAGGTAGTTATAAAATATAACCAAAATCCTGAAAATGTTCTGGGATGTGCTGTAGCTGCTTATTTCATGTTAGCTGCTTTACTTCATCTGACTGTAAATTAAACCTGGAACTTTATTAGGTCCTACTCAGAATCATAGGTTTTGGAGATCTGTCTAGTTGAATTCTAAAGAGCATAATTCATTTTCTAGCAGACTCAGTTTTTGAATGTACAGGGAACACAGAGAGAAGAGACTTGGAACAGCGGTGCCTGATGAGGAAGAGCTCAGGTCAGCAAACACTGAAGGCACCACTCAGGTCCAGGAATGCTGTCTGCTTAGGTTTGAATAAAAGGATGGCAGAAAGAGAAGAGGAGGATTCAGCTCAACAGAAAAGGATGCCGTAGGTAAGCAAAGCTAGATCCACACCTCAAACTACAGGTAAATCGGTCCATGCTGGGAATGTGAGGATGGTGATGCTAGGAGCAGAGCGAGTTCCTCATGGTTCTGTCCCGTACACACCTGGCACATCTGGCAGCTGAACCCACAGGTGGCACCACAAGAAGACCATGAAATCCAGGGATGCAGCATCAATTCCTGGGGGAGGGGGAAGCAATGAGATCACTCTATCAAAACTGGCTCAGAATCCAACCTGTGTCTCTACTTGCTCCCAAATTCACATGTTCCTGTATGTCTGAGAGTGAGGCTGTGTGAGAAACAAAGGAAGAAGAGTCATGGGACTGAATAGATCATGTCATCTCAGTTGCTGCATGGTTATTTGAAGTAGCTGGTTTTAAACTCAAAAGGGAAATTGAAAAATATATTTTAAAATGCATTGTAAATAATTCAAAAGAGTTACACTAGATACAATTAAAAAGTTTAATCATGAAAAAACAGAAGGCAAACCACATTGAAATATATTTAGAGATAATCCCCCTAAACACCAGATATTTTATTAATTCTGCCACAATTACTACACTTTTTATATAATGTAAGACAAAATCACATTTGAACAAAAAATCACCCAAACATATGTACAATCATTGTCCTAAAACCTTTTAACATTAGTGCAAATCAGCAGTTCTTTCGACAGCAGTCACAGAAATAAATAGGTGTTGTCATAGTCAAGACCAGACAAAACTTTATGTAAAATGAAGGGACTATTTAAATTCAGACTTCTAATTATTGCTTTTCAAACTGACAATGATTCAAAGAACAGAATTAAGGAGTTCAAATTACATATATAGTATATTGATATAATACAAATGATCTTATAAGATATATTGATATCATAAAATAAACCATTAGTGATAGATATAGAAATTTGGCTAATATTGCATTTCTTCCTTTAATATTTACATTTAGAATATTTTAGAACTTAAAAATATCCTCTCAGTTGAAAGCCTTTATTGAAATCTGTTTTATCCTTTCTTCTTTTGAATTTTATTTTATTTTTTTATACAGCAGGTCCCTATTAGGTATCTATTTTATACATATTAGTATATAAATGTCAATCCCAATCTCCCAATTCATCCCACCACCGCCAAGCCCCTCCTGCTTCCTCCCTTGGTGTCCGTATGTTTGTTTTCTACATCTGTGTCTCTATTTCTGCCTTGAAAACTGCTTCATCTGTATCACTTTTCTAGATTCCATATGTATGCGTTACTATACGATATTTGTTTTATTCTTTCTGACTTACTTCACTCTGTATGACATTGTCTAGGTCCATCCACATCTCTACAAATGGCCCAGTTTCGTTCCTTTTAATGGCTAAGTAATATTCTATTGTATATATGTGCCACATCTTCTTTACCCATTCATCTGTCGATGGACACTTAAGTTGCTTCCATGTCCTGGCTATTGTAAATAGTGCTGCAATGAACATTGTGGTACATGTCTCTTTTTGAATTATGGTTTTCTCAGGGTATATGCCCAGTAGTGGGATTGCTGGGTCATATGGTAGCTCTATTTTTAGTTTTTCAATGAACCTCCATACTGTCCTCCATAGTGGCTGTATCAATTTACATTCCCACCAACAGTGCAAGAGTGTTCCCTTTTCTCCACACCCTCTCCAGCATTTGTTGTTTGTAGGTTTTCTGATGATGCCCATTCTAACTGGTGTGAGGTGATACCTCATTGTAGTTTTGATTTGCATTTCTCTAACAATTAGTGAGGTTGAGCAGCTTTTACATGTGCCTCTTGGCTATCTGTATGTCTTCCTTGGAGAAATGCCTATTTAGGTCTTCTGCCCAGGTTTTGACTGGGTTGTTTGTTTTTTCAATATTGAGCTGCATGAGCTGTTTATATATTTTGGAGAATAATCCTTTGTCCATTGATTCGTTTGCAAATATTTTCTCCCATTCTAAGGGTTGTCTTTTTGTCTTTATAGTTTCCTTTGTTGTGCAAGAGATTTTAAGTTTCATTAGGTCCCATTTGTTTATTTTTGTTTTACTTCCATTATTCTAGGAGGTGGGTCAAAAAAGATCTTGCTGTGATTTACATCAAAGAGTGTTCTTCCTGTGTTTTCCTCTAAGAGTTTTACAGTTTCTGGCCTTACATTTAGGTCTCTAATCCATTTTGAGTTTATTTTTGTGTATGGTGTTAGGGGGTGTTCTAATTTCATTCTTTTACATGTAGCTGTCCAGCTTTCCCAGCACCACTTATTGAAGAGACTGTCTTTTCTGCATTGTTTTTCCTTGCCTCCTTTGTCATAGATTAGTTGACCATAGGTGTGTGGGTTTATCTCTGGGCTTTCTATCCTGTTCCATTCACCTATACTTCAGTTTTTGTGCCAGCACCATATTGTCTTGATTACTGTAGCTTTGTAGTATAGTCTGAAGTCAGGGAGTCTGATGCCTCCAGCTCTGTTTTTTCCCTCAAGATTACTTTTGCTATTCGGGGTCTTCGGTGTCTCCATACAAATTTTAAGATTTTTTCTTCTAGTTCTTTAAAAAGTGCCATTGGTAATTTGATAGGGGTTGCATTGAATCTGTAGATTGCTTTGGGTAGAATAGTCATTTTCACAATACTGATACTTCCAATCCAAGAACATGGTATATCTCTCCATCTGTTTGTGTCATCTTTGATTACCTTCATCAGTGTCTTATAGTTTTCTGAGTACAGGTCTTTTACCTCATTATGTAGGTTTATTCCTAGGTATTTTATTCTTGTTGTTGCAATGGTAAATGGGATTGTTTCCTTAATTTCTCTTTCTGATCTGTCATTGTTAGTGTATAGGAAGGCAAGAGATTTCTGTGCATTAATTTTGTATCCTCCAACTTTACCAAATTCATTGATTAACTCTCGTAGTTTTCTGGTGGCATCTTTAGGATTATCTATGTATAGTAACATGTTCTCTGCAAACAGTGACAGTTTTACTTCTTCTTTTCCAGTTTGTATTCCTTTTATTTCTTTTTCTTCTCTGATTGTCATGGCTAAGACTTCCAAAACTATGTTGAATAATAGTGGCAAGTGTGGACATCCTTGTCTTGTTCCTGATCTTAGAGGAAATGCTTTCAGTTTTTCACCATCGAGAATGATGTTTGCTGTGGGTTTGTCATATATGCCCTTTATTATGTTGAGGTAGGTTCCCTGTATGTGTACTTTCTGGGAAGTTTTTATCATAAATAGGTGTTGAATTTTGTCAAAAGCTTTTTCTGCCTCTATTGAGATGATCATATGGTTTTTATCCTTCAATTTGTTGATATGGTGTATCACATTGATTGTTTTGTGTATATTAAAGAATCCCTGCATCTCTGGGATAAATCCCACTTGATCATGGTGCATGATCCTTTTGTTTTTGTTTTTGTTTGTTTTTGCAGTACGCGGGCCTCTCACTCTTGTGGCCTCTCCTGTTGCAGAGCACAGGCTCCAGACATGCAGGCTCAGTGGCCATGGCTCACGGGCCCAGCCACTCCGCGGCATGTGGGATCTTCCCAGACCGGGGCACGAACTCCTGTCCCCTGCATCGGCAGGTGGACTCTCAACCACTGCGCCACCAAGGAAGCCCTATGATCCTTTTAATGTGTTGTTGGATTCTGTTTGCTAGTAGTTTGTTGAGGAATTTTGCATCTATATTCATCAATGATACTGGTCTGTAATTTTCTTTTTTTGTAGTATCTTTGTCTGGTTTTGGTATCAGGGTGATGGTGGCCACATAGAATGAGTTTGGGAGTGTTCCTTCCTCTGCAATTTTTTGGAAGAGTTTGAGAAGGATGGGTGTTAGCTCTTCTCTAAATGTTTGATAGAATTCACCTGTGAAGCCATCTGGTCCTGGACTTTTGTTTGTTGGAAGATTTTTAATCACAGTTTCAATTTCATTACTTGTTATTGGTCTGTTCATATTTTCCATTTCCTCCTGGTTCAGTCTTGGAAGCTTATACCTTTCTAAGAATTTGTCCATTTCTCCCAGGTTGTCCATTTTATTGGCATAGAGTTGCTTGTAGTCGTCTCTTATGATGCTTTTTATTTCTGCCATGTCTGTTGTAACTTCTCCTTTTTCATTTCTAATTTTATTGATTTGAGTCCTCTCCCTCTTTTTGTTGATGAGTCTGGCTACGGGTTTATCAATTTCGTTTATCTTCTCAAAGAACCAGCTTTTAGTTTTATTGACCTTTGCTATTGTTTTCTTTGTTTCTATTTCATTTATTTCTGATATAATCTTTATGATTTCTTTCCTTCTACTAACTTTGGGTTTTGTTTCTTCTTCTTTCCTTAGTTCCTTTAGGGATAAAGTTAGGTTGTCTATTTGAGATTTTTCTTGAGGTAGGATTGTATTTTTGTAAACTTCCCTGAGAACTGCTTTTGCTGCAATCCATAGATTTTGGATTGTTGTGTTTTTGTTGTCATTTGTCTCTAGGTATTTTTTGATTTCCTCTTTGATTTCTTCAGTGATCTCTTGGTTATTTAGTAGCATATTGTTTAGTCCCCATGTGTTTGTGTTTTTTACATTTGTTTCCCTGTAATTGATTTCTAATCTCATAGTGATGTGGTCAGAAAATAAGCTTGATAAGATTTCAATTTCCTTAAAGTTACTGATGCTTGATTTGTGACCCAAGATGTGATCTATCCTGCACAATATTCCGTGTGCACTTGAGAAGAAAGTGTAGTCTGCTGTTTTTGGATGGAATGTCCTATAAATATCAGTTAAATCTATCTGGCCTATTGTGTCATTTAAAGCCTGTGTTTCCGTATTAATTTTCTGTCTGGATGATCGGTCCATTGGTGTAAGTGAAGTGTTAAACTCTCCCACTCTTATTGTGTTACTATGGATTTCCTCTTTTATAGCTATTAGCAGTTGCCTTATGTATTGAGGTGCTCCTATGTTTGGTGCATATATATTTATAATTGTTATATATTGTTATATATATATAATTGTTATATATTCTTATATATTCTTATATATATATTATATATATATATTATATATATATTATATATATATTATATATATATAATATATAATATATTATATATTATATATTATATAATTATAATTTATATTTATATAATTTATATTTATATAATTTATATTTTATAAATATATATAATATATATATATAATATATATATATAATAAATATATATAATAAATATATATAAATATAATATAAATATATATATATATTTATATATATATATTTATATATATTTATATATATATATAATATATATAATATATATAATATATAATAATATATATATATAATATATATATTTTATATATATATATATTATATATGTATATATTATATATATATAATATATATATTATATATATATATTATATATATAAATATATAAATATAAATATATATATAATATAAATATATATAATTTATATAATATATAATATATATAGATATTATATATTATATATTATATATATAATATATATATATAATATATTATATATATATAATATATATATATTATATCTATATATATTATATATATATATATATTCTTATATATATATTCTTATATATTCTTATATATATTGTTATATATATTTATAATTGTTATAGTTGTTATATCTTCTTGGATTGATCCCTTGATCATTAGGTACTGTCCTTCCTTGTCTTTTGTAACATTCTTTATTTTAAAGTCTATTTTATCTGATATGAGTATTGCTACTCCAGTTTTCTTTTGATTTCCATTTGCATGGAGTATCTTTTTCCATCCCCTCACCTTCAGTCTGTATGTGTCCCTACCTCTGAAGTGGGTCTCTTGTAGACAGCATATATTTGAGTTTTTTTTTTTTACATCCATTCAGCTAGCCTATGTCTTTTGGTTGGAGCATTTAATCCATTCATATTTAAGGTTATTATTGATATGTATGTTCCTATTACCATTTTCTTAATTGTTTTGGGTTTGTTTTTATAGGTCTTTTCCTTCTCTTGTGTTTTCTGCCTAGAGAAGTTCTTTTACCATTTGTTGTAAAGCTGGTTTGGTGGTGCTGAATTCTCTTAGCTTTTGCTTGTCTGTAAAGCTTTTGATTTCTCCATCGAATCTGAATGGGATCCTTGCCAGGTAGAGTAATTTTGGTTGTAAGTTCTTCCCTTTCATCACTTTAAATATATCATGCCACTCCCTTCTGGCTTGTAGAGTTTCTGCTGAGAAATCAGCTGTTAACATTATGGGAGTTCCCTTATATGTTATTTGTCATTTTTGCTTTGTTGCTTTTAAAAATTTTGCTTTGTCTTTAATTTTTGTCAATTTGCTTACTATATGTCTCAGCATGTTTCTCCTTGGGTTTATCCTGCCTGGGACTCTCTGTGCTTCCTGGACTTGGGTGGCTATTTCCTTTTCCATGTTAGGGATGTTTTTGACTATAAGCTTTTCAAATATTATCTCGGGTCCTTTCTTTCTCTCTTCTCCTTCTGGGACCCCTATAATGTGAATGTTGGTGCATTTAATGTCCCAGAGGTCTCTTAGACTGTTTTCATTTATTTTCATTCTTTTTTTAAATTCTGTTCCATAGCAGTGAATTCCACTATTCTGCCTTCCATGTCACTTATCTGTTCTTCTGCCTCAGTTATTCTGATATTGATTCCTTCTAGTGTATTTTTCATTTCAGTTATTATACTGATCATCTCTGTTTCTTCTTTAATTCTTCTAGGTGTTTGTTAAACCTTTCTTGCATCTGCTTGTTCTTTGCCTCCATTCTTTTTCCAAGGTCTGGGATCATCTTCACTATCATTATTCTGAATTCTTTTTCTGGAAGGTTGCCTATCTCCAATTCATATAATTGTTTTTCTGGGTTTTTTTCTTGTTTCTTCATCTGGTACATAGCCCTCTGTGTTTTCATTTTGTCTATATTTCTGTGAATGTGGTTTTCTTTTCACAGGCTGCAGGATTGTAGTTATTCTTGCTTCTGCTGTCTTCCCTCTGGTGGCTTTGGCTATATAAGAGGCTTGTGCAAGCTTCCTAATGGGAGGAACTGGTGGTGGGTAGAGCTGGGCATTGCTCTGGTGGGCAGAGCTCAGTAAAACTTTAATCCAGTTGTCTGTTGATGGATAGGGCTCAGTTCCCTCCCTGTTGGTTGGTTGGTCAGAGGTGACCCAGCACTGGAGGCTATAGGATCTTTGGTGGAGCTAATGGTGGACTCCCAGAGGGCTCATGCCAAGGAGTACTTCCCAGAACTTCTGCTGCCAGGGTCCTTGTCCCTGTGGTGAGCCACAGTCAGCCCCTGCCTCTGCAGGAGACCCTCCAACACTAGCTGGTAGGTCTGGTTTAGTCTCCTATGGGGTCACTCCTCCTTCTCCTGGATCCTGATGCATACACTACTTTCTGTGTGACCTCCAAGAGTGGAGTCTCTGTTTCCCCCAGTCCTGTCAAAGTCCTGCAATCAAATATTGCTAGTCTTCAAAGTCTGATTCTCTGGGAATTCCTCCTCCCATTGCTGGACCCCCAGTTTGGGAAGCCTGATGTGGGGCTCAGAAACGTCACTCTAGTGGGTGGACTCCTGTGGTATAATTGTCCTCCAGTTTGTAAGTCACCCACCCAGTGGTTATGGTATACGATTTTATTGTGATTGTGCCCCTCATTGTGGCTTCTCCTTTGTCTTTGGATGTGGGGTATCATTTTTGGTGAGGTCCAGTGTCTTCCTGTCAATGATTGTGCAGCAGTTAGTTGTGATTCCGGTGCTCTTGCAAGAGGGAGTTAGCAAGTGCCCTTCTCCTCCACCATCTTAGACCAATCTCTGTTTTATCCTTATATTAAAAAAAATATGGGTGATTTTAAGAATTTTAAATATTGAGATATGTATTAAATATAGAGTTTAAACCTTCATTCAGCCTATTTCATGCATGTAGAAATTATTTTTCTACCTGTGAGTCACACATGCATTTCTATTATTACCTGTTGCCTTTATTTGTAGGATTTAGCACTTTATTAATATAATAAATCAACTGACATTAAATTCCATTTTTACTTTATATATTCCTTCAGAAATATGCAAGTCTATACCTGTACAATTAAAGCTCCCAGTATAAACAATAATTTAAAGTTACAATTACTAAAAGAATTTCAAATAAAAAATTCTTCTGAGGTATTTCTAAGTATATACAGTACATCACATTTATTCACTTCCTTTTCTGAAATTTAGCAATAACACAATTTTGTAATTACTTTGTATATGATAATATGATAAAATGAACCTGTCATAATTTAAACTAAGTAATCACAAAATGTATCTGGATAGTTCCAAACTTCCCACAAGGTTAATTAACTGCCTTATTCTTCTCTGCTAGCTATTATTATTTTAAAGTTATCCAAGTCATCCATTAAAAGATGTGGGAAAAAAAAGAACCATTTCCAATAAAATGAAGTAGTGCTTTTATTTTTTTTAAGTCTTTAAATATGACCAAGATCTTAAAGATACTGAAACTCCTTCCAAGTGATTCCAAATGAGCTTGGAGTATTTAAGTTACCTAACATCTTTAACAACATGTAATTATATGAAATATTCTGTTTATTATATATGGGACATGTATATAGAGAGGTAGATTTACAAAATGTATATGTATATGTGATGTATATTATATATGTCATAAATATGCAAAACAAAGTAGGAATACAATAAGCAAGCAAGTTTATATGCACACAATTTTAAATGGCAGTGTTTGTTATATGTCCCTAAGTTTACATACTGTTAAATGCTGCTTTAGAGGCAGAACTAGTTGAAGACAACAAAGAAGTAATATATTTAAACATACATCAGCAGATGGATAATTTTTATAATAAATACAGTCCAGAATAATTCACTGATGTATCTTGAGTATTACTACAACTAGTTTGCCAAGTTGATTTTTCATCTTATAATACCAACTGTATCACACTCCTTTTTAGAGATAGAAATGTCAACTAAAACAGAGACAAAAACATATTAATAAACACGTTCCCCAGGCTATACTTGGTGGTTCTTTCCTCCATCAAATGATATACAAGAATGTACTATTTACTCCTGTGATCCTGAATTAATAATATTCAGCAGCATATAAAGTCTCTAGGAGGTATCAGTAGAAAACTTCTGACTTATAAAAATAATAAATACAAGACAGCTTAGACTCTTGGTATTTTCAACTGTGTATTAAGTGATAACACAAAATAATCTCATCTCTTAGCCCTGATTTGCTCTGTGAATATCATTTCAGCATTGGAGTGGTATCCAAGTGGCCTATGGAAAACATAGAGTGAATATGCCTTTTGCCCTTCACTTACTTTCTTGACAAAGTAAGACGTGATTTAAAGTAAGTTGCCTTCTTTCACTCTACTCTCTGATACCTGCTCCACCCCATCTTCTGGACCTTAGATTCCTGCCCTGAACTCTTCATTACATTTGAACAGATTCATCATTCAAGGAGAGACAACTCCATGGTGAGACAAGTTTGTTCCTTCTGGGCTACAAATGAGTCCTGTACTCCATCATTTAATAATAATGCCGACACCCTATTTTGTTCATGAAAATACAGGCAAACTTAGATTTTGCTCCATTTCTCCAAAAAGAACAGGAAACAGTCAAATGTTAAATGTGTACTTTTTTTCTGATATGTCTGGTTGGTCATATCCTTGGTTCAACTGCTACATTTATGATTCTCTCCTTCCTCCTTTCTTATCAATACTCTAATATTTTATATCCACAAAGGCTGATTAAATTGTAAATTCTCTACCATGGCTGGCTCTTTCTATAAGAAGCTGTGACATAAGAGAGAGAGTGGAACTGCCTCATCTGCTGAGGTGACTCAAAGTGACATGCTGGAATGTGGACGAACTTACAAAATCACCCTTCTCCTGAGAAAAATCAGTTTTCATAACCTCTGTAACCTCCCTGTCCGGTGGGAAGAAAATCCAGCTCCTACTCTCTCCAAAAAGTTCCCTGAAGACCTCAGTTTTTTTGTTAAAGAACCAAGTCCAGAATGGTAGAATGATTCAAACAACTAATTATTTATCTAAATTTCTTAAAGCATTAAAGTCCCTGCCACTGGGGTTTGCAACTTCAATCTCCACCTGTTTAACAGCCTCCCTCTTGCCTCTTCTCCAAAGGGCTCTTGTGTAAGATAAGGGGTCAGGAGATAACAGATATCTGTATTTACCATATTTATACCAGCCTTCCTGGGATCTAACATGGGATGAAACAGGATTTGGACAGTCCTGTTCCATGTTAATAATTAGTTGTGCAGTACAGTATTCAAAGTGTAAATATACTGCAGTATGCATATTTGACTTTTTATTCTGAAATAATTTTGGATTTACTGAAGATTCCTAAAGAGAGTACAGGATTCCTGTACATGCTTCACACAGCTTCTCCTAATATTAACATCCAACATAGTACATTCTTCACAACTAAGAAATTAACATTGCTGCGGTACATGGAGTTGTACACACTGCTTCATTTCTGCTTTTACATAATATTTCATCATGAGACATTTTCATGTTAGTTAGTATAGAATCTACCTCGCTCCTTTTAAAAGCTGCAGAATATGTCATTACAAGAATGAGCCTAAGTTTATTTAGACAATCTCCTATTAAAGGAAATTTAGGTTATTTTCAAATTATCATTACTATGGGTTGCAATGAACATCTTCGTATAAGTTACTGTAGGACAAGTAAAATTCTGAGTTAAAAGTTAGGGTTATGTGATAGCTAATTTTATGTGTCAACTTGACAGGATCTCAGGGTACCCAGATACTTGGCTAAACATTATATTTGGGTGTGTCTGTGAGGGTGTTTCCAGATTAAATTAACGTTTGAATTGGTAGAAGCAGTAAATCTGTTTGCACCCCACTCGCTCCCTATGTGGGTGAGTACCATTCAATCTACTGAGGACCTAAATAAACAAGAAGATGAAGGAAGGAAGGATTTGGCACTTCCTGCCTGTCTCTGTGAGCTGGGACATTGATCTTCTTCTGCCCTCAGATCTCTTGATTCTCCAGCCTTCAGATCTGGATTGGAATGTATATCATTGATGCCCAGAGTTCTCAGGCCTTTGGACTCAGACTGAACTACATCACTGGTTTTCCTGAGTCTCCAACTTGCACATGGCCGGTCATGGGACTTCTTGGCTTCCATAATCACATGAGCCAATTCTTTATAATAAATTTCTCCATATATATATATATATATATATATATATAATCTCCTGTTCTCTTTCTCTTGAGAACCCTGACTAATATAAGGTATTAATTTTGTACCAATCTAAAACAGGGCAGTGTCTATTGACACCCTCTCTAATGCTGAATGTTGTCATTTTTTTTAACTTTTCCTTCTCTGATGGATACATAAAACGATACATAAAATGATACATATAATGTATCCATAAATGGATACATTATATACATAATACATAAAAAGAATTCCCTGTAGTTTTGGCCAGGCATCCTCCTGCAAAGCTGTTTATATAACTGATAAATCAGCAGTGTTCAATAGCAACAATTTAAGCTGTTTCAAATGAAAAGCTGCCTGCAATAATATTTCCTTTTTCTGAATATGTCACTAGTTGTTCATGTTTTAAAATTCCTCTCAGAGCTTAAAATCAGTGCGTTTTTTCTACCCAAATACAAAAGCCTACCCTATTAAAGAATACAATATATTTTTTTTCTTGAGCAGAATATTTTATACTATGGGAAAACTTTTGATCACTTTAACATTTATTCTAAATTATAAATTAATAAAAAATGGTTATTTCCATGCTCCAAAAAATTATTATTTTTGAAAGATAGATTTCTTAAGAGTAAACATATGAAAATTCACAGACATCTTGTTACAACAGGTATCATGAAATCAAGGGTCATACATAGCCTTCTTTATTCCACTTTGTATTCCCCTCTGTGATGAAAATATTTTATGAAGTTCTTGTCTTATCATTTCAAGTTGGAGAACTCAGACTATTCTCATTTTTATATTCTCTTGGCTTTTAAAAGTATCAGAATTCAGAGACTGCTGTTGGTTGGAATATTAAGATTTAAAACTTAAAACAATTACTGAGATTATGTTTTTGAATTAAATATATATTTAGAGGCAGACCTTTGTACTAGAAGAAGGAAATATTTCTATTTTTCTGTTTTTTTAACATAACAAGGATACTCATTTTTATTTTGGCTTTACATTTAAAATATCTAATTATGTTTTATCAACTTGAATGTATTAATAAGATGGTAAGATCAGTTTTAAAAAAAGTAACAACTTTTCACTGTATTCTTGGGAATTGTATGATCTCCTTAAATATTACATTACCTAAGTATCAATTGACTTTATTGGGCTTGTTTTACATTGCTGGTAATTGGTGGTAGAGGGCCAGCGCTGCTGGTAAACATCCTACAATGCACAACACAAGTCCCAGAACAAAGAATTGTCTGACTCAAATGTCAATAGTGTTCTGGTTGATAAAACAGGGTTTTTATAAAATAATGCTGAAGATGCTCCCTGTACCTTTCATTTACAAATCCACAGACATTCTTGGAAATATGGCTTTTTGGCTGTGGACAAAATTAATATGTATCAAATCCCCATTGGGCATTCTAAGAAGAAATGTGATACAGAAAGAAACAAACAAAAAAACGCATTAGCTAAATCTGTATAAGGAAAACAGTAAGTCAAGTTAAAAAAGCATGATTCAGCATAGATATGAATATTGCCTACCCAGAAAACACCTCAGGTAATATTACAAATATGCAGCCATTTTAAAGGTAGACTATGGATCATCATAGGAACTAATGTAGTTGTGGTATTAAGAATAAGCCCACTTTTTAATCAAGTTGTGTGTTTTCTTATTGTTGAGTTTTAAGAGTTCTTTGTATATTTTGGACATCAGTCTTTTATTAGACAAGGCTTTGTAAATATATTTTCTCTATGGCTTGTCTCTTCATTCTTTTGACAGTGTCTCTCACTGAGCAGAAACTTTTAATTTTAATGAAGTCCAGCTTATCAATTCTTTCTTTCATGGATCATGCCTTTCTTTTTGTATCTAAAAATTCATCATCAAACCCAAGGTCACCTAGATTTTCTCCCTCCCCGGAGAGGCTGCCTCCAAGCTGGAATGATTTTCAGATCACAGTAGGCTGCACTTCCATCAGTGCCCACCTTAATGGCAGCCCTGTTTGCTCAGATCTCTGCTTCCAACTGTGCTGTCTCAGTGCCTACAGGTCAGCGTTCCTGCTGTACTGTTTCTATGTGCTTTTAATGTGTCCAAAGTAAACTTACAGCTGCACTGAACTGCCACGTCCTCTCTCCAGGTACTAGTAATTGTTTTTCTGGGTAACATAGTTTCAGGGTGGCAAAGGTTTTGAGCTGCTTATTGGTCCTATGAGTCATGCTGATTTTAGTGTGAGGTTTTACAGAATGTAAAAATTTTTCAAGAATCATGTATGGTGTTAGAGCAGAAACACCTGTACATGATTTTGTGTGTGTGTATGTGTGTATGTGCATGCATACAAACAAACACAAAGACATATTTACATACCTGCAGACAGAAGAAAAATAGCAATTAAAAAGCTTTTTAAATGTTTATACGTAGTCTCCATACTTGTTTTCACGTTTCCAATATACTAAATGTGATAACATAGTTTACTAAACATTTCCATCCTTTTGGATAGTGTAATTACCTTTATTTATTTCCTATCTTAAATAAAGAAATATGTACCTTCATACAAATGGTCACTTAATTCAATTGAGTCATTTTCTTAGGAAAGATTCCAAAAGTAAGCTTATATGTTAAAAGCATGAACTTCTTTATGGCTATGATTATATATGGCCATATATTTTTATAAAAGTTCTGTGTCCACACCCTCCTTCATGGGCCTGTGCCATCTCCCATACCTTGTCTAAATGAAAGATCAACTTCTGGACCCAGGGGAAAAAGTAAAGTAGCCAGTTCTTATAGAAAGAAACTTAGGCAACAATTGACTCAACCAGTCTAAACACAATAAAAAATTATTTTAAAGAAAGCTTAGGTGGCCAAAGACTTACAAGTTTAAACCTTTAAAAAAATCTTTCATTTCATTTTATTGTGATTACACATTTTATCATTGTAAACCTATTGACTAAATATAATTATCATTACCATGGAATTTTGCTGTTACCTCTATGGTAGTTGCAATAGGAACAAGAAATGCAGCAAGACACCTGGAAGTTGCAGACATGGCTAAAGTGATGCTTGCAAACTTCACAGCACTTCCCAAATAATATGGAAAGGCCACATGTAAAATGTCAGTATTTTTTTTTACATTGATACTATAATTATAATAGTAGTGGTATCTATTAATTTATATATGTATGAATTGTACTTCTAATTCCAAATAAGATCTGAGGTGGCTTATTCCCCAACCCCGTGTAAGCATGCACTTTGGAATCCATTCCTTTCATTAGGTGCTACATTATTGACATCATTTTACTAGAAATAAATTACAAAATCCCAAGACAGTTAATCAACAATATGGCTGAGAAACATATCCAAAGTTAGTCTTCAGTTTCCTCTTCTGTAAAACTGGAATGGTAATACCCAACTCACAGGGCTATTTTGAGAAATAAATAATAGTATGAATTAAATGAGAACAATACATTTCTTTGAGATTGAATGCATATAATTATTCTAATTTATGTCTCAACATAATTACAAATTACTGCATATTATGTACCTTCAGGGGTGTTTGTAAACATTTTACTCGGAAAACGCTAAATATGTAAATACCCAGGGCTCATTATTTAATAAAGCACTGTGAGATGGCACAATGTTTTCCATTAAGTAATGCAAAGCAATTCAGCTACATGTCTGAATCAATCAATGACTACTTGTATGTTTAAAACATAGTGGTGGGCTTCCCTGGTAGTGCAGTGGTTGGGAGTCCGCCTGCCGATGCAGGGGACACGGGTTCGTGCCCCGGTCCGGGAAGATCCCACATGCCGCGGAGCGGCTGGTCCCGTGAGCCATGGCCGCTGAGCCTGCGCGTCCGGAGCTTGTGCTCCGCAACGGGAGAGGCCACAACAGTGAGAGGCCCGCGTACCGCAAAAAAAACCCAACAAAAACATAGTGGTACCTGTTCCACTGTGACACAAAGAAGAATAGAGATGAACTTGCTGTCTAGCAATGGAGGAAGCACACATTCACGAAGGTTGCCAAACAATGCAGGATAGCAGGAAATAAATATTAAATGAGAAGACCAAGCAGTAGTTGCAACAGGAGTTCTGGGGAGTTCAGAGGAGAGAGAGCATAGAAAGGAGTTCCAGGTAAATGGGAGGTTTCAGCTGGCTTTTGAATGAAGGTTAAAGTTTAGCTGAGGGTGGAGAACATCTCCAGCATTGGGAACACAGGTCATACGTGCACAGCATGGTTAGGGGAAGACGAGCAGAGCAGCCTAGGTAACTTGTGCATTCCTCCACGATGTGAAAAAGTTGTCGAGGGGGCAACATCATAAGAAGAAAAAACTTGGCTATGGTGTTTAGGATGTGTTGGACATGCCACAGTTAAAGGCAGTGAAGTCTATTAGAAGATTAATGCACAACTCCCATAAATATAAATGGTTTAACTATAACTGTAATTATGTTATTTTAAATAAAGGCACATAGCCAATAAACAAATATATATTAAATCCAAAATACCTATTTATACTCATTATGTGTATCTTGCTAAAGACGCTCTAATTCATATCATATGCTATGAGTTGAAGATGATGTTAATAAATAGTATTTTAATGAATGACTTGCTTCTAATACATTAAAAATATTCATTATTGATCTATCATACTCTAAGTTTAAAATGCAAAAGATATTTTTTCACGTTTTAATTTGCTTTTAAAATACACCTCATTAACTGTTACATACTGTCAGTATTATCAACCAAATGATTTTTAAGTTGAAATATTAATAGGTGGTTATAACACTGATATTCCTGCAAAATGTGTCTTAAAACTGATTGAACCTGATGTAAAGTTTACAATGATGTCTTTTGGGAAAAATGAGTAGTAAGATAAAGGCAGCAAAAGGAATAGAGGGCATTTGTACTCCAATCCAAATGTACTTTCTGTAATCTAGTAATTGGAATTAATTGATATTAGTTTTTGATATGATACAAACAACCCAGTTCATTCTCTCATCATGCACAGAATCCTCAGCTATTTACCTTGCTTTCTCCAAGGGCTTTAATCATCTCAGTCATAATCACAATCTTAAAACAAGCATAAAATCTTTCTAGAAAGTCCAAGCTGCCCCCAGGATGAAGCTTTCCAAGGAAGGCAGTCTCAGCTATGACCATTTTTGTACTCAGGGACAAAAACCAGGACAAAGAGGGCACAGGAATAAGAGTGGCCCAACCCGAGCCCTTCACAGCTCAGGGATGTTGAACTAATTGCTGGGAGTGCTGGTCAGAAAGCTCTGTGTCCATGTACCCAGGAGGGAAAGAAGAGAATCACTGGTCTCTTCATTCAGGGAAACGCCTATGAGTTTGGTATTCTATGTTCTCTATTATGTAAAATAAAGATAATTATAGTTTCCTCCAAGTCCACTATCTCACAGTCTCTTCTCCTCCCCGGTTAATCAAAGACAAAAATTAAGATGTAATTATTCTTTTTCCATTTCATGTTTTGTCATGAGAAATCCTTCTATGAACAAGCATTTAACGGGCAGGATCAGAAGACACAGGGAGTCAACAATTATGTCTGAAGAATGCACAAGGTGTCAAGTAATAGATCTTAATTTTTACACAGAATTTTATGTGCCTCCAAAACATAAATATATCAATAGGATTCTATTGAATTTTGAAGGTTAAAAGAAGGCGACAAATACCCCCCAAACTGGTACATCTCTGTATGTATTCAAATACTCAAAAATAAAATCTTTTATATTTATTCTGGAGTGAATGTTTATTACTCAGAAGAACAGCTCTCAGTCTTTTTTTTGATCACTATACTCAATAAAAATTGCACTTCACATGACAACCAGTACACACACATTCACAAAGAGAAACTGAAGTTTCAAGGACAACTGTTACCATATATATATGTTTATATGTAAAATTTATCATAGTATATTCTATTCTCTTCTCTTCATTGTAGTATTCATATCATATTTTAAAACATTTTCCAACTCATTAATTATTGATCATGAACCTCAACTTCCCGTTTGAAAATTACTGAGTTAAAGTATCTCTTAAGTATATAAGTCATTTACTTGGATTCTGTTATGTAGAGATAAGAATTTATGAATAATCTGCCCTATTGGTTCACCAGTCAAAATCTGACCCTGTGTCCACAGCACTCAGAAAGAAAGCACACAAACTCCCATGGAGTATAACCAGTATGGCAAGAATTCAAGACTAGCTAGAGAGTCTGCTTTCACTTTATTTGTTACTACTAGTTGCTTCAATTATGCAATAGCTCATTAGGGACAAATAAAAGAGCATGTGTGTGTGTGTGTGTGTGTGTGTGTGTGTGTGTGTGTGTGTATGTGGAGTGGAGTGGGGTGTTTGGCCAAAGGTAGGGCAAGAAGTACATTTGTCTTCCAAGAAGCTGTTGCACATAACTTTTTTTGTTTGTTTTTACTGTCTATCATGATAACAACATTTGCTGGAGGCCTATTTCCTATGGAGCAAAGGAAGCTGTGACATCAGGGCCCCTGACTTCATGAGCCCTGTAAGGACATGGGAGCAGGTCTAGCAATGCTTTTTTTTTTTTTTTTTGAATTTTCTTTTATTTATTTTTTTATACAGCAGGTTCTTATTAGTCATCCATTTTATACACATCAGTGTATACATGTCAATCCCGGTCACCCAATTCATCACACCCCCACACCCCCCCGCTGTTTTCCTCCCTTGGCGTCCATACGTTTGTTCTCAACATCTGTGTCTCAATTTCTGCCCTGCAAACTGGTTCATCTGTACCATTTTTCTATGTTCCACATATATGCGTTAATATGAAATATTTGTTTTTCTCTTTCTGACTTACTTCACTCTGTATGACAGTCTCTAGGTCCATCCACATCTCTACAAATGACCCAATTTCATTCCTTTTTATGGCTGAGTAATATTTCATTGTATATATGTACCTCATCTTCCTTATCCATTTGTCTGTCAATGGGCATTTAGGTTGATTCCATGACCTGGCTATTGTAAATAGTGATACAATGAACATTGGGGTGCATGTGCCTTTTTGATTTACGGTTTTCTCTGGGTATATGCCCAGTAGTGGGATTGCTGGGTCATACGGTAATTCTATTTTTAGTTCTTTAAGGAACCTCCATACTGTTCTCCATAGTGGCTGTATCAATTTATATTCCCACCAACAGTGTGAGAGGGTTCCCGTTTCTCCACACCCTCCCCAGCATTTGTTGTTTGTAGATTTTCTGATGATGCCCATTCTAACTGGTGTGAGGTGATACCTCATTGTAGTTTTCATTTGCATTTCTCTAATAACCAGTGATGTTGAGCAGCTTTTCATGCGCTTCTTGGACATCTGTATGTGTTCTTTGAAGAAATGTCTTTATAGGTCTTCTGCCCATTTTTGGATTGGGTTGTTTATTTTTTAATATTGAGCTGCATGAGCTGTTTATATATTTTGAAGATTAATCCTTTGTCCATTGATTCATTTGCAGCTATTTTTTCCCATTCTGAGGGTTGGCTTTTCGTCTTATTTGTAGTTTCCTTTGCTTTGCAAAAGGTTTTAAGTTTCATTACATCCCATTTCTTTATTTTTGTTTTTATTTCCATTTCTCTAGGTGGACCCAAAAAGGTCTTGCTGTGATTTATGTCAAAGACTGTTCTTCCTATGATTTCCTCTAAGAGTTTTACAGTGTCTGGCCTTACATTTAGGTCTCTAGTCCATTTTGAGTTTATTTTTGTGTATGGTATTAGGGAGTGTTCTAATTTTATTCTTTTACATGTAGCTGTCCAGTTTTCCCAACACCAATTATTGAAGAGACTGTCTTTTCTCCATTGCATATCCTTGCCTCCTTTGTCATAGATTAGTTGACCATAGATGTGTGGGTTTATCTCTGGGCTTTCTATCCTGTTTCATTGATCTATATTTCAGTTTTTGTTACAGTACCATATTGTCTTCATTACTGTACCTTTGTAGTATAGTCTGAAGACAGGGAGTTTGATCCCTCCAGCTCCATTTTTTTTTTCCCTCAAGATTGCTTTGGCTATTCAGGGTCTTCTGTGTCTCCATACAAATTTTAAAATTTTTTGTTTTAGTTCTATAAAAAATACCATTGGTAATTTGATAGGGATTGCATTGAATCTGTAGATTGCTTTGGGTAGTAGAATCATTTTCACAATATTGATTCTTACAATACAAGAACATGTTATATCTCTCTATCTGTTGGTATTATCTTTAATTTCTTTCAACAGTGTCTTATAGTTTTTTGCATACAGGTCTTTTGTCTTCCTAGGTAGGTTTATTCCTAGTATTTTATTCTTTTCATTGCAATGGTAAATGGGAATGTTTCCTTAATTTCTCTTTCAGATTTTTCATCATTAGTGTATAGGAATGCAAGAGATTTCTGTGCATTAATTTTGTATCCTGCAACTTTACCAAATGCATTGATTAGCTCTACTAGTTTTCTGGTGGCACCTTTAGGATTCTCTATGTATAGTATCATGTCATCTGCAAACAGTGACACTTTTACTTCTTCTTTTCCAATTTGTATTCCTTTTATTTCTTTTTCTTCTCTGATTGTCATGGCTAGGACTTCCAAAACTATGTTGAATAATAGTGGTGAGAGTGGACATCCTTGTCTCATTCCTGATCTTAGAGGAAATGCTTTCAGTTTTTTACCATTGAGAATGATGCTTGCTGTGGGTTTGTCGTATATGGCCTTTATTATGTTGAGGTAGGTTCCCTCTATGCCCACTTTCTGGAGAGTTTTTATCATAAATGGTTGTTGAATTTTGTCAAATGCTTTTTCTGCATCTATTGAGATTATCATATGGTTTTTATTCTTCGATTTGTTAATATGGTGTATCACATTGATTGATTTGTGTATATTGAAGAATCCCTGCATCCCTGGGATAAATCCCACTTGATCATGGTATAAGATCCTTTTAATGTGTTATTGGATTCTGTTTGCTAGTATTTTGTTGAGGATTTTTGCATCTATGTTCATCAGTGATATTGGTCTGTAATTTTCTTTTTTTGTAGTATCTTTGTCTGGTTTTGGTTTCAGGGCGATGGTGGCCTCATAGAATGAGTTTGGGAGTGTTCCTTCCTCTGCAATTTTTTGGAAGAGTTTGAGAAGGATGGGTGTTAGCTCTTCTCTAAATGTTTGATAGAATTCACCTGTGAAGCCATCTGGTCCTGGACTTTTGTTTTTTGGAAGATTTTTAATCACAGTTTCAATTTCATTACTTGTGATTGGTCTGTTCATATTTTCCATTTCTTCCTGGTTCAGTCTTGGAAGCTTATACCTTTCTAAGAATTTGTCCATTTCTTCCAGGTTGTCCATTTTATTGGCATAGAGTTGCCTGTAGCAGTCTCTTAGCATGCTTTTTATTTCTGCGGTGTCTGTTGTAACTTCTCCTTCTTCATTTCTAATTTTATTGGTTTGAGTCCTTTCCCTCCTTTTCTTGATGAGCCTGGCTAAAAGTTTATCAATTTTGTTTATCTTCTCAAAGAACCAGCTTTTAGTTTTATTGATCTTTACTATTGTTTTCTTTGTTTCTATTTCATTTATTTCTGCTCTGATCTTTATGATTTCTTTCCTTGTGCTAACTTTAGGTTTTGTTTGTTCTTTTTTCTCTAGTTCCTTTAGGTGTAAGGTTAGATTCTTTATTTGAGATTTTTCTTGTTTCTTGAGGTAGGCTTGTATAGCTATAAACTTCCCTCTTAAAACTGCTTTTGCTGCATCCCATAGGTTTTGGATGGTCGTGTCTTCATTATCATTTGTCTCTAGGTATTTTTTGATTTCCTCTTTGATTTCTTCAGTGATCTCTTGGTTATTTAGTAACGTATTGTTTAGCCTCCATGTATTTGTGTATTTTATGTTTTTTTCCCTGTAATTAAGTTCTAATCTCATAGCATTGTGGTCAGAAAAGACACTTGACATGATATCAATTTTCTTAAATTTACTGAGGCTTGATTTGTACCCAAGATGTGATCTATCCTGGAGAACGTTCTGTGTGCATTTGAGAAGAAAGTGTAATCTGCTGTTTGGGGATGGAATGTCATATCAATATCAATTAAATCTGTCTGGTCTATTGTGTCATTTAGAGTTTATGTTTCCTTATTAATTTTCTGTTTGGATGATCTGTCCATTGGTGTAAGTGAGGTGTTGAAGTCCCCCACTATTATTGTTACTGTTGATTTCCTCTTTTATCGCTGTTAGCCATTGCCTTATGTATGGAGGTCCTCCTATGTTGGGTGCATATACATTTATAATTGTTATATCTTCTTCTTGGATTGATCCATTGATCATTATGTAGTGTCCTTCTTTGTCTCTTGTAACATTCTCTATTTTAAAGTCTATTTTATCTGATATGAGTCTTGCTACTCCAGCTTTCTTTTGATTTCCACTTGCATGGAATATCTTTTTTCATCCCCTCACAAATCTAGCAATTTTTACTCAAAATTTGGTATGAATAAAAATATTTGAAAAAGTAAATTGTACAATTGAAGTCACAGTCTGTGAAAGAAATTGCTGATAAGCTGGATTTCATGAAAATTAAAAAAAAACTTTTGCTCTACAAAGGTAGCATCAAGAGAATGAGAAGACAAGCCACAGATTGGGAGAAAATATTAGCAAAAGACACATTTGATATATGACTGTTATCCAAAATATACAAAGGATTCTTAAAAGTCAACAATAAGTAAACAATCTGATTTAAAAATGCGAGAAAAAAGACCTGAACAGACACCTCACCAAAGAAGATACCCAGATGGCAAAATGCTACACAGATGTATATAGATATGTCATGAGGGAATTGCAAATTTAAACAATGAGTTACCACTACACATCTATTACAGTGGACAAAATCCAAAGCACCAACAACACCAAATGCTGAGAATGTGAAGCAATAGGAAGTTTCATATGTTGCTGGTGGAAATGCACTTCAGTAGACAGTTTTGTCACTAAATATCCTTTTACCATATGATCCAGCAGTTGCATTCCCTGCTATTTACCCAAATGAGTTGAAAACTCTTTTACACATAAAAACCTGCACACATATGCTTATAGCAACTTTATTCATAATTTCCAGAACTGGAAAGCAACCAAGATGTGCTTCAGTCAGTGAATGGATAAATACACTGTGGTCTATACAGACAATAGAATATTATTCAATGCTAAAAAGAAAAGTGCTATCAAGCTATTAAAAGACAAGGAGGAACCTTAAATGAATATCATTAAGTGAAAGAAGCCTATCTGAAAAGGCTACATCCTCTGTGATTCTAATTCTATGACATTCTCAAAAACACTACAAAGATTAGTGGTTGTGGGAGATGTGGAAGGGAAAGATAAATAGACAGAGTACAGAGGATTTTTAGGGCAGTGAAAATACTGTGTATGATACTGTAAAGAATGTATGTCATTATCCATTTGTCCAAACCCACAGAATATACAACACTAAGAGTGAACCTTAATTTCAACTGTGGACTCAGGGTGATGTGTCAATGTAAGTTCATGGACTATAACAAATGTAGCACTCTGCGGGGGATGTTGATGGGGGGGAGCTGTGCATTTGTGTAGGGAGGGGTCATATGGGACTGTCTGTATTTAACTTTGCTGTGAATCTAGAACTTCTCTAAAAAATAATATCTACTTTAAAAAAAAGCAAGTTTCATAAACTCATAAATTATAAACTTCGATCCTCATAAAACCTAGATCAGTCCCAAATTATTATGGGACAAATACTAATATAACATGTTTCAAAATTTATCAAGTGAGTTAAAACATTTCAATGTTCAACCTTCTATTGCATTTCAAATAGTTCCTTAGCCACTCACCCCAGCCCATAAGATTTTGGTAGCTACCTTGTGATCCTGGCAGTACAAGCCCTTCTCACTCAGTATCCCTATAATAATGTGCTAATAGCATCATAATTAGTATTTTGATGTATTTAGTTTCAATTTTTTGCTTTCAATTTTTAGTAGTTGTAATGATGGCATACCTATAATTCTGTCTTGTTTTCTTCAATCAACGTTATATCATGAGTATTTCTTCATAATCATCATAATGCCATCAAAATAATACATTGTGTGAATGTGCTATTTGACTAATAATGTGTTATTTGACTAATAATCCTCTTACTATTGAAAACTCAAGTTGATAACACTAGTTATTACTCAGTTATAGCTTTATTAAAATTTCGACAGATATACAAGGACAGTAGGTTAATTTGAGCCTACTCCAGAATCTGACTTTAACAATAAATGTATTTTAAGGTGAAGTCAACTCTAAGTTAATGTCAAGGCCCTTTAGGTATTAAGAAACTTTTATATATGTCATAATTTCACATTAAACTTTCAGCCCCACTGGAGCAGGATCAGAGCTGTCTCCACCATCCCCAAACACCCAGGGCCTGGCTTAGTGCTGGGCACATATTAAGTTCAATAAATATGTGATGGATGAATTAACTAAAGGAAGGTCATGATCCATAGAGACTAAACCAAAGCCAATGCAAACAAAACCTCAAGATATTGAGATTTGAAAATCATTCAATTCATTTTGAAGGGAGAAGGTGTATTTTGTAAAGTGAGTGCATGTCAAAACACCCTTCTGAATGTTCATGCAATTCATGCTGAATGACTAACGATGTGTTGCTTGGGCAATGAAAGACCTTGTGGAGATCCTGCAGTTTCTCTCTGTACATGTATGTTTCTCCCATCAGGCAGATGCTGTCTTCAGAGAATATTTAATTTATAAAAGTGCCGACCTATTAACTCCACCTTTTAAAACTTTGCCCTTTAAGACAATAATTGCTCTGCAGTTACCTAATTTTCATACTAATTTTCTTAACGAGGTGTTACTTTTGTGGTCTAAATTAGACTATTAGAGACTAAATGAATTAATGGTGTCCAGATACACACTCACACAAATGCAGGAAAAAGTAAATTTTTTAATGGTACCTTTTTTTCCTACCAGATTTATAAAGGAAGATTTCAATTCATAAAGGAAAAACCAGGTAGGCAAGGTTCTTCCCATTCCCTGCTTTTCTTCTCTCCCTAACTAGTCAATAAAACAAAAACAAGGGTTTTCAAATTCATTTGCTACTGTTGTATATCACTACCCTTTTCTGTAAAGGGAGAGTTTCTCCATCTCATAAGGATTTAGATGTTTTTTCCAAGTTATGAAGTAAAATAGCAGTGAGGAGAGGGGCCAAGGGCTCATTTGTTTATTGGACAAGGATTTACTGAGCCTGTCTTGGATGAAACACCATCTGGAGGCTGCAGAGAACCTGGGAATAAACAAGACATGAGCCAAATGAAGCCTAAACTGACAGAAAATACTCAGAATTCTAGTTACTGTTTGCAACCAACCAAGAAGGCTTAAAATTCCCCTCACCTTGACTGAACTGTCTTCTTCCTGACTCTAGGCCCCTGAGGTCCCTTTTCTCAGAAAATTTACCTTAGAAAACTTTAAGTTACAAATTATTTCTCTGCCGCTTTTAGATGTAAATCTCCTTAGAGCTTTTGCCAGTTTTATGACAGAGAAATTTCTTTCTCAAGGACTCGGGAGCCATCCCTTTGAAATGTAATCATCAAGGAAGATAGGGTCCCACCACACACCTTAATCTTGGTGGACGGAATTGTGTACAGGTTTGGTCAGCCCGTCATGGGGCTGCAGGATCACGTCTAAAATATTTGGAAAATGCAGACCTGTCTAGAATGGTCAAGTGGGTACAAAATCTCCTCTGCTCTGATGGAGACACAGAACAAAATGAAAATGATCTACTCCTTATGGCAAAGCAAAATAAAGAAACTAATGGGAGGGAAAATTGACTAATTGCCAGTAGACCTGAGTTCTGTTTTCTCTGGAAACAAGTAATTCTTTCTCAGGAATCAACCACACCTGGAAAGTGAGAACATATAGCTCTTCTCTGCTGAAAGCAAGCCACCACACCCCCTGTGATAGAATACTTGAAAAGCTTCCCATTGTTCTCAGGATAAGATCAAAGCTCCTTTAACATCCTCTAGGGACCAGACTCCAGGCCTCTGTTTCACTCTCTTTCCTCTCATCTTCCTTTTTCCCCATCATTCCCTAATCTTCACCCACACCCATCATCTTCAAGGTCCTCAGGTCCTCAGAAGATGCAAGTTTCTTCCTTCTTCCCAAGTGCTGTTTCCTCTGTCTGCAATAATCCCCAACCTTCACTACCTACCACCTCTTACTCAGCAAACTCCTCTCTGTCTTAATTACTGGGGATAATTGCCACCCTTATAAAATGAGTAATTTCCCCAAACATCTCTTCTGAAACACAGGTACAATTTTACATTTATTTGTGTGATTATTGGATTAACCTCTCCTGAACTAGACCATATCTTCTCCCAAGCTAGAGCCGAAGCTCCCTAAGGGTAAAAAACATTTGCATTTTTTATCCACTGTCATATTACCAATGCCCATCAGAGGACCAGGCTCAATGAACATACTCTCTGTGGGTGTTGTGAAGAATAACTGCATTTGAGGTTCCCCAAACAATGTGTAGGGACTAAAAAGGTGGTGTGCACATCATAGTGACTGCAGTTGTTATTCCTGTGTGTATGGCAGGAACTAAGGTAGATGCTCATTTTCTCAGCAAAGAAGGAATTGCCATTTATTAATGATAGTCAAGAGTCACGGACCAATTCCAGCGAGCCAGGTGATGATTCAACAGTTATGCTTACATAAATTATTTAATCTTTACACAGCTTTGTGAGGTAAGTATTCATCCTAAGTTTATGTATGACAAAACTGAAGCATCAAGAAGTTGTCATTGTCCACAGAGCTTGCACAGCCCCATACACCATTTTATTCAATATTTAGAGTGGGAGGTAGGAAAGGATTTAAATAGAGGCTTGAGGAGTGCAGTAGCTTATCCAAACTTATACAGCCAGTAAAGAACAGAGTTAGAAATTATACAGGCTCACCTGACCATGTAGCCCATACTTATGAAAATCATTTAAAAATATACTCAATCCAAAACAAGGTAGACAATGAAAAAACAAGGAGCAAAGAGCAGATATAACAAATAGAAAACAAAATGTAATATGGTAGATTAAACACAATCAGGTCAATAATCACATTAAAATAAATGGTAAAGGAATAAATTGCTAGGGTTGAATTAATAACCAATACCCAAATATAAGCTGTTTACAAAAAAGAACCCACAACCCACTTTAAATATAAAGGCACCAATGGAATAAAATAAAGTTATGGATAAAAGGTATAGAAGCTAACACTAATGAAAAGATTATTGGAGTGGCTTAATTAATACCAAAGTGCATTTCAAGGCAAAGAATATTACCAGGGATTGAGAGAATCATTTCATTAATCAGACATGGTATTCCTAAACATGTGCACAACTAATAACAGAACTTCAAAATTTATGAGCCCAAACTTATAGAGCTGCAAAGAGACAAATTCACAATTGTAGTTGAACATTTTCACACTGCTCTCTCAATAATTAATAGAACAATGTTATAGAAATATATTTTACAAAATATCAATAAGGATATTGATAGACTTGAAAAGTAGTACCAACCAAATTTATCTAGTTGGGATTTATAAAATCCTCAGTCCTACAACTGCAGAATACACATTCTTTTCAAGTGCATACGAAATCTTTACCAAGATAGACCATATTCTGTGTCCAAAAACCCTCTAATAAAGTTTAAACATTTCAAAACACACAAAGTACATTTTCTGGACACAAGTGAATTAAATAAGTAATCAATATCAAAAACGTGGGGAATCCCCTAATATATGGAAACTAACACACTTCTCGATAAACCACTTATCATACCAAACATTGGCAAGGATGAGAAGCAATTGGACCTCTCATACATTTCTGGTGGGAACTGAAAAAAACGGTACAATCACTGTGGAAAACAGTGTGGCAGTTTCTGAACATTTAAGGATATTTGTGCTGTATGATGCAGACACAACACAGCTATGTATTTCCCAAGATAAATGAAAACACATGTTCATAGAAAAACTTGTATTACATAAATGTTCACAGCAGTTTTATTTGTTACAGGGCAAAAATGAAAACAACCCAAATGTCTATCAGCAGGTGAATGGATAAATAAACTGCAGTGTATTCATGCAATCAAATATTATTCAGCAGTAAAAATAATGAACTATTAATAATGCAAAAACATAGATGAATGTCAAAATAATTTTTGAGTGAAAGAGGACAGAAAAAGAGAGTAGGTACTGTATGATTCCATTTATATGAAATACAAACTCACCTAAAGTGTCAGAAAGCTGATCAGTAGCTGTTTAGGCACTAAGATGGATGGATGGGTGATGGATGTAGAAGGGGAAGAAGGAAAGGGTTGCAGTTGAGAATTTCTAACAAAGAAATAGTCATTGTCATGACAGTGTTGATGGTTTCACAGTGAATACCTGTGTAAAAACATATCAAATTGTCCATTTTAAATATATGCAGTACTTAGTATGGCTGTTATACCTTAATAAAACTATTTCTAAAAAATATACATATAAAAAAGACTATCGAGTTAGGGCTATACAGTTATATAACAAACAGAGGAAGAAGTGAGGATGTTTGATTCATAATAATTCATTGTTACATGTCTTTTTAATGTACTTTTCTGTATCTCTGTTATATTTTACAAGAGAAAGTTTAAAATTTAAAAAAAGAAAAAAATAAACATGTTACTCCCAATCTTGCAATTCCGTTTCCACACAAGAACAGGTGTGGCAAAAACTTGATTTAAAAAATTTTTTTACAACTTTTATGATTATTACACATAAAATGCAATATGTCATGGACCTATATCTCTTAATAAGATTGATAGAACTCCCCCATTTATGTATTTAGGAATACTAGTCTACTTTTTATGTATCAAATATTCTTTTTCATTTTAAGGACATTTAATTTACTTTTTTTGGAGCAGTGTTAGGTTTACAGCAAGATTGAAAGAAGGGTACAAAGATTTCCGATATACCCACTACCTCCACACAGGAATAACCTTCTCATCACCAACATCCCCCCTATCAGAGTGGTTCATTTGTTACAGTTCATGAACCTACATTGATACATCATAATCACCCAAAGTCTATGGTACACCTTAAGATTCACTCTTGGTGTTGTACACCAAGATACCCTAAAAATACCCTAAAAATACCCTAAAAATCCTCTGTGCTCCACCTATTTACCCCTTCCCACTCCCAACCCCTGATATTTTTACTTTCTCCATAACTTTGCCTTTTACAGGATGTCATGTGCTTGGAATCATACCATACTTAGCCTTTTCAGATTGGCTTCCTTCATTTAGCACTATGCCTTTAAGATTCCTCCATGCCTTTTCATGGCTTAATAGATCATTTCCTTTCGGCACTGAATGATATTCCATTGCCTGGATATCCACAAAGTTGATTTATCCATTCACTGACTGAAGGCTGTCTCAGTTGCTTCCGGGTTTCGCAATTATGAATAAAGCTTTTATAAACATCATTGTTTAGGTTTTTATGTGGACATAAGTTTTCAACCCAGGGTAAACACCAAGGAACACAACTGCTGGATCATATGGTAAGAGAATGTTTAGCTTTCTAAGAAACCACCAAATCATGTTGAAAGATTGATTTTAAAAAAAGTCATATCCAGCCCAATTATCTGTACTTTTATGTTTATCATCATTCAGAGAATTTAAAAAATCTAAAATGTTTTGACAAAGTATAATACCTATTGTTTCAAATGAAGTAATAAGGAAACATGCTCAGAGGTAAACACAGAAAAATCACAAATAAAGTAATAGTTCCAGAAGTAAGAGAAAAAGACACTATTTTAAAAAACAAGGCCACTGGGCTTCCCTGGTGGAGCAGTGGTTGAGAGTCCGCCTGCTGATGCAGGGGACATGGGTTCGTGCCCTGGTCCAGGAAGATCCCACTCCGCGGCTGGGCCCGTGAGCCATGGCTGCTGAGCCTGTGCGTACGGAGCCTGTGCTCCGCAACGGGAGAGGCCACAACAGTGAGAGGCCCGCGTACCGCAAAAAAAAAAAAAAAAAAGGTCACTGCCACCAGACTAATGCCGAAACCATTAAAGGGTTTCACTGTGGGTTTGCCTGTGATAAGAGAACTCTCCTGGGCACAAATCTTCAGATTATGGGTCTAAACATTCATAGTATTGATTTTTGCTGGTGAATAATGACGTTATGGAAGATGAGGAGCAAGTCTGATGGTGTGTAGAAAATGCAGAGGTGGAACTGGATTACCGTAATAACAGAGACGGCCATTTCAACTCAATAATCTCAGCCATTAGGAACATGATCAAAGGAAAAAAACAAAGGTCATCAATAAAAATGGCTTCCAGGGGTACAGTTTGCACATTATCTCATGAAATAGTAGTAAATTCAATTTTAAAAATGACTGCTGGGGAAGAAAGTTTGCACAAGACTTATCAAAAAATGGAGTGTAACCTGAAAAGGACATGAAGAAATTCCCACAAAGAATTCCAGCCATGAGCAATGACACATGAAACACTGAAGCTTGCTCTAAAACCTTCACCCCACAGGAAAATACATGCATGACCTTCAGCAAATGAGTTACTAAGCACCCTATGGGAAGAGTAACTGGAAAAAATACTGTGTTTTTCAGCAGGAAATTTTAAAAAAGTATTTGAGTTTAAATTAAATGATATTCTTAGAGCAGAGTGTGGTAGTAAATAAAGCTGCCAGGAAAATTCCTAACGCATTTCACGAGAACAGCGTGACATGCACATGGGACCTGAGGAAGCAGCAACAAAGATCAAAATCCCCACAAAACCTTCAAGCACTGATGTCTGGAGGTGGGAGCTGACAGTTTCTCTAGACCAGCACTGTCCAATGGAAATATATTACACAGTCCACATAAGTAGTTTTTAATTTTCCAGAAGCCACATTTAGAAAAGTAAAAAAGAAACAGGTAAAATTAATTTTGATTATACATTTTATTTAAACCAACGTATAATAAAACATTAGCATTTGAACACATAACAGTTGTAAAAAATGAGTAATGAGATGGTTTACATTCATTGCTTTCCTACTGTCTTTGAAATCTGATGCACTTTCTGCTTACAGAGTATCCCAATTAAAACTAGCCACATTTCCAGTGCTCAATAGCCTTGTGGCCAGTGGCTATGGTTTTGGTCATTGGAGACCTAGACCCTGAGGATGTACAGAAGTGTCCCAATGCTGCCCTGAGAACCAAGCACTCACCTCCCAACCAAACAGTTGAGATACACACAGTCTACAACAAGACAAACTTCATTTGATTGCATTTCACATATTGAAACTTGTCATAAGATTTTCTTTGAACAAAGTGTTCCATCTCCATAAATGTTTGATAATCCCTGCATCAGAGCTCCTACTGCAGGTAAGGTGATGCAGTCCTCAAAGGTTAACTAATGGATCATGTTTATCCAGCCAGTGAGTGCAGCCCTGGAACTGGAACCTGGTCCCTAACTCCTCACCTGGCCATCTGGCATCACCTGATGGCAATTTGCTCACAGACAAGTGACAGATGTCCTGTGAGAGTGAATGCAATTATTGCATAGGCTTACGGGTTGCTACAAAGCAATCATAACCATTAGGGAAGGTTCTTTCTTTCTGCCTTTGGTTCGTTGTAGAGTGGTTCTTAACTAGAGGTCAAGGTAGTCCCTATTTTCTTTTGAAGTGTAGCTTCTGTTGTCTCACATTTTTGAAATACAAAAAAAAAAGATCTGACCAACCTTCCAAACCTGCTTGCTTTTTTTGCTTATTTTTAGAACTTTCATATTTCAAAACAATATACATTTACAAAAAGCTGCAAAGATAGTATAGAGAGGTCTAGAGTACCCTTCACGTAGTTCCCCTCCAATGGTTACTTGTTACATAATTATAGTACAAAATAAAAACCAAGATATTGACATTGGTACAATGTGTGTGTATAGCTCTATATAATTATTGTCATTTGTGTATTTTTGTGTAATTGATACCACAGTGAAGATACAGAATCATTCTGTCACCACAAGTATCTCCTTTGTGTCACCTTCCTCTCTTCCACCATCCCTAATTGATGGTAACCACTAATCTATTTTCCATCTTTATATAATTTTGTCATTCTGAGAATGCTTTTTAAATGGACTCATACAGTATGGAACCTTTTGAGCTTGGCTTTTCCATGCAGCGTAATGCCCCGGTCATCCATCCAAGTTGTTGCTTGTATCAATAGTTCATTCCTGTATATTGCTGAGTAGTATTCCCTGGTATAGAGTTACCATGGTTTGCTCACTCATTCACCTATGGAGGGGCATTTATTGTTGTTTTCAGATTTTGGCTAATACAAATTAAACTGCTACGAACAATCATGTACGTGTTTTATGTGGATATGTCTTCATTTCTCTGGGATACAGGCCCAGGAGTGAAACAGCTGGGTCGTATGGTAAATCTATGTTCAGTTTAGTTAGAAACTGCCAAATTATTATCCAGAGTGGTTATACCATTTTATATTCCCACCACCAATGTATGAGAGATCAAAATTTTTTGACTTTTTTCTCTTTTAATTTCTCCTTTTACTTTTGTTGTAGTTTAAGGGAACATTTACGCTTTCTGTGCACTAAATACTATGCAGAAATTATAGCTGATTATGGATAAACAGCCCTACTAACAATGGATATCTTTAACAAGGCATAGAGATTTGTTGTGGACACTGAGACTACTAACTCAGAAAGCTAAATTACTTTATTTCAAATTGTGTAGGGCCAGATCCCTGCTGCTGTATCTGAGAGAGACATTTTTAGCATTTGTCTCGTGGACCCAGAGTTACTGCAAAGTAAAAGGAAACCTTTTGTATTTGTATCTGTTATCTTTCCAAGCATTATCAGTGAGATAATTGTGAAATATCCTCTTCCAGTCCCTAGGCAGCACGTTACCATAGCAACAGATCATTCTACAAAGTTCATCAATTCAACCGGTCCTTACTCCAAAGTAGCAGACAGCTAATATGTTTCGAAAGTTTTTTCTCTTAAGTTGTAATTGAACAAATGAATTAAATTTGTCTTGGCACTGGGAGCTCAGTATCGCATTTATATAGTAAAGGGGAATTAAAAGAAGAAAATAGGCGTTCTTGGCAAGCGTATGCACAAAAGGGAGATTTTAATTAACTCAGTTTATCAGATTCAACTAGTGATTTATTCTTTTCTCAAAAAGGATATGTTAGCCAGCTTAAACATCCTAGTCATAAATTTTATGCAACATTCTTTTATCCCAAAGTATTTTAAACCATATTCCTGCATCCTAACCCTCGGCATATAAATTCCAGGTAGTCAGGTGCTGGGGGACCTAGCCTGTCTTATTCACTGTGATCTCACTGGTGTCTGTGCCTGATACACAGTAGGTGCTCAAGCAGAGCACATGGTTCCATGTGAGGACCCTGGAGCCTGATGATCCAGGTTAGACTCCTGTCTCCAGGTCACCCACATCAATGTCTCCTTCACCCTGGGGCCCAGCTCACAGGCCAGGGGCCATGCAGTAAGCTTATCTACGCAGAAGGCTTGGACGGTTTCTGGCAGGCAGGGTGCATTATGTAAGAATCACTGTTATTATTTTATTGCTATGTTTAGCTTAGAGATTATAAGCCCCACCCAAGTTTTGTCTAAAATGAGCACGCTCCCTGCCTCTGTCAGTACTGGCCGCACATGAAGCAGAGGGGTGGATGGTAGCTCTACTGCCTTACTGAGAAACGAAAGGAAACAAAACACTCCTTTAAGTACTTTAAATTGTAAACTGATAGCTTAAAAGTAGTTTGCCAGTAAGTTTCCTGCGAACGGAAACCAAATTGTATTTAAAACAAGCGTGCAATCAATGGAGTCCTCTGGGCATCCTTTCTAAGCTCTCAGTCAGCCCTGTGGCTTAAATGTTACTCCAACCAGACTGAAAATCATTCTGCTAAGGAGGCAATTCAAGGTTCTGAAGGGAAATTACTTGCCTTAGATTTATTGTATCTAAATTACAAAACAGCCACCAATTGTCAAAGCTGGCAGCCCTTCTCTGACAGTCACCAGGCAGGAACACAGAGTCTAAATTACCTTCTCACCCCAGTGGTGAAATTTATACTGTGTCTGGTCCCATTAGTGTGAGTTGGAGTGGTTGAGAAAAATCTATGCAAAGCACTTCTCTACTACATTAATTTAAAAGGAATAAAAGGGAGCTGTCTACTCAGTGGAATAAAACAATTAATTTGTCATTTTTCTGAATCGCCACATCATACTAATTATGAACTAGTGGCTGAGATTCCAAGCTGTTTGGTAGCTTGACTTATCACATTTTCTTTAGGCATGATCTTATCCATTCCAATGGACTCAAAGCTGATCTGAGGTCTCCATTACTGTCTCAAACCTTTCTCTTTAGCTTCAAAGAAGGATTTCCAACCAACTATTAGATCTACCTCATGCTGCTGGATCTCAACATATCCAAAACTGACCTCAGTATCTCTCCGAGGCCTAAATCTATCCATGCACCAGAAATTCTGAATTCATTTGTTAGGATAAAATTTTCATTCTGACCCATCCTACCTTTCAGTTTCATCTCTTTTCAGCTCCTATCTCTCTACCCACAATGCTAGCTAACTTAAATTTCTCAACCTTTCCAGAACATCTCATGCCTTTCTAGAGCTAGATGTTTTGCATAGTCTGTACCTTCTCCCAGGAAGGTCCTTCCAAAAATTCTGCACCAGGCAACCATCTCCTAGTCTTCCAAGAGCCAGCTCTCATGCCTCTCCACTGTGGGGCGTTTCTGACCCTTGCCGGCCATTTCAGTGTTCCCAAGTCTCTGTGCGCTTTGGAGGTTATCCTTACCTCAACTAAAATAATGTATCAAGTCAAACTGTAGGAAAAGTGTCTGTCTTTTGTTGTATGATGTGAGCTTTCCTGGAGGTCAGGCACTGAGTCTTATTCTCATCCATGATACTTTTATTTTTTCAGCACACTGTAGACCGTCAATGAAGGTTTAATGAAATAATACATGAAGATTTTAAAATTCTAGAAGTATGCCTCAGAAATCACACATTAAGCTCAAGGTGGATCTTTTATCTTTCAATCTTCCTGGTTATTACTAAAGAATAGGAGAAGAATGATTACATTAAAAATTCTATCACTTATTTTGAC
This sequence comes from Leucopleurus acutus, assembly GCF_964270905.1. Taxonomy (NCBI): domain Eukaryota; kingdom Metazoa; phylum Chordata; class Mammalia; order Artiodactyla; family Delphinidae; genus Leucopleurus; species Leucopleurus acutus. The sequence goes on along the minus strand of NC_139145.1, from coordinate 169,280,462 downwards.
AACTTGAGGCATCCAGAGTACACAAGTTGCCCATAAACTTCCATGCACCCCTCTTAGTGCCAATTCCACTGAAAACTACCTGAGTGGTGAGAACTTGAAGTGAGGTGCGGTAGCGGCAGAAATTTGAAAATGTGGACATAACAAGAGATATATAAGTACAACATACTCTTTCTCAAACTTTAATGCCTATAAAGGTTACTTGGGGAGATTGCTGAAATATAAATTCCAGGTCCAACCCCTGAGATTGGGATTCAGGAAGTTTGCTCTGGGCCTTGGGAACCAACATCATTATTAAGAATTCTAGGTGAATCTAACACAAATGGTCTAGGATAGTACTTTGACAAACAACTAGAGGCTACTGATTTTAGTCCATATTATCAAAGGTGCTAACAATAAGGTCAGTGATGGAGAAGCTTTGAGACATGTTGACTATCTGTTACTTTCTTAAGCCCCATGAGCTACTTTATGGAAAGTGCTTATCACTTATCACAGTGCCTGGACGACAGGAAGCACTTACTGTGCTCAAGCCATTGCCATGATGCTAGGAAGACGAGAAGAAGGATGCCATGGCCAGAAACCCTCCTTCTACTCTAGAAGTCCTTTTTTCTATACATTGAAAAGTAGCTCCCAATAGGTCATAACCTTAAATAGATACTGTGAACCTACTACCACACTGCACATTAGACTAACTTCGGGGCTGTAAAACGTTACAAATGCCTGGGTCCTGCCTTCATTTGCAGAGACCTGATTTAATTGGTCAGGGTAGAATGTGGGCATTGGTATTTTCCAAAAGCTGTCAAGGTGAGTGTAATGTGGAGCCATAGCTGAGAAAATCTGATGTCTAAAGCATGAGAGAACATTAAGAGATCTACAAGTTATGTACAATTAATGATTAGATAATTAGTCTAATTCTCCATTTTCTAATTCAGTCTCAGGTAGTAAGCCTGATATGTTAGAAGACCGAAAGTCCTATGCAGTAGGTTTGGGAGATTCTACAAACTGCACAATTCTAGAGGCAGGCATGGAGATGTATCAGTCAGGACCCCAATTCTTTGTTCAGCTGCAAAGACTGTGGTTAGCTGAGAGCCTCCAGCTATTAAATCCTTTAGGGTCTGCCTCAGTTTTTTAAGGAAGGTCAAAATATTCTTGGGGAGATCCTCAGCCTGGGGAACATGGTGGTAGCCAAGGGCATGTTCTTCTCAGGGGTGCCCACATTCAATGGCTGGGCAAGGCAGTCGTCAAGGTCCTCTCCATTTCTGGAGTTCAATAGAAAAACTCTGCTTGAAGATCCACATTGTGCTGGTAGAGCCTTTTGATGGGTCTAATGGCTCCCCTTGCCCAGTCCTGCTTCCTTCTTCTTTCCTTCCACAGGTGTTAGTCCCCCACAAACCTCTTGTGCTCCTAGCTCCATCTCTGTGTTTACATCCTGGAGAAACTAACCTGCAGTAGGACACAGGTGAGCAGAGACAGTGCTGCCGGTAGAACTCAACACACACTTACAAATCCAGTAAAAGCCAATGGGTAAGAGATGGAAGGTGTCTGGACTTAAACATGTGGGTGACAGACACTGAATATATATCTCCTCTTTTTATTCTCATTTAAAATATTGCAGAATAGATATTGTGATTCTTATTTGACAGAAACTGAGACTTACAAAGGTCTAGAAAATTACTAGTGTCACATAGCTTATAATAGGTGAAAGAAGGATATGATCTTAGTTTTGTCTGGAACTAAAGCTTATACTTTTCCCAGCACATCACACTGCTTCCAGTTCCTCCAACTCATAGCAATTTCATCCTTATCTGAGTTCCTGGTGTATTAACCATCATCTAAACAGCTACTTTTAACACAAATTTGCACCATTCCCTAATGAATTTCTATGGCCAGATATAATCACCCCTCAATACCGTAATTGTAAACAACTTAAAGTTATGAACCACCTCTTATGTTTCTTGTCTACTTTGAACTTAACCTAGTAAATAATGTGTCCTCTACCCATGCTTGTTTATTAACCACATGAGTAACACATGTGTAATAGGTTGGTCATGTTTAAAGAATTAGATGATATCCAAGACAAGTAAACATGTTGAATGCACTGGTTGGCATCCTGTAGCTTAGAATGTATTAACTGGATTTCCTCTCCAGAAGCAAGGCTGTGTAAATTGCATGTGATGGCAACTTAGCACAGGACTGATTGGGCTTGCTCACTTGTTATCATACTTCTACCATTTCCCATCTGTTCCTGCACAAATGAAACCCTCGTGTGTCAGATGCTCTCCCACTGCCCCCCTCCATCTGGCAGCAAGAGTCCCCACAACACAGCTGAGCAGCTTTGGCATGACCTCTGATCAGGACTGAAGTCCTTCTAGTTTCCTTATGCACAAAGGACATGGCTATGTTATGACCATGAGGGGCCACATGCTGCCCAGATCTGCAGGTGGAACACTCTGGCAATGCTGTCCTTCCTTTACCTCCTGAACTGCCAACCATTTGCCTTCAGACACAAATACTAATTAGCTTACTTATTCATTTAGTGAGTATTTGTTGAGAGTGTACTTTGGGTCATGTTCTGGTTTAGCTTCTCTTGCTACTAAAATATCAAACTTAGAAGCTTTTCAGATATATGGAATTGGCCTTAGTGTCCACCATTTCCTCTGGTTTGAAGGAATGAGTTACCTGGAAGAATTTCTTCTCACCTGCATGTGTGAGCTGTGGTGAAGGAAGTGTATTCATCTACAAGTCTGGAGTTACAGTGGCTATGTTCTTCTAGCCTAAGTAAGGACAGGGTCTGGCCATTTTGAGGGGTTCTAACTGCTTTAATGTCTTGCCCTTCTCCTCCCACCCACACTGAGCCCCTAGCCTAGTAGGAAGGAGGGGAGGGTCACACCAGACACTGTGCATGATTAGCAACGTTGAGTGGAAACAGTGCTTCCAAGGTTTAGAAATGTATAACTGTCTTTGGGGAGAAGATGGGGAAGGGAAAATCTATACTTTTCAACTTGACCTTGAACGACGAAGAGTCATTTTCCAGTCAGAGGAAAGGAGGGATGTGAGAGAGGGAGGGAGGCCCAACCAAAGTATAGAAGATTAGAGCTTTGTCTTGTGGACATGTAGGGTTCCGTGTTACTTAGGAGGGTGGTACGCTGGGTTGGAGCCAGGGAATCATCAGATCTGTCCCCTTCTGCCTCTTCAAATTTCATATATGCTTCTAACCTTCAGATTTGATACAAACCATATCATACTGTGATGGGCAACTGCAAAAATTTTTATTTTGAATAAACAGAAACATCCCACCTTGTATGTGTTTTTCTAATATAAATAACTGGGTCAAGTGTAATTAAAGTACTGAGATTTGCCAAAAGACTCCCAACAATAATTTAGAATACTGTAGCAGAGTCTAAGTTTCATGTAGCCAATGAACCAGCAGCTCCACCACAAGATCACAGCTTCTCACCCTTGGGCCATGAATAGGCTTCAAGTCCACCAAGATGTTGACCCCTTCCACCCTTGGGGTCATCACAAATGGCTTTATTTATTTCCCAATGCCATACAAATGGTGCCATTTTCTGCAGTTGCCATGACTGGGAAGCCCTGATATGGAGAAACTTTTGCCCCAGGAGATGTGAACAGAGATGGTCATAGAAGCACTGTCTTTAACAGCAAAACAATGGAAACAACCCAAATGTCAGTCAATGATATAACATGAAATTCAGGAATACAAAGGATCACTATATAGCAGTGAAGATGAAGAAACCTTAGTTACATACATGAACGTGAGTAAATCTCTTAGAAATAATGGAAATGAACAAAAGCAAGTCACAGAAAACATCTTTCCATTTATCTCTAGGCCAAACCACACAGAACTAATAGATACTGTAACCATATGTTTATGTGGTAAAGTGATAAAAGAAAGTGAGGGAATAATAAAAATTACAAAGAGTAGCTGAGGCAGAAAACAGTGGGTTGGAAGAGTGTTCAAAGTAGACATCAAAGTTCCAACAAGGTCCTAGTGTTTAAGCTGGATGGTGGGTAATATATTGTTTTCATTTTATTGTTACTACTTGCAAATACATATATTTATTATAATAGTATTATGTATTCAATATTTAATACAAATAACCTTCTTAAAATGGAAAGATACAAATAAGATGAAAGTCTTGTCCTTTGCCAAATTACATTTTGATGTAGCTGGGACCCATATCATTTGGACCATGCTCTATGTGTATGCACACACCCACATACACACATACATAGTCACAAGATGGATTCCTTTAGAAGTAAATATATCACATAGGAGTGTGTGGCACTAACAAAAAGAAGGGAAGAGATATATGATGGGGGGACAAGCTATGATTCACACCAGGGCTTTTTGGAGGTGCACTGGCTTTCTTGAGTGACACCTTGAACTGTAATGACATGAGACCCCTCCAACCAGGATTTGAGTGTTGGTTGGATCAAGGAGTCAGACAAGAGAAGAAGAGACTCTTTGGGAGGGAGGGTAGTTTCAGTGCCTTCCTGGCAGAAGGAAAAAGAAGAGGGAAAAAACAGTGGTTGGGAGAGAGGGGAAGCTGGGGAGATGAAAGAAAGCCATCTACTTCTCAATAAACTCCTTCCCTGCGACCCTGTGACCACCGAACCTTCAACAATAGCTTCCAAACTTATATGATACTTGCTGTAGTTTAGTTTTTAAATACAGAAATGAGTAAAGGGACTGAATTTGTGTTTGTTTGACAGTGAGACAACACGTTCCACCTGAGTATAGATAGGACTTCGTGAGCATAAGCTGAGACATTAAGTAACAGAAATTGTGGGGAGAGCTGAGGACTTCCAAACCCATGGACTTAGGAGTGTGAAATAAGGAACCAAATATTCAAGGGGCAGGAAAGCCCCAGCCAGCATCCATTGGGGAGGCATGTGCCCTACACAAGGTTCCAGGGCCCTCGGCTTGCTGGCTTCAGTGCTGACTTTCTGGTGTGTCTCCCGAGTCTTCCATGGTGCCAATTTGTTTGTGATCTACATGGCATCCCCGCCCAGTTTGTACTCAGGCAGAAGAAAAATTATGAGTCATAACAAAATTCACTGTTTTCCCCTAACTAGGATTCAAGTGGCTGAGGGCCAGGCTGGTCCCAACACCAGTTGTACATCCTCCAACCATGAAGGCCCTGGTGAGGGTCCCAATCAGACTCCAAGAGAGAGAGGACCGATTGGGGGGTGGGGGGATGCAGCAGGTCAGTGTCTGGATATGGAGCAGGAGGGAGTGGGCACCAACCACAGGACACAGGAATGGCCCTCTGATTTCTGGGATAAGAACATATCAGAGAAGATGGGATGCAATTCAGACATTGAAAAGAAGATTGGATCACAGGTCACAAGGGAAGATGTCAAAGGCCCAGTCACTAAAACTGGGTGAGGGGTCAGAGCCCAGCCAGGGCAAGATGAGCTGGCACTGGAACGGGGCCCTCATGTTCCTGTCACACCTGGTGCTCAAGACAGGAAGGCTCCAGGATCTGAGGAACCGAGAGACGCAGGTTAAGGAACCCCAGCTTTGAAAGTTAGAGGGTCCTGAAAACAAGCTGCAGGTGAATCATCACAGGTCAGCAATTCAATAAAGACTAGGACCACTGGCTCTTATCCATTCCATGCAGAGAGAAATTAATGCTACCCACAAATATTTTTTAAAAAACAACATTGTGTAATCAATACAAATTTTAACGGAAAGAAAAAAAGATAGTTTATAAAGAGCAGCAGCTCATTATGAAGATTGCCTTTAAAGGCCTAGTTTACTGAGGACAATTTAAGGCCTCTGCAGTTGACACTTCTTTTTTTTTTTTTTTTTTTCACTTTTAGCCAGTGTTCTTTTGCTATTATGGTCAAGGTCAGACTTTAAAAATTAATTAATTGTTCATATCAATAAGTCTCAAAATGAAGCTCTAAATCCCACTAATTAAGCTTAGAGAACACTCCTAGTACTCAGGGTCATAGATTTTTCCAAAGTTCTAGAAAGATATTTAAGCATTCACATAATTAACTATTGGAGGTTTTTTTCTTTGAATTGAATTGAATTTTTTTTTATACAGCAGGTTCTTATTAGTTATCTATTTTATACATATTAGTGTATATATGTGTCAATCCCAATCTCCCAATTCATCCCTCCCTCACCCGCTTTCCCTCCTTGGTGACCATATGTTAGTTGTCTCTATTTCTGCCTTGCAAACAAGATTCATCTGTACCATTTTTCTAGATTCCACATGTGTGCGTTAATATATGATATTTGTTTTCTCTTTCTGACTTACTTCACTCTGTATGACAGTCTCTAGGTCCATCCACGTCTCTACAAATGACCCAATTTCATGCCTTATGGCTGAGTAATATTCTATTGTATATACGTACCACATCTTTAAACATTTATCTGTCTATGGACACTTAGGTTGCTTCCATGTCCTGGCTATTGTAAATAGTGCTGCAATGAACAGTGGGGTGCATGTGTCTTTTTTAATTATGGTTTTCTCTGGGTATATGCCCAGTAATGGGACTGCTGGGTCATATGGTAATTCTATTTTTAGTTTTTTAAGGAACCTCCATATTGTTCTCCATAGTGGCTATATCAGTTTACATTCACACCAACAGTGCAAGAGGGTTCCCTTTTCTACTATTGGATGTTTTAACATTGACAAAATTACATGAAAAATGCTGTACATAAAAGCCTTTAAACTTATTTGTGATAATTTAAACCAACTTCTACTGGGCCCAAACCAGTATTACTTTAAGTGCTTCTTATTAATTATAGTCAATGATCAGTATTTTATCCTCAAAATGTAGCAATGTTTACACATATTTTCTAGTTCAAGAAAGAAATCTTCCCTCTTTTTTTCCTCTCTCTCAACTCAATTTTAACTCTGAAAGGGTTGCATATTTAATTGGTTTTATTATATTTTTCTGGGGCTCAGGATTTGGACTCAAAGCAGGTAATTAGGACTGTAATATCATATTATATTGTTTTAATCTCAAACTTGTCATCAAATGTTAAACATATTTTAGGTTTTGCAGGCCTCTGAAATCAAGTGTGTGTTGAATGCATTTAAATATCAAGTTTTTTTTTTATAGTTTGATTTAGCTAAAATAATGCCAGTGAGGATGTTAATGACAGATGGTAGATAGATGAACAACTAGCTGCTATCCATCCCAACTATCCAACAATTATTTAGCACTTACTAGGGTCATCCAACATGGAAAGTGAAAAATACTTCTTCTTCATATTGATTTTTATTTGGTTTCCAAGGATCAGTTTCTCCATAATTATGATTTCAGGTATTCTTGTTTTCAGGTAGTTGGTTAAGTAAAGGCTGTCCTGATTTCTCATAAATGACTCATTAGCAAAGTACATGCCCTCAGCTTCTCTGAGGAGGTACTTATTTAAACTAAAGGGTAAATCTGAGAAAATCATATAAGAACAGTGCTTTTCATTACATAGCTGCTCTCAAAGACATTAGCTCTACCGATCCTAAGAATTATGCTAATCTATTATTAATGTTTGTGACAATTATGGGATTATCTAATAGAATCCTCAGAAAAGCCCTTATGTAAAGAAAAATTCACATAAAAATAATGTGTGAAATATATTCCAGCTAATAATTACATGTTTCAAGAAAAGGATGACAGTATTATAAACCAACATTAAAAATGATCAGTTTATTAAATCACTATGGAGTATTCTGCTATTTTTTTGAAGTAACCAAGAAGAAAGAAAGAAAGAAAGAAAGAAACAAACAAACAAACAAACAAAGAAGAAAAGAAAAGGAAATGAAAGGATAACAGTAGGGAGAGAGGTAAGAGGAAGAGAAAGAAGGAAAAAAGAAAAGAAAACATATGAGTTCTTATAATGATATATATCTAAGAAGAAAATATTGTTTTCCATATGCCCAGGAAAGGTTTATTTTTAGATTTGGCCACTGATAATCACTGCACTGCTATAAAGCTCTTATTCCAAGTCATGACTTACTGCAGGTATTCTGGTGGAAAGGAGACTGGAAATATACAAATTAACCCATGACGATTCAAAGAAGGCCTGTTTACTCTAATGAATTTCATGTGAGAACAATAACGTTAACAGTTACACATCACTCTCTCATTCCCAGGTCTATCAAATCTCTTTTTTTTTTTATCATTTAAGGGAATCCTCAACTCCCATCACCTCCATGTAGGTTTATTTCAAAAGAAATAATAGCTGACATCAAAACCAGACAAAGATATCTGAAGAAAAGAAAACTAAAGACAAATACCTCATATGAACAGAGACACAAAAATCCTCAGCAAAACACTAGCAAACCAAATACAGTGAAATATAAAAAGCATTATACACCAGTGTTTTGCTAGTGGCAATGAACAATATGAAAAGGAAATTGAGAAAAAAATCCATTTATAATAGCATAAAAAATAAAATTCTTAGAAAAATACCTAATAAAAGGAATACAAAACTTATACTCTGAAAACCAGAAAATACTGTTGAAACAAAGAAGACTTAAACAAAACATAAGATATCCCATGTTCATGGATCAGAAGACTTAATACTTCCCAGATTGATGTACAGATTCAATGCAATCCCTACCCAATTCCAGCTGGCATTTTTGCAGAAATTGACAAGCATATCATACAATTCATTTGGAAATGCAAAAGAGCCTGAAGAGCCAAACAATCTAGAAAAAGAACAAAGTTTTCCTCGGTTCTCCACCGCTTTTGGAGAACAGCATCCAATCAGGATGTATTAACCTGGTTAAGCAGAGCCACAGGCATAGAAGTTACTTCCAGCACTTCTCCTGTCTGGCTTTGTGAATTTGGCCGTGTGGCTGACAGGATCTTGGTGCTCCAGCCGAGCATCAGGCCTGTGCCTCTGATGTGGGAAAGCCAAGTTCAGGACACTGGTCCACAAGAGACCTCCCAGCTCCCCATAATATCAAATGACAAAAGCTCTCCTAGAGAGCTCGATCTCAATGCTAAGACCCAGCTCCACTCAACGAACAGCAAACAACAATGCTGGACACCCTATGCCAAACAACTAGCAACACAGGAACACAACCCCACCCCTTAGCAGAGAGGCTGCCTAAAATCATGAGATCACAGACACCCCAAAACACACCACAAGAAGTAGTCCTGCCCACAAGAAAGACAAGATCCAGCCTCATCCACCAGAACACAGGCAACAGTCTCCTCCACCAGGAAGCCTACACAAACCACTGAACCAACCTTACTCACTGGGGCAGACACCAAAAACAACAGGAACTATGAACGTGCAGCCTGCAAAAAGGAGACCCCAAACACAGTAAGTTAAGCAAAATGAAAAGACAGAGAAACACACAGCAGAAGAGGAGCAAGGCAAAAACCCACCAGACCAAACAAATGAGGAAATAGGCAGTCTTCCTGAAAAAGAACTCAGAGTAATGAGAGTAAAGATGATCCAAAATCTTGGAAATAGAATGGAGAAAATACAAGAAACATTTAACAAGGAACTAGAAGAACTGAAGAGCAAACAAATGATGAACAACACAATAAATGAAATTAAAAATTCTCTAGAAGGAATCAATAGCAGAATAACTGAGGCAGAAGAACGGATAAGTGACCTGGAAGATAAAATTGTAGAAATGACTACCACAGACCACAACAAAGAAAAAATAATGAAAAGAATTGAGGACAGTCTCAGAGACCTCTGGGACAACATTAGATATACCAACATTTGAATTATAGGGATCCCAAAAGAAGAACAGAAAAAGAAAATATTTCAAGAGATTATAGTTGAAAACTTCCCTAACATGGGAAAGGAAATAGTCAATCAAGTCCAGGAAGTGCAGAGAGTCCCACACAGGATAAATCCAAGGAGAAACACCCCAAGACACATATTAATCAAACTATCAAAAATTAAATACAAAGAAAAAATATTAAAAGCAGCAAGGGAAAAACAACAAATAACATATAAGGGAATCCCCATAAAGTTAACAGCTGATCTTACAGCAGAAACTCTGCAAGCCAGAAGGGAGTAGCAGGACATATTTAAAGTGAGGAAAGAGAAAAACCTACAACCAAGATTCTCTACCCAGCAATGATCTCATTCAGATTTGATGGAGAAATTAAAACCTTTACAGACAAGCAAAAGCTAGAGAATACAGCACCACCACCAAACCAGCTTTACTACAAATGCTAAAGGAACTTCTCTAGGCAGGAAACACAAGAGAAGGAAACGACCTACAATAACAAACCCAAAACAATTAAGAAAATGGCAATAGGAACATACATATCGATAATTACCTTAAAGGTAAATGGATTATATGCTCCAACCAAAAGACATAGTCTGGCTGAATGGAAACAAAAACAAGACCCATATATATGTTGTCTATAAGAGACCCACTTTAGACCTAGGGAAACATACAGACTGAAAGTGAGGGGATGGAAAAAATATTCCATGCAAATAGAGATCAAAGAAAGCTGGAATGGCAATTCTCATATCAGACAAAATGGACTTTAAAATAAAGACTATTAAAAGAGACAAAGAGGGATACTACATAATGATCAAGGGATCAATCTAAGAAGAAGATATAACAATTGTAAATATTTATGCACTCAACATAGGAGCACCTCAATACATAAGGCAAATGTTAATGGACATAAAAGGGGAAATTGACAGTAACACAATCATAGAAGGGGACTTTAACACCCGACTTGTACCAATGGACAGATCATCCAAAATGAAAATAAATAATGAGACACAAGCTTTAACTGATACATTAAGCAAGATGGACTCAATCGATATTTATAGGACATTCCATCCAAAAACAACAGAATACACTTTCTTCTCAAGTGCTCATGGAACATTCTCCAGGATAGATCATATCTTAGGTCACAAATGAAGCCTTGGTAAATTAAAAAAAATTGAAATTCTATGAAGTATCTTTTCCAACCACAACACTATGAGACTACATATCAATTACAGGAAAAAATCTGTAAAAAATACAAACACATGAAGGCTAAACAGTACACTACTAAATAAACAAGAGATCACTGAAGAAATCAAAAAATACCTGGAAACAATAACAATGAAAACACAATGACCCAAAACCTATGGGTTGCAGCAAAAGCAGTTCTAAGAGCGAAGTTTATAGCAATACAATACTACCTCAAGAAACAAGAAGCATCTCAAATAAACAACCTAACCTTACACCTACAGCAATTAGAGAAAGAAGAACAAAAAAAAACCCCAGTGTTAGCAAAAGGAAAGGAATCACAAAGATCAGATCAGAAATGAAGGAAACAATAGCAAAGATCAATAAAACAAAAAGTTGGTTCTTTGAGAAGATAAACACAATTGATAAACCATTAGCCAGACTCATCATAAAAAAAAAAAGGGAGAAGACTCAAATCAACAGAATTAGAAATGAAAAAGGAGAAGTAACAACTGACACTGCAGAAATAAAAAGGATCATGAGGGATTACTACAAGCAACTCTATCTATGCCAATAAAATGGACAACCTGGAAGAAATGGACAAATTCTTAGAAAAGCACAACATTCTGAGACTGAACCAGGAAGAAATAGCAAATATAAACAGACCAATCACAAGAACTGAAATTGAAACTGTGATTATAAATCTTCACCAAACAAAAGCCTAGGACCAGATGGCTTCACAGGCGAATTCTATGAAACATTTAGAGAAGAGCTAACACTTATCCTTCTCAAACTCTTCCAAAATATAGCAGAGGGATGAACACTCCCAAACTCATTCTATGAGGCCACCATCACCCTGATACCAAAACCAGAAAAGATGTCACAAAGAAAGATAACTACAGACCAATATCACTGATGAACATAGATGCAAAAATCCTCAACATAATACTAGCAAACAGAATCCAGCAGCACATTAAAAGGATCATACACCATGATCAGTGGGGTTTATCCCAGGAATTCAAGGATTCTTCAGTATATGCAAATCAATCAATGTGATACACCATATTAACAGATTGAAGGATAAAAACCATATGATCATTTCAATAGATGCAGAAAACGCTTTTGATAAATTTCAACATCCATTTATGATAAAAACTCTCCAGAAAGTAGGCATAGAGGGAACCTACCTCAACATAATAAAGGCCATATATGACAAACCCACAGCCAACATCATTCTCAATGCTGAAAAATTGAAACCATTTCCTCTAAGATAAGGAACAAGATAAGATTGCTCACTCTCACCATTATTATTCAACACAGTTTTGGAACTTTTAGCCACAGCAATCAGAGAAGAAAAAGAAATAAAAGGAATCAAAATCAGAAAAGAAGTAAAGCTGTCACTGTTGGCAGATGACATGATACTACACATAGAGAATCCTAAAGATGCTACCAGAAAACTACTGGAGCTAATCAAGGAATTTAGTAAAGTAGCAGCATACAAAATTAATGCACAGAAATCTCTTGCATTCCTATACACTAATGATGAAACATCTTTAAGAGAAATTAAGGAAACACTCCCATTTACCATTGCAACAAAAAGAATAAAATACCTAGGAATTAACCTACAAAAGACCTGTATGCAGAAAACTATAAGACAATGATGAAAGAAATTAAAGATGATACCCACAGATAAAGAGATATACTATGTTCTTGGATTGGAAGAATCAACCATGTGAAAATGACTCTACTACCCAAAGCAATCTACAGATTCCATGGAATCCCTATTAAACTACCAAAGGCATTTTTCACAGAACTAGAATAAAAAAATTCACAATTTGTATGGAAACACAAAAGACCCCGAATAGCCAAAGCAATCTTGAGAACGAAAAACGGAGCTGGAGGAATCAGGCTCCAAGACTTCAGACTATACTACAAAGCTACAGTAATCAAGACAGTGTGGTACTGGCACAAACACAGAAATATAGATCAATGGAACAGGATAGAAAGCCCAGAGATAAACCCACACACATATGGTCACCTTATTTTTGATAAAGGAGGTAAGAATATACAATGGAGAAAAGACAGCCTCTTCAATAAGTGGTGCTGGGAAAACTGAACAGTTACATGTAAATGAATGAAATTAGAACACTCCTTAACACCATACACAAAAATAAACTCAAAATGGATTAAAGACCTAAATGTTAGGCCAGCCACTATAAAACTCTTAGAGGAAAACATAGGCAGAACATTGTATGACATAAATCACAGGAAGATCCTTTTTGACCCACCTCCTAGAGAAATGGAAATAAAAACAAAAATAAACAAATGGGACCTAATGAAACTTAAAAGCTTTTGTACAGCAAAGGAAACCATAATCAAGATGAAAAGACAACCCTCAGAATGGGAGAAAATATTTGCAAATGAAGCAACTGACAAAGGATTAATTTCCAAAATATACAAGCAGCTCATGCAGCTCAATATCAAAAAACAAACAACTCAATCCAGAAATAGGCAGAAGACCTAAATAGACATATCTCCAAAGAAAATATACAGATTGCCAACAAACACATGAAAGGATTCTCAATGTCACTAATCAGAAGTGCAAATCAAAACTACAATGAGGTATCACCTCACACCAGTCAGAATGGCCATCATCAAAAAATCTACAAACAATAAGTGCTGGAGAAGGTGTGGAGAAAAGGGAACCTTCTTGCACTGTTGGTGGGAATGTAAATTGATACAGCCACTATGGAGAACAGTATGCAGGTTTCTTGAAAAACTAAAAATAGAACTACCATACGACACAGAAATCCCACCACTGGGCATATACCCTGAGAAAACCATAATTCAAAAAGAGTCATGTACCACAATGTTCATTGCAGCTCTATTTACAATAGCCAGGACATGGAAGTAACCTAAGTGTCCACTGACAGATGAATGGATAAAGAAGATGTGGCACATATATACAATGGAATATTATTCAGCTATAAAAGGAAAAAAAATTGAGTTATTTGTAGTGAGGTGGATGGACCTAGAGACTGTCATACAGAATGAAGTAAGTCAGAAAGAGAAAAACAAATACAGTATGCTGACACATATATATGGAATGTAAAAAAATATATATATATGGTTCTGTAGAAGTTAGGGGCAGGACAGGAATACAGACACAGATGTAGAGAATGGACTTGAGGATACAGGGAGGGGGAAGGGTAAGCTGGGATGAAGTGAGAGCATGACATGGACATATATACACTACCAAATGCAAAATAGATAGCTAGTTGGAAGCAGCCACATAGCACAGGGAGATCAACTTGGTGGTTTCTGATCACCTAGAGGGGTGGGATAGGGAGGGTGGGAGGGAGATGCAAGATGGAGGAAATATGGGGTTATATGTATATGTATAGCTTATTCACTTTGCTGTACAACAGAAACTAATACACCATTGTAAAGCAATTATACTCCAATAAAGATGTTAAAAAATAAAAGAACAAGAACAGAGTTGGAGGACTCACACTTTTAATTTAAAAACTTACTATAAAGCTACAGTACTCAATACAATGTGGTATTAGCATAAGAATAGACATATAGATCAATGGAAATAATTGAGAGTCTAGAAATAAACTCTCACATTTATAGTCAATTGATTTTTGATAAAACACCAAGAAAATTCAGAAGGGAAAGAATAATCTTGTGGACCCCATGATGTTGGCTATAGAAATGCTCTGGGAGAAGCTGAATGATTTCTAGGGAAGAAAACATTGATGGGAAGCAGACATAGTAACCTAGCATAACATTGAGACTCAAAGTTCCAAGTGTTTTATTTCTCAACCTGCTTTAATCTTATTTCCCTTCGTAGAGAATGCTTGTTAGAGCCCCCAAACTCAGAGCCAGTAGATTAGTCATTAGAAGTGTGAAGGGAAAGAATAATTTTCCCTCTATCCTACAAGGATCTTGGCTGAGACACCCACTATAATAAAGAATAGATTAACAGTACAAAAACAAACAGAGGTTTAATAACATGTATACCTCCTGTATACATGGAAAATACCCAGGAAAACTGAATAACTCCTTGAAATGGTCCAAGTCACTATCTTAAGTAACATTTCCAGCTAAAGACAAAAGGAGATGTTGGATAGGATTGGGGGGTAACTTACTCAGAAATAGAAATGTGTCTTACAAAAGGGTAACATACTCATTTTTCAGACCTTCTTTAAAATAATCATTATGCCAAAGAGGCATACTTTGAGGTGGTAAATTCTGCTCCCCTTCAAAAATATATCAAATCATCACATAGTACAATTTAAATGTAAACAATCATATTTGTTAATTATTCATCAATAAAGTTGGGGGGAAAACTACTCAAACATCTGAAAGGAAATCATATGTGAAGAGAAATATTACCTAAAGAGAACACATACAATGGTCAGGCAAAATTACACATCTCATTTTTAAGATTTTTTTTAATGCCTTTCATGAGTAATTTTTGCATTGTCAGAAGCACCTTGATGGTGTCCTCTAAATCATCTAAACGATGCTGGAGATGACTTTTTCCCATATCAAATAAAAAACACTTGGAGAAAATACAGTAAGTCCCCTACATACGAACCTTCAGGTTGCAAACTTTCAAAGATGCAAACGTGCATTCTCACATCCAATCACATAAGTTAGTTCATGTGTCTGTCGTACATTCCCACGTGCATGCATCCTCTACAAGTGGTTGTGCTTTTGTGTACTTTACTGTGCAGTACTGTATAGAGTAGAGTAGTACAGTATCTTTATTTCAAGCCAAGGATGTGTGGAAGCAAGCATAAAAGCAGCGGTATATAGCCAATTGTGTTAGTTGGGTACCTAGGGTAACTTTGTTGGACTTAGGAACAAATCGGACTTACGAACGCACTCTCGGAACAGAACTTGTTTGTATGTAGGGGATTTAATGTAAAATTTAAGAGCAGTTTAATAAAAGAGAAGTCACTTTTATTTCTTAGAAGTCACAGATGCTTTGTAAGGACAATAATAGCAAGTGATCTTAAATAATTCAGGAGTTGATGTGGAGATAAAATTAAGAAGCAATTCTCCTCCCTGCCAAATTACCCGTCATCAGCCACTTTTGAGGTTGGGAGAGATGAGAATAAGAACTGAAAAGAGGTCATGAAAACTTGGTATTTTACACATTCCTGAGTTGGAGGTAGGGAAATTTAAGGTGGCAAGAGTCTCCACACAATTCCACCTTCCCCTACTCTTCCAAACTACAGTTCAGATAACCTCACCCCATTTACTTTCCCAAAGAGCAGAGACTCAAAGTAGGAGTTGTAGCCCTTGTACCTTGAACAGTGAGAGGTGTGCTCTTCTATATAATGAAGATAGACATCTGTAACCCAAGCCTGTCTGTATTAACAGTGTCTCCAGTGGCTGCCATGACCAGTTTATAATTTGGGGAAATTAATCACAGTGGTTAGGCACTGGAGCTGTGCAGTCTGACAGCCTGATGTGGAGACATGGCTCTGCCACTGACCAGCTGACCAATATTTGCAGGTCATTTAACCCCTTTTCATCTCAATATTGTCACTTGTACCTTGGAGATTATAATACTGCGTAACTTGGAAGTTTATGAAAAGATTACATGAGGCAGTGCATGTACAGCTCTCAGTACAGTTAACATTACAGATCACTCAAAATGTCAACCGTCATTTAACTGTCCTTTTTGTCATGCTTATCAACTAACTCTGCATCCTTGAGTAGTTTTTAAATACCAGCGGCAACCACAATTTAAAAACTATCATACAAAATAAAACCTATACTGCCTACCTTGACAAATGAATTTCTTCCTCAGTAACTGATGATCTCAACAGTTAGCCTGTTTTCTTCAGTGCCTAGTGATATGTTAATACTTTCCTTGATGTGATAAATAATACATGTGAGCAATATTTTAAAAAAAATAATAACATGTGGGAATTTGCAAAGATATTGATCAGATATGTGTTAGTATTTTTACTTGAAGAAAAAACACAACTACTTTACATTCCTGTGTCTGTATCTGGGGTCTCCAAGATCATCCCTAGGTTCAGTGATTTGTTAAAGGAACTCACATTACTCAGCATATAGTTGTACTCATAACTAAGATTTATTACACTGACAGCTGCAAAGGACAAAGGGAAAGGACACATGGGAATGAGATCTGGAGGAAACCAGGCACGAAATTCCAAGTCCTCTCCCAGTGAGTCACACAGGACAAGGTTAATTCCCCCAGCAGTAAGCTGTGACAATATGGGTAAAGTGTCCTCTACCAGGGAAGCTCATTAGAGACTCAGTGACCATGGATTTTTGGCGAACTCATAGGCACCCTCTACTACCACGAGACAGAACTTTTAGTCTCCCAGGAAGAAAGCAGGTGTTCCACATAAACTACATTGTTTGTACAGTCTAGGCACAGTGAGCCACTCTTATCATTTAGGGAAAGTTCTATATCAGTGCAGCTAATAGTTACCAGCCAAGTTCCCAGAAGCTGCAAAGCATGAACTTTGCAAACAGGTCTTCCTAAGGATGGCAGTCTCAGGCCTGCTATGTTAACTCTCTGCACAATGACTTTTAGTGTTTGTAGATACAATTATTTAGGCTTTTTAGTTATATTTACTTTTTAAAAATCTGTATATAGCTTTTCTTAAGCATACTGAATAAAACTGGTATTGGATATTATTTAAATATAAACTTACTTTCAGTTTTTTAAATGGCTTAGATTAGAAGACAAAGGGGAGATTGATTCAGGAAAATATATCCAAACAGTTAAGAGGAAACTAATTCTTATTTCCATTTGGGCAGCAATTGTACTTTTTTGACAGACTTTTCCTTTCTTATTCCCTATTCAATGCACTATCATTTTAAGTTAGAGTGCTGGAAAACTAAAAAGTTTTATGTAATGGAGAATAGATCACCAAATACTTTATATCATTCTTGAAGGCTATTTACTATGCTCATAACCATCTTCATTACAGAGTTTCACTCTAAATTTGTTTCTTCCTGTTATTGACTTATTTAAAAAAGTAATCCTTAAACAATAGTTAATAATACTGTATTACATATTTGAAAGTTACTAAGAAAGTAGATCTTGAAAAAAAAGAAGTAATCTTTTCTAGATTCTAGATTCCAAGTGATATTTCTAAAACATTACTCAGTGTAAGTTAAAGCATAAAGTAAAAATGCCCTATGGCATTAGAACTTTTATCACTTTAGATCTCATATCTAATTTTAGGAAATAGAGCTCCATTTTATTTATTGATTTATTTTTATTATTATTACTATTTTAACTTGTACTTAGATTGGTTTTAATATTCACGAAGAAGACAGGTATGAGAAGCAAAGAGCTTAATAAAATAGTAAGATAACTTATGTAATTAATATTTATTAATTATATATTAATTATATAATTATATATGTTATATAATTATATATATTATATATAATATATATATAATTATAAAATTAATGCTAATATCAATATTTTTACCAATATATCCAACTTTGTTCAATACTTTCAACATGCCAAATTTAGTAATAAACCAGCCAAAATCATAGTGGGAAGATTGGTAGGTGTAGCAAATAATGGAACACTCTACAGTATAAAAGAACTAATTTGATCTTCATTTAGTCAGTATACACATTTTTCCCATGTTCTTTCCATAGATTTCCCCAATTCTGCAGCATCTGAGAAGTCCTAAAGCCTATTTAATCTTAGCACCACAGAGTTCTAAATAGAAAAGAGAGTGATGAAATGATAAGGAAAGACTTTTATTTCCAAGAACTTTTAAGAGTCAAGGCTTTATGGCTACTGATCAATATATAAGCCCACCAAGGCATTTTATTGAAGCCATGAATTAACACCACCCTGACTCCCCACTTCATGACCTTGTTTTATTTGTTTTGTTTTGTTTTCCATATGTTGAAATTAGTCCTCTGCATCATATTATTTTGAATGAACACAGTGGAGCCCATCTCCTGATAGCCAACAAAACCTCTAAGCTTAAAGGATAGCCAGAGCTTCCAAGCACAAAATAATTTTATTTTAAATATTTATTGAGTGTATAACATATGGTGTAACAACCCAGAGGTATGTATTCAGAGTCACTGCATAACTGTGACCTTTTTAATTTTATTAATTAAAGTCTTTGTCTGGAATTCAAGGCAATTATGTCTTAGGCTAAACTCTACTGCAAAGTAAATACTGTAAGAGTGAAGTGGCTACTATTAGACTCAGTAGCCAAAGTATGGAATGATAGAATTGAGGAGCTTTATTCTATTATATTTTGAGATGTAGAAGTTTATATGTTAAAGTAAAATACTACTGGATTATTATTTATTACAACTCTTCACACAAGGCAAAGTCTACCATAATTCATATCCTTTTTGACTGGGTGGAATGGAGTTCAAAATAAGAAAAAGAAAAAGACTGTCTCTGTTCTTGAAACTATCTATTCCAACACAGTCATGTAATTATACTTTTATCTTAATAGGTATTAACATAGACAAGATAGCAACAAATAATGAGTGGGGACAAAAGGCAACTTGGAATCCCTATCACTCACTGCTGTCTGGTTGACCAACAAAGGCGAGGTGACTGTCCTGGATCCCAGACTTTATCCTTCTTCATGGACCCAACATGCCACCCACAACTCATGAAAGCCCGTCTAACCATGGCCATGAGCAGAGCTCAAGAAACAGACACATGGAGGGACAGGCAGGCAGATGAAGTGGAACCAAAAAAAGAATAGTCATAGAGGGAGGGGAAGGGTCAGAAGAGACAGTATTCTGGAAGTCAAGGAAGGAAACAATTCCCAGATTATACAAATGGTGAACACTACTTTCGTGTTTGCTGAGAGGAACTGAGCAGCTATTGGATATAAGACTCAGTTATTTATAGAACTCCAGTCATCAGCATTCTACAGGAGTCACCATTTACTACTTTGCCTCCTGATCTGAGAAGACCTTCAAAGAAGTTGCAAAAATGTCTACCCAGACAGTGCCCAGATAATGTGCCCAGATAATTTCTAACAGCAGAGAGACAAGGGTACCACAAGAAAATGGGCCTGGAATGTGTCTGGGAAAGGCTGTTTGATTTAGCTTTATGGTAGGCAGCAAGGAAATGCCCCATGAACTGTGAGATGCACCGTGAACTGCATCACAATCACTTTAATTGTTGGGTAATACTGACAAATAAAATAAACCAGCTTTTAAAATGGCCATTGGCAAGTTTACTCCAATTTGTGTTTGTTCAAGTAAACTGAAGTGTGAGAAAATAAACTTATCTCCAAACTTAGATTCCTTTTCTAAAGTCCTAACCCAAGATATTAAACTGATTCTTTCAGCACACCTCCTTCAAAATATATTTTAAAAGCTCCAGAAGTTAGTTAAGACATAAAACTTGTAATTTGTAGAGGTGATGAAGATAGAATTGTCAAGCTAGTCTGAACAGTCTTAAAAGCTGTCTGGGAATCCAGCTTCCAGAACTTTTTATGTGCCTGCCCTGAGTCACTGCATATGGTTTGGAGCAGGGCTGTAATTTAGGATGCCGTGCATCCACAGCTTTGTTCTGCTGGAAGGTACCTTCACCCATTGTAAACACCTCTACCCCCTGAGTTTAACAAACCACCTTACTAGTGAAAAATGGTAACTAGTAATGGTAACCAGAAGAGTTCTTGGTATGTATGGGTATTTTACCAAAATTTCTAACTCTGATTTGACTTAGCAACATCTTGATTATGTATGCCATATAATTTCAATTTGTAAATAGCTGAGAATTGAAAACAAATAAACAAACAGAAAACAAGCCTGTGGAGGAGTCCACTGCAGGCCCTGACATGATCAGACACCCTGGAATCCTTGCTGCTGCTGAGGTCTGAGCTAATCCCCTCCCGGCAGTGTCCAGGAAGAGCACTGGTCTCGTCGTGAGATCGTTCAAGACAGACTCAGCGTTCAAGTTTCCAGGTGGTTGTATGTTTAAAAAGCAACTGATGCTGATGATCATTTCGTCTAGGACTCTGTAATTTAGGTAATAGAACCAGATTGAGGTTCCATTCAAATACAGTATATGGAATAAATAAATAAATAAATAAATATATATATATATATATATATATATATATATATATAAACACCTTTATACCTTTATATGCAGGTTTTGAATAGTGATTAAACAAGTTGACTCTTCCAGAATTAAACTACAAACCCAATTTCATTAAAAGTCATCGGAAGCTTCCAAAACCATGTAATTATAAACTAATGGAAATACACATCACATTCACATGGCCACTGTCACAGAAAGAGTTATTGGCTGGTTCATTTTCTGCTGTCCCCACTGGAATGTAAGTTCCAAGACAGCAGGACGCTGCCAGTCTGTTCACCGTCTTACTTATCAGTGCTCAGATAAACCACAAACTAGTAAAAATTCCATAAATTTTAGTGACTCAGTGAATCAAATAAACAAACTGATAAATGTATAATTATAAAATGAGAATTTTTACTAAGAAATGTGAATTATTATTAAGATAAAATAGTGGATATTTTGTTTCCCGAGAAAGTACTAATTATACTGGACCTGAAGGGTGAATACATTGTTTGCTAGACAAAGAATTGGTGGGAATGGAGAGGAAGTGAGTACATTCCAGGCTAAGGGCATCCAATATAAAGGACGAGCATGCAGAACTGCAAGAAGCCCCCAGAAGCTGGTCTGAATTACCTTGAGTTGTACGTGTAATTAACAAAGAGATGGAACATTCCTGCATTACTTAATGTACTACTACAATAAGTTACTTTGGAAATTGGTCAGGCTTAGTTGTAATACCTAATGAGTATTTTCCCCTAGATTTTTAATAAAATGCTCTGTTATTTGTCCCTAAGGGAATAAATACAAAGGAAATAGTTCCAGGAATGCTTCGATGTACTATTCCACAACAAAAATATTTTGCTATATTATCTTTGAAAAGACAAGAAATTATCATGACAAACACAAGATTATATTTCACTTAAAATGTCATCTAACAAAAAGTGCTATTGTCTTAAATTACACAAAATTACATTTAAAAGACCTTATCAAAAAAGCCTTATCTTATCAAAAGTGAAGAAGCAGTAGCAAAGGTATAAGTATTATCTTTCCAATCAAAGTAAACAAAGCATGGAAAAAGAAAAGTTAAGGTTTCCTGCAAGTACCACAGAAGACAAAGATGAAGGAGCATTGTGAATTTGCTGCCTGTGAGGAAAAAAGAGAGACCGGAAGCTTGACATTGAAATTGAATGTTTAGAATTTTTTTTTTTTGGCCATGCCACAAGGCTTGTGAGATCTTAGTTCCCAACCAGGGATCAAATCCATTTCCCCTGCAGTGCTAACTGGACCGCCAGGGAATTCCCATATGTTTAGAATTTTAAACACAAAATCAGGGAAGGGAGAGCTCCTACCTGTGGCCAAATATATGATGTGGTGAGCAGGTTCTTGCTCTACCAAACCCATGGTCATATGGGGAAAATGGCTGTTAACCTCCATGTGGGATGCACTGTGGTCACTGGCTGTACCACCTCATACATCTGAATGAACTTCTGAGCTTCCTGCAGGCTTCCTTCCAACTGGCTCTTGTTTAGGCCCTGGTTCATGGTGCTGTGCTGCTCGAGGAGATAGGCCATTACTGAAACCAGTCGCCTTGACACCCCCTGCCAACCCTGACCACCCCACATGGAGTCTGACTTGGAAGCAAAATAAGCTGCAATGCATAACTGAAGTGTGCAAACATGCTTGCTTCTCCATTTCCCCAAAAGTCCTCATCTGTGGCGTCTCTCTCATTTTAGATTTGAACTCATCATATTTGGGGAGTCTCTCCACTTCATCATAAAAGGAAATGATCAGAGGTGAAAAATACAGAGCAGAAGTTACGGCTGACTTTAATTTGGATAGCATATGCATAAAACTGCTCAGCCTATTTTAAGTCACTTGGGAATTGCCTAAATGCATATTATTATATCTGTCTGGTAAATCAGGTATCCAAATTGAAAATTCAGCAATCAAGAACATCATATAGATTTATTACTTTCCCTATTAGAGCAATGGGCCTATGAGGCCATGAAGAGAGAATTATGCTAGTTTTATTGGGAGAGCTTATAATTTTGTTATAACATCATTCACAAGGGCTGTAAAAATCTCTACTTGTCTTTTTGCCTTATTGTTATTCCAAGTTATAAGAAATAATAAACTTATTTAGAGAATAATAAACTTACTAGAAATCTGAGAAATATGCTACATTTTGCATAGTGAGAAGGCAGAGGGAAGGGGAGAGGTAAGGGAGACAAAAGGGAACGAAAGAGACAAAAGAGAATAAAAGAAAAGAGATAGATTTTCAGGTAGAGAAAAAACATGAATAGGGACATGGTATATATAAGGCAAAGACCTGAATTTGCTGAGAATTTAATTCTCTCTATGTCCCAGAGGCAGGGAGTGTATCATGTGTGATGAGCTCTGGGAAGGAGGAACTACAAAGTAGAGAAAGGAATGTAAAACTCTCCTGGAACAGAGGACCATATCAGGAAACCACAAGCCTTTTAAAATTTATTTTCATAAACTCTAAATCCCAGTACAAATAATAACTGATACTCATCAGAATTTCATATAAGTTGGTATGATATAAATAATTTGTCTATAAGAATATGAAACTACCATTTATAACATGCCATTCTAGTACTTGCTTTTAATAATAGGTTAGAGGTATGAAAGTATAATGTTTTATAAAAGTAAAAGTATATGTGCAGCATTTGATGCAATGTACTGCATGCTACAAAATGAGAGGAAAAAACAGAAGAATTCTAGAATGTTGGGGCTAACTGAATTTTACCTGCCAGGTCCAATACCTGACTTATTGTCAAAACCTTCCTATGGCAATTATATAGTCCAACAACAGTCAGATGAAGAGACGTCATAAGGTCAGGTAAAGGGCACTGCCCTCTACATAGTTCTGGCTGATGGTCAAGCTGCAGGTCCTATACTAGGGCACTGTTGCCATGTTGCTTAAAATTCATAAGGATTGATGTGGTAAAATAAGCAATAAAGTTGCTGATATCTAGATTTTAATGATAAGATAAGACTTCTATTTAACACACTTAATTGTTTCTACATGCATAAGATGCCTTCAGGGTCTAGCACTGCTAAATTTGGTGAAATATAGGTTGAACTGAACAAGCCCATAATCATCAAACTACATGCTTCAGGACTAATAGATTTTTATCACACCCTTTACTCCCTTGCTTGCTTCTTCTACCCATCTTGCTTCAAACATACATTGAGTCCTGATGAAAAAGGTCAAAACCCTTCAGTTAGTCCTCCAACAACATCCCACTCATCTGCTTGGTCATTTCAGCTGTCTTATTGCACCCTTCTAACTCCATCAGTGAAAACCAGCCAACCCTGAGGAGCTTTCCTGGTGACAGACTCCCCACCTCCGTGTCCCCTGCTTGTTTGTAGAAAAGGTTTAGCTTCCTTGGGCTCCCCCAAATTGCAAAGAGCAAATTTAATCAGAGAAATGCAGAACAAAGGAAAACAGTCAAGCAAGACAAAATAATAATAGTTTAGTCATAAAACAAAGTCAAGGGCCTTTAGTTCCTCTGTAAAGGTTTTATATAATATCCTGAGCCATAACCTTGAGTTGTTTTCAGGGTATTAAAACTCCCCACCAGGTGGAAGAAGTTAACTGCTGACCACCAGTATGTAGACCCAAGACTGGTTGGAACCAGAAGGTTGATGATGTTGACTCCTGACTACCTCACCACCAACCAGTCAGAAGAATGTCCATGAGCTGATCAGGCACCCCACAACCCTCTCCCTCACCTTGCTTTAAAAAACCCTTCCCCAGGGCTTCCCTGGTGGTGCAGTGGTTGGGAGTTCGCCTGCCGATGCAGGGGATACGGGTTCGTGTCCCAGTCCGGGAAGATCCCATATGCCGTGGAGCGGCTGGGCCCGTGAGCCATGGCCACTGAGCCTGTGCATCCAGAGCCTGTGCATCCGGAGCCTGTGCTCCGCAACAGGAGAGGCCACAACAGTGAGAGGCCTGCATACCACAAAACAAAAACAAAAACAAGAACAAAAACAAAAAAAACCCTTCCCCAGAAGCCATCAGAGAGTTTGGATCTTTTGAGCGTGAGCCACCCATTCTCCTTGCTTGACCCTGCAATAAATGCTGTACTTTCCTTCTCTACAACCAGTGTCAGTAAATTGGCTTTGCTATGAGGCAGGCAAGCAGACTTATGTTTGGTTCAGTAGTATAAGTTAGGATTCATGAAAAACAACACTGCACAGACGACTCCACATGCAGACATACTATGGTTGGGTCTGAATATTTTTAAAAGTTTTGTTTCTCATAATTTTTATAATGAAGCTTTGAGTTTGCATTACTATTGTATTACTGCTGCCTTAAATTGGGCATAGTTTTAAGGTGCTAACCACAGTAATTCCTAACTTGTAACTGACACATGTGGGGAATAGTTCATGGTTGTTTAATTGTGATATTTGTACTTAAAAGTGGTAAAGAATCTCTCCTAATCACTCTTTTTATTCTGTACCTGAATCCCTTTTCTATTTCTCTAATGAATTTGGAAACTGTAGTATATAAATGACACATACCTTTCCAGATGCTGATAAACAGAGATCATCTGAAAAAGTAAGAATAAGAAAAAGAAAAATTTAATCACTTATTAATGCTGATTATTGACAAAAAAAGCACTTTATACATTTCAGATGGAAGCATCCCTAGATTAAAACTTTTCACCACTATATAGCAGTCAGTGTGTTATCATGAATATAAGTGAGCAAACATATGCTAGCATAACTAGCTCATAGTGGTAAACCAACAGAAAAGACTAGACATGTTTTATTTACATAGATTTTCCCACCAATCTGTCTCTTATTAATTGAGTTGATAATGTGACCTTGATGTTTTTTAATTAATTAATTTTTATTTTTTGGCTCTGTTGGGTCTTTGTTGCTGCATGCTGGCTTTCTCTAGTTGCGGTGAGCAGGGGCTACTCTTCTTTGTGGTGCACGAGCTCCTCATTGAGGTGGCTTCTTTTATTGTGGAGCATGGGCTCTAGGCATGCATGCTTCAATAGCTGTGGCACGTGGGCTTAGTAGTTGTGGCTCACAGGCTCTAGAGTGCAAGCTCAGTAGCTGGGGCGCACGAGCTTAGATGCTCTGCGGCATGTGGGATCTTCCTGGACCAGGGCTTGAACCCATGTCCCCTGCATTGGCAGGCGGATTATTAACCACTGCACCACCAGGGAAGCCCATGACCTTGATTTTTTAATTAAATTTTTACTTTGAGGTCAACGTAGACATGCAGTTCTAAGAAATAATACAGAGGGATTCCATGTTAATATCTTTCAAAATTATAGTAAAATACAGAATACTGACATTGATACAGTCCAGACACAGAACAATTCTGTCACCAAAAGGATCCCTCCCCCTGAACCTCTGTAGTCATGCCTGTCTCCCTCCCTCTCCTCACCCCAATCCCTGGCAACACTAATCTGTTCTCCATTTCCATAATTTTGTCATTTCAATAATGTTATATAAAAGGAATTACGCAGCATGAAACCTTTCAGGATTGGATTCTCTCACTCAGAAAAATTCCCTGCAGATCCATGTTGTGGAATGTATTAGCAGTTTGTGCTTTTTATTGCAGAGTAGCATTCATGGGATAAATGCCCCAGCATGCAATTATTGGACATTGTAAGACAGTTACATGTTTAGGGTTTTTTTTTTAACATCTTTAATGGAGTATAATGGCTTTACAGTGTTGTGTTAGTTTCTGCTGTATAACAAAGTGAAACAGCTATATGCATATGTATATCCCTATACCCTCTCTCTCTTGAATCTCCCTCCCACCCTCCATATCCCACTCCTCTAGGTGGTCACAAAGCACTGAGCTGATCTCCCTGTGCTATGCAGCTGCTTCCCACTAGCTATCTATTTTACATTTGGTAGTGTATATATATTCATGCCACTTTCTCACTTTGTCCTAGCTTATGCTTCCCCATCCCTGTGTCCTCAAGACCATTCTCTACATCTGTGTCTTTATTCCTGTCATGCCCCTAGGTTCATCAGAAACATTTTTTTTTTCAGATTCCACATATATGTGTTAGCATATGGTATTTCTTTTTCTCTTTCTGACTTACTTCACTCTGTATGACAGCCTCCATTTCCATCCACCTCACTACAAATAACTCAATTTCGTTTCTTTTTATGGCTGAGTACTATTCCATTGTATATATGTGCCACATCTTCTTTATCCATTCATCTGTCAATGGACACTTAGGTTGCTTCCATGTCCTGGCTATTGTAAATAGTGCTGCAATGAACACTGTAGTACATGACTCTTTTTGGATTATGGTTTTCTCAGGGTATAGGCCCAGTAGTGGGATTGCTGAGTCATATGGTAGTTCTATTTTTAGTTTTGTAAGGAACCTCCATACAGTTCTCCATAGTGGCTGTACCAATTTACATTCCCACCAACAGTGCAAGGCGGCTCCCTTTTCTCCACACACTCTCCAGCATTTACTGTTTGTAGATTTTTTGATGATGGCCATTCTGACTGGTGTGAGGTGATACCTCATTGTAGTTTTGATTTGCATTTCTCTAATGATTAGTGATGTAGACGTTTCACGTGTTTGTTGGCCATCTGTATATCTTCTTTGGAGAGATGTCTATTTAGGTCTGCTGCACATTTTTGGATAGGGTTGTTTGTTTTTTGATATTGAGCTCCATGATCTGCTTGTATATTTTGGAGATTAATCCTTTGTCAGTTGCATCATTTGCAAATATTTTCTCCCATTCTGAAGGTTGTCTTTCAGTCTTTATTATGGTTTCCTTTGCTGTGCAAAAGCTTTTAAGTTTCATTAGGTCCCATTTGTTTATTTCTGTTTTTATTTCCATTTCTCTAGGAGGTGGGTCAAAAAGGATCTTCCTGTGATTTATGTCATAAAGTGTTCTGCCTATCTTTTCCTCTAAGAGTTTTAGAGTGTCTTGCTTTACATTTTGGTCTTTAATCCATTTTGAGTTTATTTTTCTTTATGGTGTTAGGAAGTGTTCTAATTTCATTGTTTTACATGTAGCTGTCCAGTTTTACCAGCACCACTTATGGAAGATGCTGTTTCTTCTCCATTGTATACTCTTGCCTCCTTTATCAAAGATAACGTGACCATATGTGCATGGGTTTATCTCTGGGCTTTCTATCCTGTTGCATTGATCTATATTTCTGTGTTTGTGCCAGTACCATACTGTCTTGATTACTGTAGTTTTGTAGTATAGTCTGAAGTCCAGGAGCCTGATGCCTCCAGCTCTGTTTTTCCTTCTCAAGATTGTTTTGTCTATTTGGGGCCTTGTGTTTCCATACAAATTCTGCAATTTTTTATTCTAGTTCTGTGAAAAATGCCAGTGGTAGTTTGATAGGGATGCACTGATTCTGTAGATTGCTTTGGGTAGTATAGTTATTTTCACAATGTTGATTCTTCTAATCTACGAACACAGTATATGTCTCCATCTGTTTGTATCATCTTTAATTTATTTCTTTGGTATCTTATAGCTTTCTGCATATAGGTCTTTTGTCTCCTTAGGTAGGTTTTTCCTATGTATTTTATTATTTTTGTTGCAATGGTAAATGGGAGTGTTTTCTTGATTTCACTTTCCGATTTTTCATCATTAGTGTATAGGAATGCAAGAGATTCTGTGCATTAAGTTTGTATCCTGCTACTCTACCAAATTCACTGATTAGCTCTAGTAGTTTTCTGGTAGCATCTTTAGGATCCTCTATGTAAAGTATCATGTCATCTGCAAACAGTGACAGATTTACTTCTTCTTTTCTGATTTGGATTCATTTTATTTCTTTTTCTTCTCTGATTGCTGTGGCTAAAATTTCCAAAAATACGTTGAATAATACTGGTGAGAATGGGCAACCTTGTCTTGTTCCTGATCTTAGAGGAAATGGTTTCAGTTTTTCACCACTGAGAATGATGTTGGCTGGATTTATCATATATGGCCCTTATTATGTTAAGGTATGTTCCCTCTATGCCTACTTTCTGGAGAGTTTTTATCATAAATGGATGTTGAATTTTGTCAAAATGGATGTTGAATTTTGTCAAAAGCTTTTTCTGCATCTATTGAGATGATCATATGGTTTTATCCTTCAATTTGTTAATATGGTGTATCACATTGATTGATTTGTGTATAATGAAGAATCCTTGCATTCCTGGGATAAACCTCACTTGATCATGGTATATGATCCTTTTAATGTGCTGCTGGATTCTGTTTGCTAGTATTGTGTTGAGGAGTTTTGCATCTATGTTCATCAGTGATATTGGCCTGTAGTTTTCTTTTTTCATGACATCTTTGTCTGGTTTTGGTATCAGGGTGATGGTGGCCTCATAGAATGAGTTTGGGAGTGTCCTCCCTCTGCTATATTTTGGAAGAGTTTGAGAAGGATAGGTGCTTAGCTCTTCTCTAAATGTTTGATAGAATTCACCTGGGAAGCCATCTGATCCTGGGCTTTTGTTTGTTGGAAGATTTTTTAGCACTGTCTCAATTTCAGTGCTTTTGATTGGTCTGTTTATATTTTCTGTTTCTTCCTGTTTCAGTCTCAGAAGGCTGTGCTTTTCTAAGAATTTGTCCATTTCTTCCAGATTGTCCATTTTATTGGCATATAGTTGTTTGTAGTAATCCCTCATGATTCTTTTTATTTCTGCAGTGTCAGTTTTTACTTCTTTTTCATTTCTATTTCTGTTGATTTGAGTCTTCTCTTTTTTTTTTTTTTTTTTTTTGGTGAGTCTGGCTAATGGTTTACCAGGTTTATCTTCTCAAAGAACCAGCTTTTAGTTTTTATTGATTTTTGCTATTGTTTCCTCATTTCTTTTTCATTTATTTCTGATCTGATCTTTATGATTTCTTTCCTTCTTCTGACTTTGGGGTTTTTTTGTTCTTCTTTCTCTAACTGCTTTAGGTGTAAGGTTAGGTTGTTTATTTGAGATGTTTCTTGTTTCTTGAGGTAGGATTGTATTGCTATAAACTTCCCTCTTAGAACTGCTTTTGCTGCATCCCATAGGTTTTGGGTCATTGTGTTTTCATTGTCATTTGTTTTCAGGTATTTGTTGATTTCTTCAGTGATCTCTTGTTTATTTAGTATTGTTTAGCCTCCATGTGTTTGTATTTTTTACAGATTTTTTTTTCTGTAATTGATATGTAGTCTCATAGTGTTGATATGTAGTCTCATAGTGAAAAAATACTTCATACGATTTCAATTTTCTTATATTTACCAAGGCTTGATTTGTGACCCAAGATGTGATCTATCCTGGAGAATATTCCATGAGTACTTGAGAAGAAAGTGTATTCTGTTATTGTTTGGAACAACAGAATACGGAGTGTCCATATATGGACATGTCCATATATGGAATGTTCTATAAAGATGAATTAAGTCCATCTTGTTTAATGTATCAGTTAAAGCTTGTGTCTCCTTATTTATTTTCATTTTGGACGATCTGTCCATTGGTGAAAGTCGGGTGTTAAAGTCCCCTACTATGATTTTGTTACTGTTGATTTCCTCTTTTATGGCCATTAGCATTTGTGTTATGTATTGAGGTGCTCCTATGTTGGGTGCATAAATATTTACAATTGTTATATCTTCTTCTTGGATTGATCCCTTGATCATTATGTAGTGTCCTCCTTTGTCTCTTATAATAGTCGTTATTTTAAAGCCTATTTCGTATGATATGAGAATTGCTACTCCAGCTTTCTTTGATTTCCATCTGCATGGAATATCTTTATCCATTCCCTCACTTTCAGTCTGTATGTGTCCCTAGGCCTGAAGTGGGTCTCTTGTACACAGCACATGTATGGGTCTTGTTTTTATATCCATTCAGCCAGTCCATGTCTTTTGGTTGGAGCATTTAATCCATTTACATTTAAGGTAATTATCAATATGTATGTTCCTATTACCATTTTCTTAATTGTTTTGGGTTTGTAAATGTAGGTCTTTCCCTTCTTTTGTGTTTCCTGCCTAGAGAAGTTCCTTTAGCATTTGTTGTAAAGCTGGTTTAGTGGTGCTGAATTCTCTTAACTTTTGCTTATCTGTAAAGGTTTTAATTTCTCTGTTGAATCTGAATGAGATCCTTGCTGGGTAGAGTAATCATGGCAGTAGGTTTTTCCCTTTTATCACTTTAAGTATGTTCTGCCGCTCCCTCTGGCTTGCAGAGTTTCTGCTAAAATATCTGCTGTTAACCTTATAGGGATTCCCTTGTATGTTATTTGTTGTTGTTATTTGCTTTTCCCTTGCTGCTTTTAATATTTTTCTTCGTATTTAATTTTTGATAGTTTGATTCATACGTTTCTTGGTGTGTTTCTCTTTGGGTTTATCCTGTGTGGTACTCTCTGTGTTTCCTGGACTTGATTGACTATTTCCTTTCCCATGTTAGGTATGTTTTGGACTATAATCTCTTCAAATATTTTCTCAGACCCTTTCTTTTTCTCTTCTTCTTCTAGGACCCCTATAATTCAAATGTGTTGCACTTAATATTTTCCCAGAGGTCTCTGAGACTGTCCTCAATTCTTTTCATTCTTTTTTTCTTTATTCTGTGCCCTGGCAGTTATTTCCACCATTTTATCTTCTAGCTCAGTTGTCTGTTGTTCTGCCTCAGTTATTCTGTTATTGATTCCTTCTAGAGTATATTTAATTTCAGTAATTGTGTTGCTCCTCACTGTTTCTTTGCTCTTTAGTTCTTCTAGATCCTTGTTAAATGTTCTTGTATTTATTCCATTCTGTTTCTGAGATTTTGGATCACCCTTACTATCAATAATCTGAATTCTTTTTCAGGTAGGTTGCTATTTCATCTTCATTTATTTGGTCTTGTAGGTTTTTACCTTGCTCCTTCATCTGTAACAAATTTTTTTGTGGTTTCATCTTTTTTTTTTTTTTTTTAAGGGTGGTACTCTATTCCTGTCTTCCTGGTTGTTTGTCCTGAGACGTCCAGCACTGGAGTTTCAGGCAGTTGCATAGAGCTGGTTCTTGGTGCTGAGATGAGGACCTCAGGAGGACCTCCTTCCTCAGGAAGGCCTCACTTCGATTGATATTCCCTGGGGTCTGAGGTTCTCTGTTAGTCCAGTGGTTTGGACTCGGAGCTCCCACCACAGGAGCACAGGCCCGATCTCTGGCCTGGAAACCGAGATCCTGCAAGCTTTGTGGCACAGTAAACAACATAAAAAAGGGAGGACGAGGGGAAGATGGCGGAAGAGTAAGACGTGGAGATCACCTTCCTCCCCACAGATACACCAGAAATACATCTACACGTGGAACAACTCCTACAGAACACCTACTGAATGCTAGCAGAAGACCTCAGACCTCCCAAAAAGCAAGAAAGTCACCACGTAGCCAGGTAGGGCAAAAGAAAAAAGAATAAACAGAGACAAAAGGATAGGGATGGGACCTGCACCAGTGGGAGGGAGTCGTGAAGGAGGAAAGGTTTCCACACACCAGCAAGCCCCCTCGCGGGTGGAGACTGCGGGTGGTGGAGGGGGGAAGCTTCGGAGCCATGGAGGAGAGCACAGCAACAGGGGTGCGGAGGGCAAAGTGGAGAGATTCCCGCACAGAGGACCGGTGCCGACTGGCACTTACCAGCCCAAGAGGCTTGTCTGCTCACTCACTGGGGTGGGCAGGGGCTGGGAGCTGAGGCTCGGGCTTCGGTAGGAGCGTAGGGAGAGGACTGGGGTTAGTGGCGTGAACACAACCTGAAGGGGTTAGTGCACCACGGCTAGCCAGGAGGAAGTCCGGGAAAAGTCTGGACCTGCTGAAGAGGCAAGAGACTTTTTCTTCCCTATTTGTTTCCTGGTGCGCAAGGAGAGGGGATTAAGAGTGCTGCTTAAAGGAGCTCCAGAGACGGGCGTGAGCCGTGGCTAAAAGTGTGGACCCCAGAGACGGGCATGAGATGCTTAGGCTGCTGCTGCCGCCACCAAGCAGCCTGTGTGCAAGCACAGGTCACTAACTATACCCACCTTCTGGGGAGGCTGTGCAGCCAGCCACTGCCAGGTTCCTGGAATCCAGGGACAACTTCCCCGGGAGAACGCACGGCATGCCTCAGGCTGGTGCAACATCATGCTGGCCTCTGCTGCCGCAGGCTTGCCCCGAACCCTGTACCCCTCCCTCCCCTCGGCCTGAGTGAGCCAGAGTCCCCAAAGCAGCTGCTCCTTTAACCCCCGTCCTGTCTGAGCGAAGAACAGATGCCCTCCAGTGACCTCCATGCAGACGCGGGGCCAAATCAAAAGCTGAGCCCCAGGAGCTGTGAGAACAAAGAAGAGAAAGGGAAATCTCTCCCAGCAGCCTGAGAAGCAGCAGATTACAGCTCCACAATCAATTTGATGTGCCCTGCATCTGTGGAATACATGAATAGACAATGAATCATCCCAAATTGAGAAGGTGGACTTTGACAGCAAGATTTATTATTTTTTCCTTTTCCTC
Source organism: Leucopleurus acutus (assembly GCF_964270905.1). Taxonomy (NCBI): domain Eukaryota; kingdom Metazoa; phylum Chordata; class Mammalia; order Artiodactyla; family Delphinidae; genus Leucopleurus; species Leucopleurus acutus. Next base: position 169,247,020 of record NC_139145.1, on the reverse strand, counting down.
TTTTTGTGGGTGTGTATGTGTATGCTTCTGTGTGAGATTTTGTCTGTATAGATTTGCTTGCACCATTTGTCCTAGAGTTATATCCGTCCATATTTGTTGTTGTTGCTTTTTTCTTAAAAAAAAATTTTGTTTTCTTAATAATTATTTTTTATTTTAATAACTTTATTTTATTTTATCTTACTTTATTTTATCTTCTTTCTTTTTTTTCTTTCCTTCCTGCCCTCCTTCCTTCCTTCCTTCTTTCCTCCCTCACCCCTCCTTCCCTCCTTCCTCCCTTCCTTCCTTCCTTCCTTCCTTCCTTTCTTCCTTCCTTCCTTTCTTGCTTTCTTGCTTTCTACTTTTTCTCCCTTTTATTCTGAGCCATGTGTATGAAAGGCTCTTGGTGCTGCAGCCAGCAGTCAGTGCTGTGCCTCTGAGGTGGGAGAGCCAACTTTAGGACACTGGTCCACAAGAGACCTCCCAGCTCCACATAATCTCAAATGGCAAAAATCTCCCAGAGATCTCCATCTCAACACCAACACCCAGTTTCACTCAATGACCAGCAAGCTACAGTGCTGGGCACCCTAGACCAAACAACTAGCAAGACAGGAACACAAACCCACGCATTAGCAGAGAGGCTGCCTAAAATCATAATAAGTCCACAGACACCTCAAAGCACACCACCAGACGTGGACTTGCCCACCAGAAAGACAAGATCCAGCCTCATCCACCACAACACAGGCACTAGTCCCCTCCACCAGGAAACCTACACAACCCATGGAACCAACTTTAGCCACTGGGGACAGACACCAAAAACAATGGGAACTACGAACATGCAGCCTGCAAAAAGGAGACCCCAAACACAGTAAGATAAGCAAAATGAGAAGACAGAAAAACACACAGCAGATGAAGGAGCAAGATAAAAACCCACCAGACCTAACACATGAAGAGGAAATAGGCAGCCTACCTGAAAAAGAATTCAGAATAATGATAGTAAAGATGATCCAAAATCTTGGAAATAGAATAGAGAAAATGCAAGAAACATTTAACAAGGACCTAGAAGAACTAAAGATGAGACAAGCAACGATGAACAACACAAGAAATGAAATTAAAAATACTCTAGATGGGATCAATAGCAGAATAACTGAGGCAGAAGAAAGGATGAGTGACCTGGAAGATAAAATAGTGGAAATAACTACTGCAGGGGAGAATAAAGAAAAAACAATTAAAAGAACTGAGGACAGTCTCAGAGACCTCTGGGACAACATTAAACACACCAACATTCGAATTATAGGGATTCCAGATGAAGAAGAGAAAAAGAAAGGGACTGAGAAAATATTTGAAGAGATTATAGTTGAAAACTTCCCTAATATGGGAAAGGAAATAGATAATCAAGTCCAGGAAGCACAGAGAGTCCCATACAGGTTAAATCCAAGGAGAAACACTCCAAGACACATATTAATCAAACTGTCAAAAATTAAATACAAAGAAAACATATTAAAAGCAGCAAGGGATAAACAACAAATAACACACAAGGGAATCCCCATAAGGTTAACAGCTGATCTTTCAGGAGAAACTCTGCAAGCCAGAAGGGATTGGCAGGATATATTTAAAGTGATGAAGGAGAAAAACCTACAACCAAGATTACTCTACCCAGCAAGGATCTCTTTCAGATTTGATGGAGAAATTAAAACCTTTACAGACAAGCAAAATCTGAGAGTTCAGCACCATCAAACCTGCTTTACAACAAATGCTAAAGGAACTTCTCTAGGCAAGAATCACAAGAGGAGGAAAAGACCTACAATAACGAACCCAAACCAATTAAGAAAATGGGAATAGGAACATATGTATCGATAATGACCTTAAATGTAAATGGACTAAATGCTCCCACCAAAAGACACAGATTGGCTGAATGGATACAAAAACAAGACCCATATATTTGCTGTCTACAAGAGACCCACTTCAGAATTAGAGACACATACAGACTGAAAGTAAGGGGATGGAAAAAGATATTCCATGCAAATAGAAACCAAAAGAAAGCTGAAGTAGCAATTCTCATATCAGACAAAATAGATTTTAAAATGAAGACTATTAGAAGAGACAAAGAAGGACACTACATAATGATCAAGGGATCGATCCAAGAAGATATAACAATTGTAAATATTTATGCACACAGCATAGGAGCACCTCAATACATAATGCAAATACTAACAGCCATAAAAGTGGAAATCGACAGTAACACATTCATAGTAGGGGACTTTAACACCCCACTTTCACCCATGGACAGATCATCCAAAATGAAAATAAATAAGGAAACACAAGCTTTAAATGATACATTAAACAAGATGGACTTAATTGATATTTATAGGACATTCCATCCAAAAACAACAGAATACACATTTTTCTCAAGTTCTCATGGAACATTCTCCAGGATAGATCATTTCTTGTGTCACAAATCAAGCCTTGGTAAATTTAGGAAAATTGAAATTGTATGAAGTATCTTTTCCGAACACAATGCTAGGAGACTAGATATCAATTACAGGAAAAGGTCTGTAAAATATACGAACACATGGAGGCTAAACAATACACTACTTAATAACGTAGTGATCACTGAAGAAATCAAAGAGGAAATCAAGAAATACCTAGAAACAAATGACAATGGAGACACAACAATCCAAAACCTATGGGATGCAGCAAAAGCAGTTCTAAGAGGGAATTTTATAGCAATACAATCCTAATTTAAGAAACAGGAAACATCTTGAATAATCAACCTAATCTTGCACCAAAAGCAATTAGAGAAAGAAGAACAAAAATACCCCAAAGTTAGCAGAAGGAAAGAAATCATAAAGATATCAGAAATAAATGAAAAAGAAATGAAGGAAATGAAAGCCAACATCAATAAAAGTAAAAGCTGGTTCTTTGAGAAGATAAACAAAATTGATAAACCATTAGCCAGACTTATCAAGAAAAAAAGGGCGAAGACTCAAATCAACAGAATTAGAAATGAAAATGGAGAAGTAACAACTGACACTGAAGAAATACAAAAGATCATGAGAGATTACTACAAGCAACACTATGCCAATAAAATGGAAAACCTGGAAGAAATGGACAAATTCTTAGAAATGCACAACCTGCCAAGACTGAATCAGGAAGTAATAGAAAATATGAACAGACCAATCACAAGCACTGAAATTGAAACTGTGATTAAAAATCTTCCAATAAACAAAAGCCCAGGACCAGACGGCTTCACAGGCAAATTCTATCAAACATTTAGAAAAGAGCTAACACATATCCTTCTCAAACTCTTCCAAAATATAGCAGAGGGAGGAACACTCCCAAACTCATTCTATGAGGCCACCATCATCCTGATACCAAAACCAGACAAGGATGTCACAAAGAAAGAACACTACAGGCCAATATCACTGATGAACATAGATGCAAAAATCCTCAACAATATACTAGCAAACAAAATCCAACAGCACATTAAAAGGATCATATACCATGATCAAGTGGGGTTTATTCCAGAAATGCAAGGATTCTTCAATATATGCAAATCAATCAATGTAATACACCATATTAACAAACTGAAGGAGAAAAACTATATGATCATCTCAAAAGATGCAGAGAAAGCTTTTGACAAAATATAACATGTATTTATAATAAAAACCCTCCAGAAAGTCGGTATAGAGGAAACTTTCCTCAACATAGTAAAGGCCATATATGACAAACCCACAGCCAACATCGTCCTCAATGGTGAAAAACTGAAAGCATTTCCACTAAGATCAGGAACAAGACAAGGTTGCCCACTCTCACCACTCTTATTCAACATAGTTTTGTAAGTTTTAGCCACAGCAATCAGAGAAGAAAAGGAAATAAAAGGAATCCAAATCGGAAAAGAAGAAGTAAAGATGTCACTGTTTGCAGATGACATGATACTATACATAGAGAATCCTAAAGATGCTACCAGAAAACTACTAGAGCTAATCAATGAATTTGGTAAAGTAGCAGGATACAAAATAAATGCACAGAAATCTCTTACATTCCTATACACTAATGATGAAAAATCTGAAAGTGAAATCAAGAAAACACTCACATTTACCACTGCAACAAAAAGAATAAAATATCTAGGAATAAACCTACCTAAGGAGAGAAAAGACCTGTATGCAGAAAATTATAAGACACTGATGAAAGAAATTAAAGATGATACAAATAGATGGAGAGATATACCATGTTCTTGGACTGGAAGAATTAACATTGTGAAAATGACTCTATTACCCAAAGCAATCTACAGATCCAATGCAATCCCTATCAAACTACCACTGGCATTTTTCACAGAACTACAACAAAATATTTCACAGTTTTTATGGAAACACAAAAGACCTCGAATAGCCAAAGCAATCTTGAGAACGAAAAACGGAGCTGCAGGAATCAGGCTCCCTGACTCCAGCCTATACTACAAAGCTACAGTAATCAAGACAGTATGGTACTGGCACTAAAACAGAAAGATAGATCAATGGAACAGGATAGGAAGCCCAGAGATAAACCCACACACATATGGTCACCTTATCTTTGATAAAGGAGGCAGGAATGTACAGTGGAGAAAGGACAGCCTCTTCAATAAGTGGTGCTGGGAAAACTGGACAGGTACATGTAAAAGTATGAGATTAGATCACTCCCCAACCCCATACACAAAAATAAGCTCAAAATGGATTAAAGACCTAAATGTAAGGCAAGAAACTATCAAACTCTTAGAGGAAAACATAGGCAGAACACTCTATGACATAAATCACAGCAAGATCCTTTTTGACCCACCTCCAAGAGAAATGGGAATAAAAACAAAAATAAACAAATGGGGCCTAATGAAACTTCAAAGTTTTTGCACAGCAAAGGAAACCATAAACAAGACCAAAAGACAACCCTCAGAAAGGGAGAAAATATTTGCAAATGAAGCAACTGACAAAGGATTAATCTCCAAAATTTATAAGAAGCTCATGCAGCTCAAACAAAAAAACAAACAACCCAATCCTAAAATGGGCAGAAGACCTAAATAGATATTTCTCCAAAGAAGATATACAGACTGCCAACAAACACATGAAAGAATGCTCAACACCATTAATCATTAGAGTAATGCAAATCAAAACTACAATGAGATATCATCTCCCAGTCAGAATGGCCATCATCAAAAAATCTAGAAACAATAAATGCTGGAGAGGGTGTGGAGAAAAGGGAACACTCTTGCACTGCTGGTGGGAATGTGAATTGGTACAGCCACTATGGAGAACCGTATGGAGGCTCCTTACAAAACTAAAAATAGAACTACCATACGACCCAGCAATCCCACTACTGGGCATATACCCTGAGAAAACCATAATTCAAAAAGAGTCATGTACCAAAATGTTTATTGCAGCTCTATTTACAATAGCCCAGAGATGGAAACAACCTAAGTGTCCATCATCGGATGAATGGATAAAGGAGATGTGGCACATATATACAATGGAATATTACTCAGCCATAAAAATAAACGAAATTGAGCTATTTGTAATGAGGTGGATGGACCTAGCGTTTGTCACAGAGAGTGAAGTAATCAGAAAGAGAAAGACAAATACCGTTTGCTAACACACATATATGGAATTTAAGAAAAAAAAATGTCATGAAGAACCTAGGGGTAAGACAGGAATGAAGACACAGACCTACTAGAGAATGGACTTGAGGATATGGGGAGGGGGAAGGGTAAGCTGTGACAAAGTGAGAGAGTGGCATGGACATATATACACTGTCAAAAGTAAAATAGATAGCTAGTGGGAAGCAGCCACATAGCACAGGGAGATTAGCTCCGTGCTTTGTGACCACCTAGAGGGGTGGGATAGGGAGGGTGGGAGGGAGGGAGACACAAGAGGGAAGAGATATGGGAACATATGTATATGTATAGCTGATTCACTTTGTTATAAAGCAGAAACTAACACACCATTGTAAACTAATTATACTCCAATAAAGTTGTAAAAAAAAAAAAAAGAAAATTCTAAGTGATCACATAGAAATGCAGAGAATGCTCACTACAAACTTACAGCACCCAGCACCCATTTTAGCCTTCTCCACTTAAGGGTTGGGATAAATTAAAAACAAGGAATAAAAAAGTCATGAAGTTACTCCGATAAATTTTGATAAAAGAAACTGATCTCTATTAAAGAATAATTGTTGGAATGGCTACCTTTTCTCAAAAAATGATTTCAGTTGTAAAAATAAAATAAAATGGATGATCAGAGTCTGGATATTTAAGGAAACAGCCTTGCAGTCAGAATTTCACCAAAATCTGACTTTTTCTAGTGTTGACAAAAATCTCTTTCCATGAAAGAATCATGGATTCTGTCTTAACTTTTATATGTACTCTTTGGTGTAAGTAAATCAATTCCTTGGCAGGAATGTGCCAAGTAAAATTAATTAAATTTCCTTAATACATCTGCTCTCTCTCTCTCTTTCTCTTTCTCTTTTCTGAGCAAAGTTTGGAATCATTTTGAATGCCAAAGGAAATACTCTATTTAACAAAAGATATATTTGAATTTGAGTATATCTCGATTGAATGTCAAAAATGAACACTTATTTGCAAGGATCGAGTATGCTTTGATCCAGAGAAATTCATGGCAGCTAATTTTTCCTTTTGTATATTGAAAATAATTAAATTATTTCTTCAAAAAAAAAAAGGAAGAAAGAAAAGGAGCAGTACAATATCAAAGAATAAAAAACAAAATAAAATTAGAAAGGTAAAATATATATTAGGAAAAATAAACTATAATTGAAACAATTGCAACAGGGTAAAATAAAACCCCAACAGAAAAAAGAAAAAGAAAAACGGGGCAGGGCGGGTACAAGCCAAAAGGAGAGAACAATAACAAAGTATAAAGAATAAAATATAATTAGAAAAATAAAAGGTTAGGAAAAATAAAAATATAAAAGAATCAACAACAATGAATCAACAAGGTTAAACAGAACCCCAATCTAAAAGAGGAAAAAAAGCAAAAGCCTTGGCTATGGGGGCAGAGTCTAGGCAGGGGTGGAACTTAGGTCCGGGTGGGGTTTTGGGTGAGCTGGGACCTAGGCAGGTTCAGGGGTAACTTTTGAGCATGGGGCGGGGCCTCTGCTTAGGACCTGCACAGAAGGGGAGAGGCAGCATGTAGAAAGGGGGGCCTCGGAGTGTGGAGTTCTGGAGTTTGGAGGAAAGGCCCTGAGTGAGGGTGTGTGGGTGGGGTTTAGGCCCAGCTCATTGGAGGGGGTCTCAGAGGGGGTCTCCGAGTGTAGAGGTGGGGCCCTGGGTGGGGAGGTAGGGGTGGGGATTGGGCTCTGCACGGCAGGAGGGAGGCCCCAAGGGCAGAGGATTAGGCTCCAGAGCCCAACAGGCTCCAGTGCCTACTTGGACAGGGAAGGCGCTGGCCCCTTTCCTTTCCATTCCTTCACGCCCCTCCCCCACCGTCTCCCCCAGGGTCTCCCCCATCGCCACTGGACCCTAACCGTGGGTGGGTCCCTCTGGGTGTAGGAACCCCTCCCCTCCCCTAACCACCCCACAGGGGTGCTGGTCCCAGAGGTCCGGACTTTACTTTTGCTCCCTCTTCCCTCCCTTCCTCTCCCTCAGGACCCGCATGGGCTGAGGGTATTAGGCGCTTTTTTTTTCTTTTCTTTTCTTTTTTTTTTTGCAGTACGCGGGCCTCTCACTGTTGTGGCCTCCCCCGCTGCAGAGCACAGGCTCCAGACGCGCAGGCTCAGTGGCCATGGCTCACGGGCCCAGCCGCTCCGCAGCATGTGGGATCTTCCCGGACCGGGGCACGAACCCGTGTCCCCTGTATCGGCAGGCAGACTCTCAACCACTGCACCACCAGTAGGCAGAGGATCAGGCCTGGGATCTCAGCAGGTTCCTGGGGGCCCAAGTGGGCAGGGGAAACCTGGCCAAGCTCCCTTCTGATCCTCTGCCCTCCCAACGGTTCCCGTTTCCCCCTCCGGGCATGGGATTCCTTCCCCTTCCCCAGCCACACCTCAGGGGCACCAGTCCTGTCCAGCCTCCATTTCTCCTCCCCCTTCACTCCCCCCACACCCCACATCCTACCCGGTCTCTGGGGGTTCCTCCCATCCCCTTAGGTGTCCAGGGTCCCCCACTGGTGCCTGGTAGGTGCCCTAGCTGTAAGGAGATGCAAATTCCATGTCTTCCTAGTATGCCATCTTTAGTCCACCCCACATGTTTAGTTTTATATGAGTCTGCCAAACTGTTTTCCAGAGTGGCTACACAATTTTAGATTCCCATCAGCAATGTATACATATCTAGTTTCTTTGCATCCTTGTAAACATGTGGTGTTGTCATTACTTTTCATTTTAACCATTCTAATACATTGTAGTATTATCTTATTGTGGTTTTAATTTGCATTTTGCTAATGGTTAAAGATGTTGGACATCTTTTCATGTGCTTATTTGCCATTTGTATATCCTTTTTGGTGAAATTTCTCTTCATGTATTTTGCCTACTTGCAAATTGAATTGTTTTTTGCTTTTGTGTGTGTGTGTTTTAAACAGTTATGTATTGAAATTTCCCTGTGTATTCTAGGTACTAGTCCTTTGTTGGATGCATGGTTCATAAATATTTCTCCCAGTATATAACTGTCTTTTGTTGTTCTCAAGGTCTTTAAGAATAAATGGTTTTAATTTTGATAATGTACAATTTATTGATTTTTTTGTTATTGATTATGCCTTTAATGTAAAGTCTAAGAACGTTTTGCCTAGCCTGATGTCATGAAAGCTTTTTTCTATTTCTATACTAAATGTTTTATAATTTTACATTTAAGTATGTGATCTATTTAGAGTTAATTTTTGTGCACGGTGTGACGTTTAAGTTGAAGTTTTTTGTTGTTGTTTTTTGGACTTTGGGTTTTTTTGCCTATAGATGTCCAATTGCTCCAGCATCATTTGTTGAAAAAGTTATCCTTCGTCTATTGAATTGATCTTATACCTTTGTCAAAATTCATTTGGGCTAATAGGGACTTTTCATCTGAGCAAGATGGTATAGACCCATTTCTCTGTGTTCCTCCTCACTAAGCACAACTATAAACCCTGGGAATAATGCAAGAGACATCCAGAGGAGAGCTCTGAAAGGTGGCAGGAGGATGAACTGACTTAGGGCATCAGGACTGGTGAAGAGCACAGTGGCAGGATGTCTTACAACCCTATATCCAACAGGAGAAGGCAACTCAGGCCTGTCATTTCCTGACCTCTAATGTAGCAACAGAAGGTCCATTCCTCCCTCCAACTGAACAGGAGTCTCCCTGACAAAATCAGTGAGCTAAACATCATTGACATTGGGACAATAAGGACCCTCACCAACAGAAATCAGCCAGGGGAAGCTCTCCTCTGCTGAGAAATACTTAAGTGGGCAGGCAACAGCAGAGCGGGGGACCTGGCTACAAAAAGCAGCCTGGCCCAGGAAGACTTTTGATTCTACTTAATTGAGACTCCATTCCCTTACCAGAGACACCAGGGCAGCCAGAGGGCACCAGTAAGGGAGTCTGACCACAATAACTATACAACTTGGGAAATCCTCTCCATCCCCAAGGGATAGGGGGCATCTTTCCACAGCAAGTGCCCACCCAGGGAAACCTCTTGGTCCCTGTGGGTCTGAGACTCCTTTCCCCAGTAGAGAAACAGTAGGAAACCCTTTTTGCTCCATCAGGCAGCACCAGCAGGGTAGCAGGGCTCAAGTCGTATCACATAACCCAAACAGATACAATAAAGTAACACCCTTCATACAATAAAAAGTAAACTATCATTGGAACCACAGCCCTGAAAAGCAGTCTAGGACCTGCATGCTAAACCTGAACAGAGTGGACATCTACTAAATAAAAAATCTGAATAATACTGGAGTCTCCTAACATAGTAATCAAAATGTCTAGGATATAATCAAAATTCACCTGTCATATCAGAACCAAGAAAATCACAACTTGAATGGAAAAAAAATCAACCAGTTGACAGCAACACTAAGATAAATCACAAGTTGGATTTATCTGACAAGGATTTTAAAGCAGTTATCATAACAATACTTCCACAATCTATCACACATCTTCTGAAAACAAATGAAAAGATAGAAAATCTCATCGATAAAATAGAAGTCATAAAAAAGAATCAAATGGAAATTACAGAAGTGAAAAATGCAATAATGGAAATTTAAAAAACTGGATAAGGTCAATAGCAGACTGGAGATGACAGAGGATGAATCTGAGGACAGATCAATAGAATTCACCTAATCTGAACAACACAGAGAAAATAGACTTTAAAAAAATGTAGCAGAGCCTCAGGAACCTGTGGGAAAAATAACAAAAGACCCAACATATTTATTTTCAGAATCCCACAAACAGAGGAGAAAGAGGGTTAGACTAAAAGAGTATTTGAAGAATGATGACTGAAATTTTCCAAAATATGGAAAATATACACAATCACAGATTCTAGAAGTTGAGAAAATTCAAGTAGGAAAAACCAAAGAAATCTACACCAAGACACATCATAATTAAACTTCTGAAAACTAAAGACAAAGAAAAAAATCTTAAGAGCAGATAGAGACTTTTTTCCTAATAGTGGAAAGAAAGAGCTGACAAAATTGTGCAAAGTTTTACCTTCATTGAGCAGACTCAAGAGAAATCTGAGAATTATATAGACTTCCAATTAAATTTTATTTTTAACATTTAAACAAAGCCAAAGATCACCAGGAACATACCTGTAGTTGAATAATTTGGGTTCAGTACTTGTTGCAGCAAAGGTGAGCATATGCCATGGAGAATAGTGGGTGTCTCAGTAAGAAAGCATTAAAATGAAGATATACTAATACTACAGTATTTAGATATTGGTTAGGTAAATGGTCAAGGGGCTTCCTGTATATCTGATGCCGTCAGAAAGCTGGGGTGATACTGTTGTTAGATAAAGAAGTACCAGTCACTCATTTATTAAAAAGGGGTGTGTTTGGTATTCTGTGGGTGGCACAGGGACTGTCTCAGTCACTTTGGAATGCTTTAACAGAATACCACAGACTGGGTGACTTATAAACAACAGAAATTTATTTCTTACAGCTCTGGAGGCTGGGAAGTCTAAGATCTAGGTGCCAGGCTGGTCAGGATCTGGTGAGACCACTACTCTGTCTGGGCTACAGACTACTGACTTCTCATTGCGTTCTCACATAGTGAGAAAGAGGTTGAGAGAGTGCTCTCTGGGGTCTCTTTATAAGGACACTGATCCCATTCATGAGGGCTCTACCCTCAAGATCTAAAAACCTCCAAAAGACCCACCTCCTAATACTGTCAAACTGGGGGTTGGGTTTCAACATATGAATTTGAGGAAGACACAAACATTCAGTTCATAGCAGTGACCTTGTTTTTGTCTATGTTTAGACAAAATTATAAATTGGCCTTTTTTTGGTCTCACTTTATCATAGCATCAGAGTAAGTAAGTTTTCTCTGAGATTACTTATGTACAACAGGAGGATAATGTGGCCTAGCTGTGAGAGCCAGGTCAGCTTCCCAATGTCAGGAGCTGCTCCTTTTTTTTTTTTTTTCCTTTCTCAAATGTTATTTGCATAACATTCTTTTGGATGGTATAAGTATTGAACCTATCTATGCCTTTACAAACAGAGTTGCCTCTTAGATATATGCTTTTTAAATTCTAACAACTAGATTTGATTCTTCTTGTTTTCTCTATTTCTAAGAACATTCCATTTAATAGCGAGTAATTGAATTTTACAGTGCAATTAGGGTAATTCTAGCAAGAACTTTTGATATTCAGAATGGTGCAGACAACAACTATATCTGTTAGAACACATTTTCAGGGATAATTAGGTAGCTGTTGAGACAAGTCTATTGGCCATATGCTCTGGTAGGTTGAACTGAATTGTATTCCAATTGACATATAATTAATAAAACAATGAAAACACACTGGACTACAAAAGAGCCTGTAATATTAGCATAAGACACTCACAGACACTTGCCTAAAGACTGAAATATAGAACTGGACTCCCATCATTGTCTGAACCCAGACCATCTGACCCAGAGCCCCTGCATCTAAAATACTCAAAAAATCATAAGCAAAGAGGACATCAATTGTGCTAACAATACTCAAGGCCAGATTTGGATTTCTCTCTAGTGGCTTAAGTGGCCAAGTTGGCAAGCTCTGAGATGGGAAGTCGCAAAACTGCATGTAGTGTAGAGAGCAGGTTTTTACAGTAATCAGCTGAAAAGAGTTGTAGAACTGACTGCAGGTGGAGAAAAATGCCCGATGGAACTGGATCTCATGCTCTACAGGCTCTCGGGAATGCCATAGGAAAAGCAAGGAAGGAGGGAGGAAGGGGCAATAACTCTAAAACTTAATGAATATCATTGGAGAACATGTGACCTGGCTCCAGACAAGGCATTTTAAATAGCACCCACCATGGCCTCCGTGTGATGAGTTCTTTCCTGTGTCTGCTGCATGTCTGTCTTCTACTACACTGAAATGTCTTTAACTCTGATTTCTCAGGTAGCTTTGCCCTCACCATCTTCCTTCCACAGAAGAACCTCTTCTGACGGCTCTAAACCTCCCTGATCTTGCTTGTCTCCAGAAATTATTTTTATGATGTTGTAACTAAGTATGTTTTTAATAGAAATGGTCAAATCAATACATTTTAACCCACTAAGTAAACAAGAAAAGTGTGCTTGAGTACATACAGACCACTTTGTCCAAGGAGCCGAACCATACTTGAGGAAAGTGTGCCGCCCCGCAGCATGGCCTTGTAGGACAATGCCTAGCTTCTGATTGTTTGACCTGCTGTTGAATTGTGAAGGTCCATTCCTTAGAAAGCAGATCTCCCTGAAATGAAGCCAGCAGTATCTTATCCTTTTTCAAAGATGTCAAGGAAGGAATAATATTTAAGTCACCACTGGCCCATAGAGCCTTCAGATAGTAAATAGATCCAGAGGCCCCCATTTACAGATACAATCTGGTAGGGGGTAGAGGGTGAGGAGGCGTAAATCTCACCAGGAAGGATGAGAGGATGCAAATTGTTTTCCCTCCTTTATTTAAATATTTAAAGTCTGTTTCTTACTAAAATGCAATTTTCCACAAACCTAATTTGTGGCACTTCTGAGTTAATCAAAGAAATTATAAAGCCGGCATCACCTAATTTACAATGAATGTGAGTGAAAGAGATATCTGAGGCGACTTTGTATGTAATTCATATGGGTACGTATGAATAGATGTGCTAACTAATCAAGGCTGAAAATAGGTATGAGAATATGTCAGCCTGCATAATGATTTCATATGCTTGTGTGAGCCCGGTTTGCATATAGAGATGTGGCTTTTATCCCATGCACTTGGATAACATATTTACTTATGAATTACATGGTTTCCTATAAAAATTCATGTGCAGGAAAGGAATTATATATAATCTAAGAATTTTGTTTTACAACTTTGGTTCCAAAATGGTCATGTAAAATAAGGTCCCTGAGATTACTCAGAAAAGAAATGAAATTTATAGAAACATTTGGCATGGAGAAGATGAACAAACTCAAAAAGAATGGAAGAGAATCCAGTATTAGTTTCAGCCTGGCTATATATCCAAGTTTCTTTACAACATGCATTTATGTATAGTTCATAAAATAATTTTATTTAGGATGACCTAAGTTTCCTGATTTTATTTTTTAAATTATAATTGAATGTTATTATTGCTGTTTTTAATAAGTTAACCTGCAGGTTCATAAACAGCACTTAGAAGTGTGGAAAACATTTAAAAGTAAAATATTAAGAAAAATAATTTTGAAAAATATTAACTTGAATTCAAAGATCTGGAAGTATTTTATACATAGCAATAAAGTTAAAAGGTCTAATTTTTAAAAAATAAAGTTTAATTGAAAGAATATATTGTACAACAACATTACTTGATTTTTGTCAAATGCCCTCTTCAGCGTTCAAGGAGAGAATCATCCATTTCATTGCTTAGCCCTTGATTCCTAGCTCTTTGAAGAAGAAACTAGTTTTGAGAAACTAAGGCCTTGATCTAGACTAATATACGAAGAAAATAGAAGTACCCAGAGATATTTTCCCCCAATACAGAGCTGAATGATTGTTTCATGATATTTACCAAAACATAAACATATTAGAACAAATTTACTCAACAATTTGGAGCAAATTTACTAAAACACCCAGATCTGAACATTTTATAAATAGGGTGACAATATAATTTATGACCCAACACTGGAACACTCTTAGAAACAGGATGCTATAATTACGCCAGGACAATCAAAAGAATAAACTAGGATTTAACTCTCCTTAGAATTAATCTTCAGACAATCAACCTTTAACCATTTTTCTGAGTTGATATATCAATGATAGCACATTCCCATGCAATTCATTGAAGCCTTGTATAATAAGGCATATCTCATTTGTGTGGATTTCATGTTTTATGCTACAGATTTTCCTGTGAGTGTGTACGTTTGTCCCTTTGCCTTCATGATATTTCGCTAGGATAGGGAGATGGATGATAAATAGGAAGTGTTGATTAATCCATTCTAATTTGAATATGGAAGTTTAACTTCAAACGTTTCAAATTACTTACTAACAAGTATAGAGTTCTTATCTAAAGATACAGATTTCATAGTTCCTCGACTTTCAGGCACTTAGGGCTTAACCTATGAATGAAAGAGACAGAATACTACATTATTTCTAGAGCACCAAAGAAATTGATCCCTTGGTGTCTTTTATCACAAGTATGTATACATGAATAAGTTTATTAAATTACTCCAGAGGCTTCTGATTTGGATTTAATAATCCTGATTCATTTATCTTCTGTGCAAGCCTTTAACAATCAAAGAAAGACTGAATTTTTTCAATTTCCTCATATCCCTTGTCAATGGCAAAATCTATCAGGGGATCAGCTTTGTAACACTAACTCAATGCATTTTATTTTAACTTGGACCTCAGCAAAGAAACAAAAGAAGGTTGTGAGGTTTGTAGCCCTTAAAATGTTCTGACCGAACAAGAGGAGGCCGGGAGAAGTGAAGGGGGAGGAGTGCAGGAAGCTCTGGAGTTAGATCTGCTTTCAAATCCTAACCCCTGTGAGCCCAGGGCAAGGTGTTTAATTTGTCTGAGCCTCAGTCTGCTCATCTGTAAGAGGAGGACATCCCTATCCAGCATGGAGAATTGTGTGAAGGACTATAGATCACATGTAAATGGAGTCCCCATACCTGGCACATTATAAATAGAGCAGGGAGGCTACTTCTTTAAAATAACCTCTGACACCATGACACCAAATCTGACTTGCAACAAAATCTCTGAAATGCATCTGTGGTACCCAACATAGCAAATCTACCCAGTGCCCTCTGGTGAGGCCAAAACAGGCCTGAAAGTTAGGAAGGGGAGATTCACTGTGTAGCATCACACTTCATGACATCTGTTCAACATGCTCTAAGCCCACACAGCATCACTCTAGCAGGTTGAAACTCTGGGAGTTAGAAATCAGGCCTTAGCCATGTGCTTTCTGACTCTGAAGAGTGCCCACTGTTCACAAAGACACCCCATTTGAAGCATCTTCCCTGATGATAAAATGCACTCCCAACTGGCTCGTGGTCTGTTTTGATTTTACGGTCCTTCTTCATCTCTGTGTTAAATTCTGAGGATTTTCCTTTGTAAACATACTTTATTCCTAATTCCCACTTATGTTTGTTTTGCTTGTTCTCCATCCTCCCCTTCCATTTATGAATTTCCAACTTTAGTAAATGTCATCAGTCCAGGGAGAACTTAGTACAGACGATTCACACCTTTGGGACACTGAGTTGTATGGACTCTGCCAAAGGGGTTCTCACTGTCCCTAGGACATAACCCCAAAAGTCACCACAGCCTGGCCTTGCCTGGACCACTGAGAGGCAGCATCTGCTCCCAGGGAGCAGGGTCAAGCTCCACAAAGCACCTGTCTTCACAATAAGCAGAGACAATTTCTCCTTGAGTTAAACATAGATAAGACTTTTTCCTCCAGTAAATTACTTCTAATCACTAGAAAGTTAATGATTGTAATTTTTAAACCAGAGAGAGTCTATATCATGCTTAACTCACATCTTCAAAACATTTCAAACCAGGAGAATTAAGTATGTTTAAGAGTCTTCTTTATTAAAAATAATAGATCATAAAATGATTTTGTTAAAATAAGAATGCTTGTAATTAGGTAGTAAGTAAGTGGATTTCAGAAAAGATGACTTCAATATGAAGTCAGGACCCTAAGAAGGAAGAAAACAGTGGAATTCACTGTGACTATTGTGGACAGACTAATAATGTTTTCTCTACAAATGGAAGACAAATTAGGATCATTTAGTGTAGAAAAAACTGATGTCCATGTTCATCTATTAAAGACTTAGGAATTAGTTTTTCTAAGTTCTCACTGATTTCTCACAGTATTTACAAGCATGTAATTCACTCTGAACTCAGGAGCTCAACTTTACATTCTAATTTGGAAATGTCATTCCTGTTTCCTCAATTTCCGTTTACTCGAAGGCAGGTCTTACAGCGTCTCTATTTTAGCTCTTATTCATCAAACATGCACTTCTTTTTAGTAACCCTGCCTTACAGAATGATTTTAAAAAGGGTTATTAACTGATAAATATTTTAAGGCATTAAAGCAGTGTTGAATGTCTCTGAACACAAACACTTGATTATAAGAGTGACAAAGCAAGGGATCTGATTTTGAGACTCAGATTCATTACCAAACACATAACTTATTGTTCCTATTTTCTTTAGTGACTTATATGGTTGATTCTACTTCCTTCAATAAATAACTGACAAAGCAATCGAAAACAGGGTACAAAAGATGATAAAAGTAAGACTTGTCCATTTTTGGCCCTAATTTGTTTAAAATAGATCAATCTGTTGTTTTCTTCTTGGTGATAACTAATGAAGCTTTTTTTCCCACTTCTCATTTATCAATATTTTAAATATTTCTGCTGATTCTCAAGATAATTTGTTTTTCTCTTACTCGTACAAGAGTTACTGATAGAGCCTGGACTATCTTTTACCTATTTGTGAGATGCTGGGCATATAAATGAATAAGATGTCACCCTGAACCTCAAAATGTTCATAAAACAGTTATCAATGCGTTAAAAAATATTAATGATTAAGCACTGTTCTGAACACTTAGAATACATCAATGAACAAAACATAAACATATACCTGCTTTTGTGGAATTTGCATTTTAGTAGTGGGAGACAAACAGTAACAATAATCATAAAAATTAGTGGTATGTTAGAAAGTGCTAAGTGCTGTGGAAAAAAATAGAGCAAGATAAGAGGGGTCAGGAATGCTAGATGTCAGTAAGGAGGTCATGGTAAGCCTCACTTAGAAAGTGATATTTGAGCAAAGACTTAGAGGAACTGAAAGAATCATTACCCAACTGGATACTGATGGAAGAGCTTAATAGGTTGATGGAAAAGCAAGGGCAAAAGGTTGACATTTTAGAGAAAAAGTAAGGAAGCCAATGGGGCTAAAGCTGTGTGAACAAAATAGAGGGTAAAAGGGGAAAATGACAGGGAGGAATGTGAGGGCAGAGAGGAGGGTTTTAAATTTTAGTAAATGTAAAATGCGGACTGCTGGAAGTTTAGAGCAGAGGATTGACCAAGGGCTCCAATACTGTGAAAATACGAATCATAACTTAGGATGCTGGTAAAGGAGGGAACTAATGGAATCCTGGAAAAATTGAAAATTCAATGGAGGATTAAAGGAGGAGCAAGAATTACCCAAGAGGAAAAAAGAAAGGAACTAATGTCAAAACTGACACCATTCGTAAGGAAACAGAGACAAGGATGAGCATGATGCCTTCAGGAGACCGCTCAGTGCTCCTTAAAAAAAAAAACAGGGGGTACATATGGGGGTGCAAGAGCCAAAGCTGAAAAGTAGACTGATCCTAGAGTAGAAAAGGCCAGTGAAGAGGAAGAAGGAAATAAAACTGAAGGAGCTAGGGTGGGCAGCAGCTGGGTCTGACATGCTCATGTCCTCCTAGTCCTTGAGGACAGCAGACAGGTCTTCAAAACATGGACAGTTGTAACAATGCATGTGTAATGCACAGTATATTAACATATGACCATGGCCAAGGTAGCAAGATGGCACTTGCACTGTAGTAAAACATGGTACATGAAACTCAGCTGTTAGATCCAAATGACCTGGCTTCCAAAAGGGATATTTCTGTGACCATGGAAGATACTTATGCTGGAGTTTCGAGATGGTGTGATTGGAACTGTAAGAATCTTAGTAACCTCTTACTTAGCATTTCCTGCATTTGGCAAAGCCTCACTCTGGCGAGGAAGAACCTAGTGCATTTGCCATTAGAAACAAGGGGGCCTAGAGGGCCTGAAATTGCTGAATGTTTCCCAGACTAAAATGATCAGATAACATCTCCTGAAGACACAGTCTTTGTGCATATGACAGTCTAAGACTGTGGCATCAGAGTGCCCTTTTTGTCATTCTTTCAATTCAATATTTTCAGGGAATAATTCAGAATACTTTCCCTACCAACCAAGTATGATCTTGAGAACAAGGGACTTGAGGAGCAAAAGAGATTCAAGAATAGCCCTCAAGTAGAATGAGGGACATCCTGCCTCTAAGGCTCTGGGGCAAAAGGAGAGGTGCAAGCAGGTGTAGGCAACATTTTCAGTGGATTGTGTGGTAGACTGACTGCACCAATGCCCCGAGTCTTCCTTTGTCCCAAATCCTCGCCCTTTGCTATGTCCTTCTACACAGCCCTCCCACTCTGGGTCTGACCATGGTATTTGCTCCGGTCAATAGAATGTCAGCAGACAACACAAGCAAACCCTTTAAAAAGTGCTTATTTCTATCTCCTCTCTTGTGTCTCTATCTTCATGAAAGGACATGTCGAAACTACCTGCACAGAACAGAGCAGAGTCACCCTAGTCATCTCAGTCAAATCCATCCTCACTGAGCCTGCCTGGTGATGACCACAGCTGCACAAGTAAACTCAATGTGGGTCAGCGGACCCACTACAGATTAGATGAACACCACAAACCCATGATCAAAATAAATGTTTGTCGATGAATGCCATTGAGGTTCGTGGTTGTTTGAGATGCAGCATTGTATGGTAGCAGGGAATTGATATTTTAGTTGAGAACAGTGATTTGAATTTGTCTCTATTTAGGGTAGACATAATGCCTTGTCCAAATCAGGACATATTTTACAATGAAAGGGGTAGTGTTAATAATTAGCCATAAACAAAACAAAGCAGGCAAAGCAGGGCATATGGTAATCTCAAATTTACCTGAGAACCTCTATTTATCTTTGAAAAGATGAAGTAATATCATGTGACTAAAATAAAAACAATAAGGCTAAGACAGAAAGCCTAAAAATTTGACACATGCAGCTCAAGAAGAATTAAGGTCTTGGTCAGGATGTAAGGCATCCAAGTTTAAGATTTCATAGTTATGGCACTCTCCCAGGAATTGTGAAAGGAGTGGCTTGCTGAAGTGGACTTTGGTGGGTGTGTGGATGGATGGACAGATGGACAATGGATGGGTGATGTTAGGAAGACTGAATTACTAGGTAGGAAAAATGCCAAGCATATTGCTGGTACAGGGCAAACTCATTAAATGTTAGTAATTGCTATAATCATTACAACAAAGAATCCTGCTTTACATATGTTCATTCAAAGAACTAAGGAATGAACTACCTCAGTGTTCAGAAAATTGTTCTACAGATAATTGAATCACAAGCAATGAATACAGATGCAAAGACTGTTTTGTTTTTGTTTCTGTTTTTTGCCATAGTTAATAGGCTCAATCTAGATCTTCTGGTGCTAAGCCAATTTTCTTTCCACAACTTGAAAGGGTGGGACAAGCAAGATGTATTTGTTTGCTGCCAGAACAGTACCACAGAGTAGGTGGCTTAAATAACAGAAATTTATTTGCTTACAATTTTGGAGGCTAGAAGTCTGAGATCAAGGTATCAGTAGGGCTGTTTTTTTCTAAAGTCTCGCTCCTCGGCTTGTAGATGGCTGTCCTTTCCCTGTTTCTTCACACAGTCTTCCCTCTGTATCTGTGTCTAGACTTCCTTTTCTTATAAGACCACCATATTGGATAAGGGCCTATCCTAATGATCTCATTTTTAACTTAATTACCTCTTTAAAGGCCCTATCTCCAAATACAGTCACATTCTGAGACACTGGGGATTAGCATGTCAACATATGAATTTGGGGGGAACACATTTCAGCTCATAACCTTGTATAATGCCCAACACAAGGAATTCTGTTCCTTACAATTTACAGGCAGTTGTTATGATAATGAGTGATAAACTCCCAGAGGCTCTGAGTCCTGCTAAGTCTAGACAAGGGTGAGCAGTGTTGGGCACTGTGCTGAATGTGCTTTGTAGGGGGCCTGGGTGTAGGTAACAAAAGGCAGGAAATCCAGGAGAGGTCAGCACCCACAGCTGGTTAGCCAGAGAGGGAGCAAGTCACACAGTAGGAATAGCATGACAATATGGAAAGAGGAGGCGTTAAGTGTCAGTAATTCAAGAGCCAGAGTTCAGGTTGGGCGTTCACTCACCCGTTCAACAAATGCTCATTAACTGCCTACTACCTGTCAGAAATGGCATCAGACACTGGGCAATGAATAATCACCTTTATTTACTGTACCTAATGTGTGCCAGGCACTGCATATACAGTCTCAGTATTTATCACCAAAGTGAAGATGAGGAAACTGAGATTCAGGAAGAAATCAACTTGTTCAAGTGGCTGCAGTGATTCAACTCCAAAGACTCTTTTCTTTCCTCTAAGCTGCACTGTCCTCAAAGAGAACTCAATTCCTGGTAATACAGTGGTACATGACATACACATGGTGCAGGATAAAAGCTAAAGAGAGAGATAGATAAGGAGCTAAGATGTTCTGAGAGGAAAAGATTCAAAGAGGTTTGGGGAGCTTTCTCACAGTGACAGCTGCATTTTGCAGACGCTGGATAAAAGAAGGGAAGAAGAAGGCAATTGCAGGCTGGGTACATGGTAGAAGAGGCTATAAAATAAAGGCATGGCAAAAGAGGTGCCGCAATCAGTGGCTGCAGACTGGCAGCCTGCAACTGAATTCAGCCCACAGAAATACTTTATCTCTACTGCATTAACCCCAAAAATGTGAGAAAAATTACTTCCCAATATTTCAGAAAGAGAAGCATTCACATAAAAATTCCAGTTTTCAACCCTTTTAGAGAAATCCAGACAACTGGGCAACGATGGTCCTCTGTTCTACACAAGCCAACAACTGACTGAGCTTTCCTGACGGTCGGGTTTGCCACAGTCCTTACTGCCCCTCGGCCTGCTCCACTAATTCAACTTTTAACTGGCTCCTGGATATATTTGAGTTTGTCATTCTCGTGGGGACAATGAAGGGCTTTGGGAAAATTTTAAGAAGAGAATTATGACCAAATTTGCACTTTAAATAAAAGGTGGTTGTATATAGAAAGAAGATACCTGCAATAGATAAGAGATTCCATTCATTCATTCATTCATCCTTATTCATGTATTCATTTATTTTATTTATTCTCTCATTCTTTAGACATTTATTGGATATCTCAGGCATTTTGGATACAATGTTGAGCAAGACAGTAAAGACTCTTCATGGAATTTAATTTCTAGCAAGAGAGACAGACAATAACCAAACACGTAACTGTTGTCATGATCACAAACAGTGATTCCTGCTAGGAAGGAAACAGAAGGGTAATGGCGTGGAGTAACCCACAAGGCTCCTTAAATGGGATGACCAGGGAAGAAGAAACTGTGGCTGGGCTTTGAGGACTGAGGGATCTGGGGAAGAATGTCTCAGGTGGAAAGGACAGCCTGGGCAAGGGTGCAGAGTCGGAGAGGATGTAGGTGATGGGAGCATGATGGGAAGCAGCTTGGCTGAGTGAGGAACAGGTGGAGAGAGTGGAGAAAGATACGATCCCAGAGGTCCCAGAGCTAGTCATGCAGGGCCTCCAAGGGCCATGGAAGGGAACGAAAATTCTTCTCCTCCCAGAAAATTCAAAGTGTATTTAAGCCTGACAGTGGTACTGGCACTGAAATAATCTGGTTTACTTTCTTTTATCTGATTTAGTTTCTTCTGTTTTTGTTTTTTATAATTAAGGTCGGGCAACCTTACTATTACATTAACATGATTTGCCTTTAATATAGGTAAACAGCTTTTGATACTTTTTATAAAGTGCTTTTTTTATTGTGGTAAAATACATATAACATAAAATTTTGCATTAGCCATTTTTAATTGTAAAATTCAACAACGTTAATTACATTCACAGTGTTCTGCAATCACCTCCACTATTTCCAAAATGGTTTAACTTTTTAAAAGCTCATCCTGGCTGCCTTGTGGAGAATGGGTTAGAGAGGGACCAGTAGATAGTTTGTATTCCTTATACAAAAGAGTCATGCGGTGCTCTTCTATATATAATTTCTCAGTATTAAATATGTTACATCTTGATTTCTTTAGTTTTTTTTTAATTCCTTTAGAAATTTGAAAAATCAGCTTCTAAGCACTAAGGAACTGGTGAATCACAGAAAAATAAGATGGTTAACTAAAAATGCCTTACCACAGAGCCGTTGGGAATTGTATCCACAGTGCAGAAGGAAGGTGAGGTGTCCAGACTTCAGGAAATGGTAGGATCATGCCCCAGGAAATCCAGGGCCTTTGAAGCACAGACTGCCCAGCTCAACATGAGGAGAGCCATGGAACTGTAGAGGGCATCTCAGTCAAGTTGCTCAACTGCAGAACAGATGAGAAACCAAATATTTATTCCTCAGTGGAAACCCCTTTAATGATGTTAACAGTTTACATCTACCAGCACCTTAATTGAAGCATTTATAATAAGCTCTCCAGAGATCATGAAATAAATAACAGACATTTTATACTCTGACAGAAATATCTGCTTATAGTCATGGATAGACCATGAGCTTCCCTGTGTGTGTGCATGTGTGTGTGTGTGTGTGTGTGTGTGTGTGTGTGTATTGAAAATGTCTGTTTGCAGTTAGTGAACTCCATGCCATTAAACTGCATAACATTCACAAAATATGAAGTTAATGCCATTCATTGATGCAATTAAAGTCATTGAAATTGTATATGACTTTTATTGCAAATGCATAAATGATCATTATAGGCTTTTCTTCTTTAATAAAGAAATCAACTTAAATATTAACGGAAATAAGACCAAAACAGAGGATTGGTATATACTATTTTCTGTTAATAAATCTCAAATATAGTAAACAGCCCAAAATAATGTGTATCATGAGGAAGAATATGTGGGTATTTAGCACTATGTGACTGAAATATTTTCAAGCAGACACCTTGGTGTCATGTAGCTATATGTTGTGAATCCAGCATCCCAAATGCTTTTGGAAGCTCTTTTGGAGGGCTGGAAAATCTTTATTAATTATGTCACCAATAGGTAGTATGTCATTTTGGTTAGAACCAAAAACTTCACAACCAAACTGAGTCTATGCCTTGGATCTACTACTTACTATATACGTAAATTAAGCAACTTACTTTCCAGTGTTTCTGAGTATCTTTTTGTAAAATGGGGCTAATAGTATTATCTGTGAGTTAGTATACCTAAAGCATTTAAAAGAATGCCTGGCAAATAATAAATGTCCCATAAGGGTTAGCTATTATTATTATTATTTACTCCCAATAACTAAATATTAATTTGAAAATAATGAAGAGAAAACAGTAGTTCATAAAAACTGTTCTGAGATTAGTTGAATAATTAGGAATTTTACAATGATATTTCTTTATTATGTTTATTTTAAAAAATCAATTAGTACTATTGAGTTACTTTAGTAGGGCTGCTATGACAAAGTACCACAAACTAGGTGGCTTCAACAACAGAAATTTATGGTCTCATAGTTCTGGAAGCTAGGATCCCAGGATCAAGGTGTTGGCAGGGTTGGTTCTTTCTAAGGGCTGTGAGGAAGACTATGCTCCGTGCTTCTCTCCGGGCTTTCGGTGGTTTGTTGACAATCTTTGGCATTCCTTGGCTTGTAGAAGCATCATCCTGATCTCCGCCTTCATCTTAGCATGAGGTTCTCCCTGTATGTGTGTCTGTCTCCAAGTTCCCCCTTTTATAAGGAAATAATCTCCAAATAAGCTTACATTCTGAATTAGTCTGGGTTAGGACTTCAACATGTGAATTTTTAGGGGACACAATTTAACTGGTGACAACTATGCATTTGTACAATTCTATTTTTTGCTATGATAATTATACTACCTTATTTTTCCAATATGAATATTCCAAATTAATTTGTTATTCATAGACTGCTTATCTCACTTGAAGATATTTTCTTATTTTGCATTATGATTATTTGCTATTTTAATACTTATTAAAACCTCAACAATAAAGTAAAATAGAAGAAAATCAATCCATTTTAGGGTCGTTTGATTCCTTGGTAAATTGTTTGAAAGGTACTAGTAAAAACTGAATTTGAAAATCATGTTTAAATTCAATTATTTATGCCAATATTGTTCCCAACATTATTAATGATCCAGTCTTGATTATAAATTATCAAGTATTTATTCAAGTTGACTAGTTCTTTTAAATTAAGCAGTAACTCTTTTGTGAACAAAAATTCTTTTAAACTTGATCTTTTAAAACAACATTCAGTTTATCCTTGTATTGGTCAGTATTCTCAGAAAAACAGAACCAACAGGATGTGTACATATATATTTATTTCTAAAGACTTGGCTCACACAATTTGGGGGGCTGTCAACTATGAAATCTGCAGAGCAGAATAACATTCTGAAGACCCAGGGAAGCATTGACACTGCAGTCTTAAGTCTGAAGGCAGAATTCCCTCTACCTTGGGTCTTTTTCTCTTAAGAACTTCAGCAGATTAGATGAGACCCACCACTTTATGGATGATAATCTGTTTTAATTAAAGTCTCTGATTTAAGTGTTCACTTCAACTAAAAAATACCTTCATAGGGACATTTAGACTGGTGTTTGACCAAAAACTGGGTACCACGTCCACACTGACATGTAAAATTAACCACCACAATCTTGTCTTATTGAATTCTGTTAAGACTCAAGATGAAGCCATACTGTGTGATTCATACAGACAAGAGTGAAAGCAGTGCTTTCACAGGTTAATAACTGATTACTATCCACCAAAAACGTCCATATCTAGTTTTGATAGCCTCCCCCTCATATGTAACAGTGTCTAATCAACAGAAAAAAAGGTAGTTAATAAATTTATCCAAATAATTAATATAATAGTATTTAACCATTAAATAACCTTATATTATGATATGGGGAAAAGATAACTTTTAATTGAACTATCACAGTGTCTCCAGTAAAGTGTATTCATTAAATTTGATCAATGCAAAATATGGAGGCAATATTAAAGTTCAATTAAATTCTCAACACTTCTCCTATTTTGATGGATATAGGTTAATTTTTACCAGCCTAATTTATTTACAAGCCTAACTTGTCTTTATAAAACACATGCACAATTGCTGAGCTGAAGATTGTTTTTAATACTGTGCCAGAAAAAGTAACATCTAGCCTCATCTTCTGTACTACCCTGCATACACTGCATGATGTGTTCCAGCTATGGTAAACTACTCGCAATTTGCCAAGTTGAGTCATACCTGGAATATTGCCTGAAATGTCCTCCTCTCACCCCCATCACATCGCCTCCTAAAATTCAGCTCATAAATCACTCACTATCCTTCCTTTGTTTGTCTGGAATCCTAAATTCTTCTTTTGTACTACCATAGTGTGAATGTGAGCATCATATTAAACTGTAATCAGTTATATACTTATCTATCTTTTGCTATATAGTGCTGTTTCAACTTGGCTAAGGCTGTGAACTACATTTCCCAGAATCTCATTTCTTGAGTAGCTCCGGGCTAGAGTTCAAAGGAAGAACTTGAGAAAGATTTGGAAAATGGGAGCCTACTATGTTCCTAATTTATGTTTCATGTCTGGTGAACAGATGTCTCACTTGAATCACCACAGCAGAGAGTTTAAAGCCTCTCCACTAATTCTAGAGTTGAGTCAGTTTCCAGACCCAGAGTCTTTTGAATGAAATGAAGGCCTGATATCCTTGAGGAAGGACGATGCCGCACTGCCAGAAATTAATACTGTAGTTGTTCCTCTTACTCATCTCCAAAGGGACCTAAGACTATCTAGCAGGATGACTGTATTTAGGGAAGAGAAATAAACTTTGTAGGAATTATTAGACGTTGGCTCTAAAGTGATACTCATTCTTGTGGACCCAAAATGTCATTATGGTCCACTAGTCAAAGTAAGAGTTTATGGCAGTGATTAATGTAGTTTTGGCTCAGTTACATCTCACAGTGGACCCAGTGAGTCTCCAAATTTATTCTGTGGTTATTTTTCTAATTCCAAAATTCAAAGTTAGAATAAAAATTCTTGGCTCTGGCAGTATTTCTATATTGGTTGCCTCACCTGTGAGAGAGGAGTGAGAACTATTATACTAGAAAAGGTAAAGTTGGAAGGCTTCTACTTACAAAGCAATAAAAGGAATATAAAACTCTTGGAGGATATGTGGAGATTAGGGCCTCCATCAAGGACCTAAAGGATGTAGCTCTTATACAGGAGATTTGGATCTTGGAAAATGACAATGGAGCATCATAAACTTAATCATATGGTAACTCCAATTGCAGATGCTGTTCCAATTGTGATTCCTTTACTAAAACAATGAACACATGCCCTGTTACCAGGTATGTGACTAATATGTGGTGAATTCTTTTATGGCCATACCTTTTAATAAATGGTACTAAAACCAATTTACTTTCAGCTGGCAGGGTCAGCAAAACGTATCAACTCCGCAGCTCTGTATAATAATCTAATTCACAAGGAACTTGACAACCTCCATAATCCACAGTACATTATGCTGGTCTTCTACATCAATAATATCATGTTAATTAGATATGGCGAGCAAAATCGAGCAAATATTCTTGATACATTGACTAGATAAATACATGCTAGAGATGGGAAACAATCAATTAAAGACACAAGGCCTTGCTACTTCAGTAAAATGTCTACAGGTCCAATGTTCTGGGGGTATTTTAAGATATCTCTTCCAAAGTGAAGGCCTCTTTGAATTTGCAGTGTGTTTCTTTGACCTATTTAACAAGAAATCTAAAAGGCTATCAGTTTTGAATGAGGACCAGAGTAAAATAATGCTCTGCAATATGTCCAGGCTGCCATACGAATTAATCTGCCACTGGGGCCTTATGATCCGGTAGATCTAAAAGTGCTTGAAGTATTTATGGCAGACAGGGATGCTATACAGAGCCTTTGGAAGGTCTCTACAGAATCACATTGCAAACTTTTAGGATTTTGACCAAAGCTCTGCCATCTTCCACAGATGTGTTCTCTTTTGATAGCTTCTGGCTCACCACTACACCTAGTAGACAGAACATCTAAAAGCCACCAAGTACCCATTGAACCTGATCTGCCCTTCAAGAACTGGGAGATGTCTAAGCCACCAGGTAAGAAAGCTGAGTGTGCATAGTAGCACTCTGTCATCAAGCTGATGCTTTATATATGAGATTTGGCTCCAGCAGGGACTGAAGATAAAAGTAAAACAAAATGAGAGATTCAGACTTGCATGGCTCCTTCTGCTGCACTGTCTTTTCTCTCTGAACCCAGATATGGTCATGTGGCAACTTCTTTGCGATTTGTTGATGGAGGAAGAAAAATTTACAGTGAGTCTGTGTAATATGCTGGTACCACCTGAAAGCAGATCGCTACAGCACTGATCCCCACCCTGGGGTACCCTCAGTAGCCCTTCTCTTCAGGGACTATGAAGGATTGTGATGAATGGAAACCCCTTCAGTAGGCAGAATTTCAAGTGATGCCCAGGTTGTTCATTTTTCCTGGAGGGGGAGATTTTCAGATGTACATATCCACACTTACTCATGAGCAGTGGCTAATTGGCTGGCTGGGTGGTCAGGAATTCAAAGCAACAGAATTGGAAAATGAGTGACAAAGAGGTCCTTGGCTAGACCTTTCTGAGTGGTCACAGCATGAAGATATTTTTGTCCCATTGTAAACGCTATGAAAGAAATGCAGAAGGTAGGATGGAGTATGTAGAAGGGTTTAAATGAGTAATTCTTAAGCTTTGGGGTAGGGGTTGGGGAGGTCACAGATTATTTTAAAAATGTGATGTATAGAGCTTCTCTCCAGAAAACACACTTAACTGTACACTTTCTGGAGGTTCATGAATCTTCTAACACAAACCATATCTACAAACCTCTTTGACCTGAGGTCAAGAAAACCTCTTTTAAATAGTACAGACCTGTGAACAATTGGAAATCAACTAATTACAAGATTTCAACGGGAAAGGAAAATCCGTTGAAGCCTAATCCCCAAGTAAGCATCATGGTTAACTGGATACTTTAACAAATCAGAATTTATCCAATCTATCTTCCCACTCAATTTTATTCTCTTTGCCTGGTTCACTCTCTTTAACTAAAGAACCACAAAATTTTGTAAATGATCTTAGAGATCAACTAACCTAACTTCTCTTGCTCTGGATTTTATTGATAAAGAAACAGACACAAAAGATGAGGTGAATTACAAGATGATAGGATAGAAAATCAGACATAAAAATAAAAATTATAATATGTACAGTGTACTTACTTTCTCTGTGCCAGACACTGTTCTAAGCGTTTTACGTGCATTGAATCATTTAACTCTCACACAACCCTAAAACTGTCATCTCCAAGGAAACTGAGGCTTGAGAAGTCAGTTGAGTTGTCACAAGTCACATAGCTGGTATGTGATGAAAGTTCTTGATACAGGGTCTGACACAGATAGGAATTAAGTGAATAATTAATAGCAATTTCTTTTCCTTTTCTTTCTCAAGAGAACTATTTAATGACAGAGGACTAGAACTAAATTTTTCTAGCTCCAGAGCCTTTTCTACCCACAACTCATACTCTTCCCTTCCATGCCTTCTCCTCTCCTGTCCCCAAACCTGACCATAATTAGAAAACAGAGGATCTATAGTTGACTAAATGCAATTCAATTCCTTTTTTTGACACAAGTCTCCCTTGAGTCCAATCCTACAAGAAGTTTACTTGAATTAAGTTCCTTTTCACTTCCTTGTATTTTTATTTCACTGAAATGTCACATTAATATAAAATTTCACATTAATATAAAATTATTTCATCTTACTAAAGTAATTTCTGCATATTTCATATACCAATAAATCAATATTTACAATAAATATAGATGTATAAATCTATATTTATTAATATAAATCTCTAAATTATTATAGTCTATTTTTATTGTTTTCTCAGTATACACTCCCCTTAACTGAGATTCAGCCATCTGACATATTTACGTAGACTTGAAAGCCTCTGAGATATTATTTGGTTCTTCATTAAAAAAAACATATAATCAGAGGTAATGTCTGATCAAGAATCACTAGGGCACTGCATACTTGGCTTATTAATTCAGTACTCAGGCTAGAAATTATCAACTGAGAGATGTTATTTATCTTACTTTTGAAAGTTGATTGTTGATCCACTTTTTCATCACAGAATATTCTATAAAATGACACCATATCCTTTGCAGTAAATTCTTCTAAGTTTCCACTTTGTATTCCCAGTGCTGCACGAGCTGGAACGTGTAATTATACTGTTTCCCACACAGAGACTGTGACTATCCATGAATCCTTTTAAGCCAATTTCAGCATTCTGCATTTAAACTTACAAACAAGTTTCTTTAGGGATGCGCATGTAACACAGCAGAGCTTACAAAGCAGTCACCAAACCAGTATTTGACAGTTTTTTGTTGTTGTTGTTGTTGTTGTTTTTGCGGGCCTCTCACTGTTGTGGCCTCTCCCGTTGCGGAGCACAGGCTCCGGACGCGCAGGCTCAGCGGCCATGGCTCATGGGCCCAGCCGCTCCGCGGCACGTGGGATCTTCCCGGACCAGGGCACGAACCCATGTCCCCTGCATCGACAGGCAGACTCTCAACCACTGCGCCACCAGGGAAGCCCTTGACAGTTTTTAGGATTAAAAATTAAATTATAAAGCATCAGAGATGTTATTCTCCAGTATTCCTTTTTCTTCCATTTCGAAAATTTGTTGCAAAATCCCTGCTGTAGGTATCAAGCAGTTCCTCTGAGGAATTTTTTTTTTTTTTTTTTTTTAGTCTACTGTAAGACATCTATTCATCCACGCTTTCACTCTTTTTTGTTCACTCTATCCCAACTGTATACTTGAGAAAACAGTAGCACACCAACTAGACAAGCTCATTTCCATTTTCTGCACTGGCACTTTTTTAGCAGCTGTGCAAAATCTGAGCCTGAAAGATGTTGGGTGTAAAGAACCATGGACACAGTGTACCTTGCAACCATGATTCATAGGTTAATTTTCAGAGCAGCCAGAGGTCCACATGTGGAAAGATCAGATGAATAAAGAAGATTCCTCTACAGTGTTATCAAAATCATGTCATTCCCACGTCCCTTTGAACAGTACCTACATTTTTAAAAGAATACAAATATTTTAAATACTGGAAAAGACACTCATTTGAGAATATGCCTCACTCAACAAAAATTATCAGTGTTTATGAAAATAAAGGATCTTAAAAATGTATCAAAGTGTCTGAACTAACTTATAAGCACCAGGACACGACACCAGGGACTTGATCCCTATGTCCTAAAGCCTAGAAAAGTGACTGGTACCTAACAGTAATAGTAACTTTGGAACATTTACAAGGTATCAGGCACAGGTCTACTCGTTCCAAGTATTAACAATCCTTATCCACCGCCAGGGAACCACCACCCTCAGTTTCGAGATGAGAACTGAAGCAAGAGGAGAGTTCACCCACTCAAACAAGGCAGTAGCAGATGGGTTCAAACTCAGGCCCTGTGTCTTTAGAGACTGAACGTTTCATATTTGTTGAACAAATGAATGCTGTTAGTTAAGATCAAAATTTTTTTAAAAAAAGGACGAGAAGGAACAGGGAGGGAGGGAGAGAGGGAGGAAAGGAAGGAAGGAAGGAAGGGAGGGAGGGAGGGATGGAGGAAGGAAGGGAGGGAGGGAGGGAGGGGGAGGAAGGAAGGGAGGGAGGGAGGGCGGGAGAGAGGAAGGAAGGAAGGAAGGGAGGAAGGGGGAGGAAGGGAGGGAGGGAGGGAGGGGAGGAAGGAAGGAAGGAAGGGAGGGAGGGAGGGAGGAACGGAGGGAGAAAACCCAAGGGGAAGATGTTTTACGAATTCTTTGGATAAAATGGTCGAATTTCGGATAGGTCAAGGCAGGCAGGGGCGGCCTCCTGAGATAAGTCTCCTCGGAAACCAGGGTCATGTCTGTCTGAGGAAGAAAAAGCTCTGTCTCAGCAAATAGGAGGAAAAATAGAAAGAAGTAGCAAAATAAAGGACAATGAGTGGGTAAGAGGCGGAGAGGCCTGGCCTGACCTAAACACCCCGCTGGACTACATGGGGGCGTGTCAGGAACTCAAAGGGGAGGGGACCCCAGCGGCCGCGTCGCTCCCATTGAAGAAAGGACCTTGCATCCCACGGGCCGGATGTCCCAGGTCACCTGCGCTCGCACCCCGGGCGGCCGGACGCCTGGACCCGAGAAGAAGCCTCAGCCATCATCCAAGTCTTCAAGCTGACAGACCCGCTCCCACCAACGCCGGGGGGCGGGGCGGCTGCCCAGGCACCGCCCACATGCCGGGCGCACTGTGATTGGCCCCAGCGCTGCCACAGGCACAGCTTCCTATTGGTTGTGCGCGCGGGCGCAGCTGCCGCTCTCCCGGGGCGTCCAGGCTGGGCGTACTCACGTGCGGACCTGCTTTCCTTTTCTCCCCGATGCGTGCGCCCCCCCCAGCATGGGCCCGAGGTTGAGCGACTCGGGGTTGGCGAGGGCACCGGCTTCCCCGCCCCCGCGTCCCTTCCCCGGCCGGGCTGGCCGCGCGCGGGTCGGTCAGGACCCCGGCCCCTCGTGGCTGCGGGCGGCGCGCGCGGAGGGCGGGCTGCGCCGGGGACTCGGCCTTGAGGCCTTCCACTGCCTCTGGGAGCGGGTCCCCGGCGGCGCCGCGGCGTTTGCACAGCGGAGCCGGTCCCGCAGGTCCCTGTGGGCCCTTCCTCCGTCGGCACTTTTCTAGACGGGGTCAAAGGGCACATCGGGGCGCAGGGTCAGGCGAGCGTGTCCGGATGGGGCGCCGGAGCGTCAGGAATGTTGAGAGTGCGGACCCGGCCGGACGCAGGCTCATGCTCCGCTGTTTCTCCTCCGGGCCTTGCCCTGCGGTTGCCGGCGAGCCGCCCCCGAGAAATGCGGGGTGCAGTAGCGGCTCTACGAGGTCGTTATGGGGCTGAGGGGCTCATGCTCTGAAGCTCCTAGGACCGTGCGTGGCTCCTGGGAAGTGCTCCAAGTTGTCAGCTGTCCTAAGAAACAGTGTGTTTATCATCACATTTTCCCAATACACGGTGATCCCTGTGTTTTGCCTTTTCTGTATTATCTGGGGGGAGTTAGAGTGTCATTCATGCATTTAACAAATAAGTATTGACATTTAATGTCATTCATTCATTTAACAAATTTGTACCTGCTGTTTGCCCAGTGCTGGTCTGATGCCTGGGAACAGAGTTGAGGTAGATATATTTAGCGAATTTACTTTTTAATATGTTGTCTAACATGATTATTTTACTAATTACTTTCTTTAAGGTTTAGTTTGCTTTTAGTCAGATGTAATTGTCCAGTGGAGCATAAATTTGATTTTAATTCTCAGCAGTCCAAAAGCCTAAATTAACGGTTTGAGTTTTAGTTTAAATCTTTCTTTATGATCCTTTCCTGACAGTTCCCCTAGATGTAGATACCGTGTAATGAGTGTCAGAGTTCTAGGAATGAGTTTTATTTTACTATTGGTAATCTCCTGTGGAAAAGCATAAATGTTTGAGTGTATTGGAATGTTTTTCAATAATATGCTCTTTTTGAGTATACTTATTGTGTACGACAATTAGTTTGCTCGGCACTAGAATGAAAGGTCCATCAAGAAACCTTCAATTGTACTTGAATTTTTTTTTTTTTCTTTCTGGAAAGAGCAAGAACAACAAGAAAGCCTGTTTTGTAAGCTACACCATGTTGCAATCACTAATTGCATTTAGCAGATAAATATTGTTATTCTCCCCACTTTAAAGATGAGTCCTCTAAGACCGGGTCAGTTTAGTAGCTTGCTCCAACTTACACATCTCATGCGTGGCACATTCCAGGGTTCAAACCCATGGAGTCTGGATTCTGACTTTGAAATCGGCGCTTCTGAATTAGGGATTAATTTCTCTATTACTCCTAGTTTAATGGTGAAGGTTCTCTCTTTTTAAAATAATTTAGAGTTAATGTCATTAACTCTAGTCACAAGTCTAATTTAGCACGTCTTCAGCAGAGTAGGTACAGATTTATCTTACTCTTGAATTTTTGTGCCACAGTATGTCTTGCTTGTCTTCTTTTGTGAATGAAGGGACATTTCTTCATTTACAAAGAAGGACATTTTCCTGTTGTTAAATATGGCCCTTTTGGCCCTTCCTTCATCATATACGCTCTGAAGGGCCAAAAGCATCTCAGAGGAAAGGTAGATAAATCTAGTATATTTTTATTTGCATTTTTATGTGGATATTTTTGCAGTCTTCCAGAGTTGAGAGACTTGATATCTTGCAAGTCTGTTAACTGTTTAACAGTAAATTTTATTTTTATTTTTATGCTATGTAGCCTATAGCAATCAAAGTCTCCTCATTGCTTTACAGACATGCTATATGATGACAATTTTTTTTTTTTTTTCCGGTACGCAGGCCTCTCACTGTTGTGGCCTGTCCCGCTGCGGAGCACAGGCTCCAGACGCGCAGGCTCAGCGGCCATGGCTCACCGACCCAGCCGCTCCACGGCACGTGGGATCCTCCCGGACCGGGGCACGAACCTGCATCCCCTGCATCGGCAGGCGGACTCCCAACCACTGCGCCACCAGGGAAGCCCCTATGATGACAATTTTTAAACCTTTCTTAGAGGAATGGCCATTTGTGAGCTTGTGTTTATGTCCTCTTTTAGAGAGGAATTGTTTCTTGAGTCTTTGGAACACCCTCACCTAGCGGTGTAGAATCTTGGTAGGTGTTCATATAAACACCTTCATCTGGTGCCTGATTCTTAACTAGAGCAACCCATCAGAATCTCCATGGGACCCTTTACACATGACATGTCTAAGTCCTACTTTCTTCCTAGAGTCCAATTCAGTAACTTTACTGAGGGAACCCAAGCCCTGTCAGTGGGTTATTTTGATACGGATTGAGGACCATTTGTGTAAATTTGCTGCATGCTTTTTTTTTTTTGCTAATCACATGACTCTGAATCCATGCTAAATTTTGCAAATCACGTGAAGTAGCATTACTACTAAGCTTTAGCATTAGTAAGCATTGGACTGGGATTTAAGATTGTTTATGAACTTACAAGTTTGTTGCCAAAGGTTATTGGAAAAATTCCCTGAAGGAGAGAGAGAGGATGGTAGTAAATCCAGGCTTATAAGTAGATGTACACATGCCTGTGGTGATCTAATGACCCCACCCTACACTCTTGGCCAGTCAAGCTTCTGCAGAAGTTACTGCCCAGGGGTACCAAAGACCTATAGAGCAGTTTCATGTTCTAAATCGAGCTCTTTGTGTTTAGACTTTCACATTATACTGTTTCAGACAGTTCAGGCTACAGTAACTAGCAGAGGCTTTTATACCACAAAATGACTTGTGAGCCACTATAATTAGCAGCCATGGTACTTCAAAACTTATCCCACCAATACTCCTACAACACGGAAGTCAAGAAAAGAGTGTCTTAAAGGAGGAGAGTAGTCAACTGTGTTGAATGCTGCAAAGAAATTGGATTTAGCAACTGGTGACCTTGGGGAGGCCAGTTTCAGTGGGGCAGGAATAGAACCACAAAGGGGTTGAGGACAAGGTGAATAATACAAAGAACTTAAAAAATATATATTTTGCTATGATGTGCCAGGTTTGAATCAAATCCATTAATTCACTGTATACTAAATGCCAGGCACTGTTAGGATGTTGGGTGACACAGGACGAACATGATACATGCCCTACCCTCAGGGACTTACTAACTGTTGGGAAAGTCACAAGAATACTTAGGACAGTAAGTGTTTTGTAAGGGGCTACCAGAGCACCCAGGGGCGGGGGACTTCACCCTGTCTTGTGAGTTAAGTGAGTTCAGACATGTAAGCCACTTAGAAAAGGACCAGGCACATAGTAAGTCCTCAATGTGTCATTAATAACAATAGCAACATATACATAGCACATATTATATATTAGCATAAATGAGTTGTAACTCACTTAATCTTTACACCATTCGTAATCAATATTATTCCCATTTACAGACAAAGAAACTGAGGCATAGAGAGAAAAGTGCCAAAGGTCTCACAGCCCTTTAGTGTCAAAGCCAGTATTTGTCTCTGCAGTCTGATTTCAGTCAGGGTAACTTAACCCACTAAGCTATGCTGCCTCTTTGTGAGGGTGTATGTGTAAATGTAATAGCTAATGGCCTTTCCTGGAGATGCATCCAAGCTGAGATCTAAAGCCCAATGAAATGGCTGCGGGTGGAGACAGTCCAAGCCGAGGGGCAAAAGTGACAAAGGCTTAGAGGTGTGAAGAAGAGCTTGGTACTTTCAGGATGAGTAAGTCCTGAAGTGTGCCCAGAGAAATGAGACAGGAAATGAGCACAGGTTAGCAAGACCCAGGTCCTGAAAGTCCTTCGACTCCTATTAAAGAGTTTAGTTTTACTCTGGGGCAATAGGGAGGAAGCATTTGAAAGACTTTAAGTGTGGAAGGACTTGACCAAATTTGCATTTAAAACTGTCACCCTGACTGCAGGCCTGAGGGTAAGTGCCTGGAGATGAGTCTGGGGGAGGGACTGGTTAGGAAATGTTCAGTTTTCCAAAGAAAGAACTGAAGGGGTGATCTGGTGACTTAGCACAGGGGAGAGAGTTTAGTGAACTAGGGGGATTTGGTAAGAAATTTGTTGTAAAAAATTCTGCACCCTGGGTTTCCCTGGTGGCGCAGTGGTTGAGAGTCCGCCTGCCGATGCAGGGGACACGGGTTCGTGCCCCGGTCCAGGAGGATCCCACATGCCGCGGAACGGCTGGGCCTGTGAGCCTTGGCCACAGAGCCTGCGCGTCCGGAGCCTGTGCTCCGCAACGGGAGAGGCCACAACAGTGAGAGGCCCGCGTACCGCAAAAAAAAAAAAAAAATTCTGCACCCTAAATTATTAGTCTTTATTTTTTTCTTTCTCCGTTTTCTTCCTTTCTTCCTTCCTTCCTTCCCCTCCCTCCCTCCCTCCCTCTTTCTTTTCTTTCTTTCTTTCCTTCTTTTTTCTAGACATGATAAATAGCCAAGGATTTAAGTGATGAATAGCTGGAGCTAAAAACCTGTGAGCATTGAAAATTGTTGACTACTTAAAACAAAGGGAAACAGTATCTTCAGGACTTTGGGTCAATAAAATCAAAAATTAAAAGAAGAGAAGGTCTTTTTTGGCTGAAAACTCTGAAAGACCACTTTTTTCTGAAGCTACAACTTCATTTTTTAACATTTCCATTTTTGTGGAAGGGGGTGGGTAAACACTTAACAACAAAAAAGAAACCCTCCTGATTTGATATTGCATATTCCTCATCTGCCGTCTCCTCCCTTCCTGTGCCTGTGACCCTCCCCAAACCGGTCTAAGGCTCACTGATTCTGAAACTCGTGAACCTCCTTGAATCTGATGGATGTGCTGATAGTACAGTGACTGCAACACAAAGAAACCAGATAGCAAACAGGTTGATTCTGTCTTTCTATGTGACAACTTAAAGGTTTTTTGTCGTTGTTGTTTGTTTTCTAAGTTAAAAAAAAATATTAACTGCAAGTTGTAAATTTTGGTTTAGAAAGTACAAATTTTAGTTCGAAAATGAAATATTTTTCTAAATTTGTATAAGAACTTTAAACTGAGACTTACTTTTCCTTTTTGTTATTCTAAACACTAATGAATGAATCAAGTTACTGCATGATTATTACTATTACCAAGTATTGCATTGATTATACTTTTGTTTATCCTGAAGAGAGTGTTAAATCACATGCTCTGGGGACCAGATACGTTAGATTTTTGGTTAAGAGTTTGATATGATATCGCTTATATGTGGAATCTAAAAATAAATGATACAAATGAACTTATTTACCCAACAGAAACAGGCTCACAGACTTAGAGAACAAACTTATGCTTACCAGGGGAAGGGTGGTGGGGAGGGATAGATTGGGAGTTTGGGATTGACATGTACACACTGCTATATTTAAAATAGATAACCAACCAACAAACAAAAAAAGTGCCATCAGAGCAAATTCAGATTCTGCCA
Source organism: Leucopleurus acutus (assembly GCF_964270905.1). Lineage (NCBI taxonomy): Eukaryota > Metazoa > Chordata > Mammalia > Artiodactyla > Delphinidae > Leucopleurus > Leucopleurus acutus. The sequence continues at coordinate 169,209,635 of NC_139145.1, read as the reverse complement.
CATTGTGGCAGACCTTGGGCAAGTGATTTACCTCCCAAACCCAGGGTTTATCATCTGTGAAATGCGAATTATCCTAGTTCCTGTCTCATAAGGTTATTGAGAAGTAAAATTGTCCCGGCACATAGAAAAAAGAAAAGCCATTGCCTATAGGAAGTTCAGGTCTTCTGAGCAGGAGCTGTCTTTACTCCTTGCTTGGCACCCTGTAAATAAACCCCCTACTTTGCTGAAAAAAAAGAGTTTGGGGAGAGGAGGAAGTAGCAAATGAGACTGAGAAGAATGGCCAGTTGGGAAACTCAAGGGTATGATGCACTAGAGAGCCATAAAGTGTTTCAGGGAGAACGTTAGCGGCGTCTGGGTGCATCACTGTGATAGGTGTAAGAGGCAAACTGAGAAGTATCTATAGGATTTAACAACATTCAGGTCATAGTGACCGACAAACAATTATAGTGGAGTGGAGGGCACAAAGCCTGACTAGAATGGTTGTAAAAAAAGCCACCAGGGGGAGAATGGGAGTCCCCTGGATTAACATACAATCCACTTGTATGCGTGAATTCAAGACACTGAAAGTAGATAAACAGATCTTTAAACTTAGAGAGTTTAATAAAAAGAATAGTGGGATAAAGAAGAAGGAAGGAAATGAGGGAAAATTAAGCAGAGTAGAAAAAAATGTAAGTTAATCATTAAAATCCAAATCTAAGTTCTTTGAAATGATGAATAAAGACAATGAAAGAAAAGAGGAGAAATAAGCATCATGGTGGGAAATATTATCCAATGGGGATTCTGCTGCTGTAGCAAAGGAAAGACTCCTTTAATCAGAATACCAGCAATCTGGGGAGGTGGTAGACTCAACGTCCCCACAAAACTATCTCCAAAGATTCTGCTTGGCCATGAACCTTTTAAAGGGAAGGAGGGAAGTAATCCCAGTTAATCACTGAGATAGGGTCAGGGTTGTCACCATCCCCAGCTGTGTGCAGCCTTGTGTGCAGGCTTGTGTGCAGGCTTGTGGACTCCTCATGATTCCCCTCTAGACGTTATCTTTTTCACACAGCTTGGTCACACAGTTTGTTCAGGAGTTTACTGAGGGGAAGCTAGGGAAGAGATCTGGTCATTGGTTAATTACTTAATCTTCATTTCTACTTCTTTGATCCAAGGAAAGAACCGACAAATTAAGCAAGGTATTGTGTGATTAAAAGATTTAAAAGGTGTGTCAGAGATGAGTAGAGCATGAGGGGTGCCTGTTTTAAAAGCTAGTTACAATATAGCTTTGCTAAAGTGACGCGAGACAAAAGGGCTTCCTGCTGAGGGCGGTTTCCTGCTAAGAGCTGCTTACAGAAAGGGGGACATAACTGTGTGTGTTTTAGTTTCTACATATATGAGAATTTTTTTGTGTATATTATATTATTAACCGCTAATTTAATTAAAATTTTTTTCAGAGCATGTAATGTATATAATATCAATTGTCCAAATTCTGTGGTAACTTTATCTAGGTCTAGTTTATGTTTAGTCTTTTTTTAAAGTTTCATGTGTGTTTATGAAGAATATTTATTCACGATTTGTCAAGTGGACAATTTTATATAATATATGTATATATGTGTATATATGTATATATACACCCTTATTAAGTCAAACATTAATTATATTTTTTAAATCTGTAATTCGTCTAATTTTTAGATTACTTAACCTAAAATTATTAAAATACATATGTTATATTTCTGCCTATAATGATGTCTGTACCCTTTTTTCTCTGTAGTTTTGTCTGTTGACCTTCTGAGAGCATCTCTGACACTAGATTAACCCTCGGGGAAACACTGCATTTTGCATTTGTTCACTCCCCCTACACTCTTATAAGGTTTAAGCTCACTTTTCTATTTCTCTTTCATGAAGGAAACTGGGAGTGGTCATGACAAGAGATTTCTTTCACTCACAGCAAGTTTAGAGTGATAGATTGAATTACTGGTCCCAACTCTCTGCTTTGGAGAATGGCCTCACGATAGGCAGAGTGCACTTGCACACTCCTTGACTTTAGGCTTGTCCAAGTGACTTGCATTGGTCAGTAGGGTGGTAGTAGATTTGATGCAAATGAAGGTTTGAATGGTACTTGTGTGGAGCTTGCCCTCCTAAGCTCCAACAATCTGCCATGAAACGAGTATATCCCAGGCAGCCACTGACATTCAGCCTAGCCCCCAGAATGAGACACATGTCACAGACCAGATGCTGTGAACATTAGCTGGTCCAAGAAGGATGAGAGGTACATGAAATGAAATTGAACCTTAACTTCAGCATGGATCCTAGAACCCAGAACCTGGATAGAGTTCAGTCTTCCCTGGCCAAGTGAAGTCAATTCATGAATCAATGAGATGAGAAAAAATAATTGTTATTTGAAGCCACCGAAATTGGGTGGTTTGTTACATATTGCAGTTGTGCCTATACCTGGCTAATATGCCCAGCAAATCATTAAATATGTTTTATTTAATGTGTAGATACTTAAGCAAAGAAGGAGTCTTCACAATATCTACTAGAAACAGAAAAACAATTTTCCATTACTTGATCCTACTTCCTACAATGATGTATGCTTCTTCATCCAAAAGAGTTAGTTGAAAAGCCTTAACCTACATATCAAGTTATGTAACAAAATTATATAACTTAGTAATTTATATAATCACATATATATCAAACTGCAAGTAACACAGGGCATGGCTGCAGTGCGTTTCTGGTATCAACCACCAAGCAGCCCAGCGTGACCAGGTGTTAGATGCTGTCTGGGGACTTCTTAACAACAATTACCCTACTTGCTTAGATAGGACAGAGTGAATTGTGATTGCTCTAGGTCAGTTTTAGTAATTCAACTACACCTGCGGGAGACTGACTTGGAAATAGACAGACACATGATCTACCTCTTGTGCATGATGTAATAACTATCATTTACTGAGCATTTACCATGTGCCAGGCACTGTGCTAGAGATATTTCATTGATTAACCCAATCTCCAAAGCAACTTAAGAGACTTGCACTAATCTTATCCCACTGGGATAAGTTAAATGACAGGGATAAGATATAGACCTAGGTGATTTTCAGGGTCTGCACTAGTCACCATGCCTCTCCTTTGCCACGTCTATTCATTCTTTCACCCAACCAGCAGACTGACATCCTTGGAGATTTGGCGTGCCATGGTCTGTATAGGTGGAATGGAGGAGAGAATAAGAACACAAGGTGACCCCTCTTCCTGAGATTTGCACCTTAGTCAGGGGAAATAACATGTTAACAAGTAAATGGATTGTGTGTATATGTGTGTATAATATAAAACTGGAAGAGAGAGAGTCTGGGGTGATGAGTTTGGAGTTTATTTTAAATAGGATTATCTGGAAAGACTTCTCTGAGTAGATGCCCTTTGAGAAAAGAGTAGATTCCACTGAGGGAGTGACAATGGGGAAGAACAAATCTGACTCCACACTGGATCTGTTTCTTTAACCTTTGTATTCTATTGCTTTCGCTACAAGTTAGTCACTAAAGGGATGTTGCCTTCAGCTTAAAGTAAACATAATGGCCCATCTCCAGGACATTGCCTCCTATACCTGAGTGTTAAGCTAAAATACCTTTGTTTAGCTCACTGGAAACACCCTGACCAGGCAGACTGTGAATAACCGCAGGAAAGAAGAAATTAACACATCCCCTCCAGAGTCTGGGTGGAACCAGGATAAGTTTGCAACAACGTGTTGCCTATTTTACTTTACCTCCTCACCTCCCCCTCTTTGCTCTATAAAAGAAACTAGCATCCAAACCCAGGCAAGATGGGTCTTTGGGACACCAGTCCACCATCGTCTTGGTCTGCTGGCTTTCCTAATCAAGTCTCTACTTCTTGCTCCACAAGTCATCTCTTGATTTATTGGCCTGTGGTGCAGAGGGCAGTACGAGCTTGGACTCAGTAACAGTGTCAAGATCTTGAGGAAGAGCATTTTATTTATTTATTTATTTTGGCCCTGCTGTGCAGCATGTGGGGTCTTAGCTCAGTGACCAGGGATCGAACTCCCACCCCCTGCAGTGGAAGCACAGAATCCTAACCACTGGACCACCAGGGAAGTCCCGGAAGATCATTTTAGAGATACTCTGTTGTACTGTTTGATTCCTAACATCAGATGATATTCATAACTATAGAGATTTTTGAAACTTTATTGCCCAGACTACTATACGTATTCTGCTTTGCTGTAATTTTGATGCAACTAGCTGTTGCACACAGTTGTTCTTAAGGCACTGCCAATTCTGGTCATATCAGTGACTGCTGGATGAGGTTTTGCAAGCCTCTGTGCCTTTCAACAGGGAAAAGACCACCTTCCTGTCTGAAGCATAACTCAAACACTCTGCTACTTTAATTTTAAATATGAAGTCAATGCCAGAAAAAACAATACACACAAACTTTACTTAAAATTCCAGATGCTCTGCTAAACAATCTTCTTTAATTATCTCACTCCTCACAACCACCCTGTGATGTGTCTGTTATGAAAACTCTTGAGATTTGGCTATTTCCTCTCACTATTGGACTGGTCATACAGCAGTCATTAAAAGTCATCTCCTTCTTGCTAGCTTTTTATTTCACTGTTCACAACTGCTCTCTATGGATTTTAGGGTTGGCTGCTGATACACTTGTTATGGATGTATTATAGAATGTAAAAGTAAAACTGAGACAGGCTTGAGAGAGATTTTGGTTTGGGAGAACAGGATTTTGACGAAATTAGTACTTATCCCCATCACTCCTAGGGTAGATGGATAGAAAATGTCTGTGCAGAGGAGTTTGTCCATTGAGCTTGCCAAACCTACAGAGAACGCAGTGGTAGCATGAAGGAGGCCCAGATAAGCATAGCTTTCCAGTTCTTTCTACTAAACATGATGCTTAGAAAGAGGCTTCCTTCCTGGGAAATATCCTGTCCTGTGGTGCTGACATGTTCCAGAGGATTAAATTCAGGCATAAATGTCAGCATCATATTTCCATGTGGATTATCTTCTACGTGAAAAACGCGTTTTTAAAAAATATTTCCTTAAGACCATAATATTTTCTTCAACTTTCTTTAATTTCTGCTAGTTACAGTTTCAGTCAGTTTTGTGGCATCACATTTTGTTGTTATCCCTCCTAAAAATTGTTTTAAAATATTTCTTTTTTATCCATCTTTGTATTTTGGGGGGATTTTTTTAAATCACCATCATCATCATATTTTTAAGTGGCCACAAAATTAACATATAGTTCTTATACCTCATAAATTATAGTATCTCCTTTTGTCCAGTGTTGCAGGGTTGTCATGCTATTCTTTCTACGTTTAAGTTAAAATAGAGACTCAGTTTCACTGCCTTTATCTGATCAGCCTTGATAGCTCACGGTAATGGTCAATGATAGAGGTTAAGTTTAAGATAATGATTAAGTTTAAGATTTTGATAAATTTGTAAAGGCTTAATTCAGTTTCACATAGTGTTACGAGAGCATCACACTTGGACTCACATGACCTGTATTCAAAATGCTTGTGCATTCTGCAACATAGGATGAGCGCTTTTTTATTCTCCAGGCTTCAATTTTCTCATTTGTGAAATGAATCTCTGGCTTCTCTTTCTGCACCACTAACTCAGTGGCCAGCTTCCCCTCAACATAATGCTGCTTCACTCAGTGACTCAATTGTCCTGTAAAAATCACACCAACCTCCTTTCAAAAATTATTTGAGGACATCATTGAAGAGTCCATGAGAAACCAGTAACATTGATTGTCTTCAAGGAGAGGAACAGCAAGGCTGAGAGACAAGAGGAGAAATAAGATTTTTCATTGCACCCTATAAACCTCATGACTTTTGTCCATATAGACTTACTACCTGTTACCACAAGGAAACAGACAAAAAGCAAAATCATAAATAGGAGAAGTGACCTGCGGGGGAAAAAGCAGTCTTCTCTGTTCGGTTCCATGGTTACAGTGACTCAAAACAACACTTTACTGAAGTTGTAAGGGTAGAAAAAAATATCATTAGAATTTTCTTCTGTCTTTACTATTCTACCAGTAGGAAGAAGAGCTAATGAGCAACAAAACAGCCAGAAGAAAGACTGAAAAAATGAATAAAGTATTAAGCCTCTCAGCATTGGAATTCTTGCATTTATTCAATATTTGTTTGGTGTATATATTTCAGTGAGAACACTGACAAATCTAGAGCTAAAGCTTGAGATCCTAACAGTCTTACCACACACACCCTAGGAAGATGTTCCACAAAATATTTACTCCCATCTTACCATAGGCCCCAAACATTAACTGAGCAGTTACTATATGCCAGGCATGATGCTACCCTCCGTGGGTAAAGACATGTACTCATTTATTTTTACAAAGATTTAAGGCAGAAAATGAGAGACCTGTTTCCAGTTCTTTGGGAAACAGGATCCAATTCAACACTAATTTTTTGTAATCGCTTTGAGTCAATAGATACATTTTAAACCCTCTTGTACATTTTTGACAAATAATCATGAATTTCTTTTTGAAAGTATTCCGGAGGAAAGTTGTGTTTGAACACCTGTTCAGTGGAATTAACAGATTGTAATATAGAGTGAATGGTACCTATTCTGGCCATTGCTTATTCTGGCACATAGACATGGAAACATTTTATTTTGTTGAGGATAATTAATCTGTACTGATACGTCTCAGAGAAGTGAATACATAAGAATCATATTTTAAAATGTACTTTAATTTTGGAAAAATATCCTTTGCTATGTACTGTTAAACATGTTTATGTCAACATAAATAGTACAAAAGTTACAACCATGACTTATATTCCATGAATATTCCTTAACTACCTGCACTGAGATTCAAAACTGAAAAATAAAAAAAGTACCTCATTATACCATAAATTGAACTCCATGGTCTCTACCCAGACCCTCTGCAATCTCAAAACCTCTCACTGATTTCTGAAAATCCCCCCACTTTGGGAAGAGAAAAAAAGTATTGGCATTTAATTCAGGACCAGACAAGATAAAGAGAAGTGAACCATTTAGCTTTTGAATGATGGATGATCATGGGTTTACGTTTTAGATAAGATTTCTAAGAGAATGACTTAAATATAGGTTTTTACTGGGAAAATCTTAATGAATTTTCACTCTTCTTTTTTCCCTTGACTGATATTCCTGCCCAGCTGGAGACTCTCAATTTAATGAGGTGATACTCTATTTCTGAGCAGCAGGTCCTGCTTTGAAACAGTCCTGTTCTCTTCTGAAAACTCGAAGATGCTTTCATGCAAGGACTACCGATTAAGAAATTAGTCCTTCAAATGAAGAAAAGAAAAGTTCCATAAGGGGCTTAGCATTGAGAAAGTTTAACTTTTAAAGAAAAAATCCTCCCCTTCCCTAATCTTCCTGGATGCTCTGACTTTGAAGGTATTTCCATTAACAGTAACCATAGTTCTATGCTTTATTTTCAGTCATCATCTTATATTTCTGAATCTGTAATTTGCATTTCATAAAGATAACAGGCGAAAGGGCATTTCTGACCTTCTGAATAATTAATCATAACTTTCTAGCAGTGCATTCCAAAAAGCCAGGAGGGAATAAGTATTTACAATAAAAGCTGAAGAGTAAGGATGTGACTTACTGAGTTATCTCAGTTATTCAGACACATACATGGACCACCTGAACTTGGAAATTTACCTAACCTAACCTTAACCCTCCTAACCCTACACCTAGCCCCTAACCCCATGGTTTTGAGCTTAAATTATAGGTGTCTTTTGTATCTGTTTGACAGAAGGATGGTTTAAGTGTCCTTTAAAATGCTTTTTATAGTGTAATAGTTTATTGGTCAAGAATTAATGACTGATTCTAAGAATGACCTCAATGAAAATTAGCATGAGTCTATTCAAGTTCTATTCTACTCTTGTACTTTCCACTATAATTATTTTCAGACTCTAGAAAAAATTTATTATCTGCTATTTATTTTTGAAACATCTACAAGAGTAAATGGTAGATCTTAAATGTATTATACGTATAGAAGATTTAATTACAATTTAACCGTTAAACATTCTTTTAAAATCTTTGTTGAACTTTGCCACTCCTCCTCTCTCAATGTAAGGGCAATACAAATTAAAATTAAGAGCTTAATTCTCCTGATTAAAAATAAAGAATTTACTTAGGAAAACATGTGCCTGTAAGTTCTTTCTTTTTTTTTTTTTTTTTTTTTTTATTGTGGTACGCGGACCTCTCACTGCTGTGGCCTCTCCCATTTCGGAGCACAGGCTCCGGATGCACAGGCTCTAGAGGCCACGGCTCACGGGCCCAGTCGCTCCACGGCATGTGGGATCCTCCCGGACCGGGGCACGAACCCGTGTCCCCTGCATCGGCAGGCGGACTCTCAACCACTGTGCCACCAGGGAAGCCTTGTGCCTGTAAGTTCTTTCTGTCTCTTTGAAATGTATGTAAATCTTTTTACAAGCTAAATAGGCCTCTTGACAACTTTACAACCCTAGAATATCTTTCTCCAGGCCCTGGGGACGGTCTCCTTGAAATAAAATCATCTAGGAAGATATGTTCCTATCTCCCAGTTTCAGGCAAGGGTAGGAACCTAACTTTGGTGGACACCTGACTCCAAGTTGCAAAACTGCTTTGTCATAAAGATATGAGGAGTTTATTTTCCTTTGGATAAAGCCAATTAACTAACAAATGGTAACCTCCATTAACAAGTGTATTTAGGATGAACTATGTGTGACAAATAGAACCGTCAACTTAAGGACAAGTTATTGATTATTGAGGACGTAGGAAAGAATTTTCTCTCCCCTTCAAAGCTTCCTTTGGCTGGTCTAATTATCAAATCGACCTGAGACAGATTAACAGGAAAAAAAAAATTAATTTTGTATGTATGTGAACCTCACATATCTAAGAGGTTCAAAGACCTCCACATACATGAGAGGTTTATTTAAAGACAGGTAGGTGGGCTTCCCTTCCCTGGTGGCGCAGTGGTTGAGAGTCCGCCTGCCGATGCAGGGGACACGGGTTCGTGCCCCAGTCCAGGAGGATCCCGCATGCCGCGGAGCGGCTGGGCCCGTGAGCCGTGGCCGCTGAGCCTGCGCGTCCAGAGCCAGAGGCCGCAACAGTGAGAGGCCCGCGTACCGCAAAATAATAAATAAATAAAGACAGATAGGTAAAATGAGGTGTATATGCCATCCTAAGCTAAGGAATGAGATAGGGACCTGGGGTTTCTAAGGACAGGAGGGTAAGTCAGAGGATGATAAGAAGAAGAGTAGATGCTGGGTAATTAGATGTTTGCTCTGCATACAGTGGGCCACTCAGATAAAGTTTATCAGTTTATCTCTGGTAGTAACTATTACGCTGGGAAGGACCCCCAATTTAAGTCTTTCTAGATAGTTAAAGGGAGGCAGAGTTTTCTCTTGAGCCTGGAGTGTCTCTATTGCCTTTGGCTCAACACAATCCACATGTCAAGGTGCCACACTTTGGGAAGCTCTTTCTGAACCCCTTCAAGAACAAATATGTAATGGATTGTATGGGCTTTCTTATATAAAATGTGAGATTTTTTCTTTCTTTGAAGTCTGAGCAGATGGCCTGTGATGTACATCACATTCTGGTTTAATGCTAATTTAATAATAAGACTGTTTTCTTTCTCTATTACCTTTTTGAAGAGGTCTTCTGGATTGGGAGAAGGTTTTGTTTTTAATTATATTTCCCCAACATCAACAATAATACTCCCCCCATTACTCTCTCCCCACATACAATTCACACAATTTCTACAGAAATAGCCTGTGACAAATCTGGGGACCAAGGGAGGCAGGAACTCAAGTACTGGATCTCTAAAATACCGCAGTGATAACTTTTACTAAACCTTATGCTCATGTGACAGGGAAGAAGATAGTGACAATGGGTAAAAAGTGCATTGCACACTGAGAACATGCACCTGTGGCCATCATTTATCGTGGAGATTACTGGACAGTGGTGGTGAGATTTGTCTCTTCTCTCGATTTCTGGGACACTAAAAGGAGTGTAGCTAGCCAGTGTCACAAAGAATGAGTTAAATATGTTTTTTATTTTATGTACCTCTTTTTCTAAAATTTATTTGCCTTTTTCTTCCATATAAACATAATATTTCCACCTCTTCCCAATAATAATAGTAAAAGACAGAACAGAGAAGCCCAAACACATTTTTTTCCCAACAGTTATTTTGCCAAATATGTCTCCTTTTGACATCCATTTCTTGTGAAATCCCAACTAAAGTATTTTGTGTACATCTTTGTGATCTTTAACTGGAAATGACAATGTTCCCTGCTGTTAATCTGGGTGTGTTAGGATATGTGCAGCCAGGGTCTTTGTCTCACCGAAAATGGGAGAAAAATCTTACAAGTCATTGTTTTAGGAAGTGTTAGAAAAGCAAACACAGTCATTAAGCACAGTTAATGACTATTTTCCTTTATTCTGTACATAATAGATTTGTTTTCTTTCTGTTTCTTTTCACAGGAGTCAATAGCCTTGATAGTCCTTCTTTTGGGTTCAATTTCAAAGAAGTTGTGTCTGCTTTTAAACTTTCAAAGTCAGGCTTAATTATTCAAGCAGATGCTGACTGCTCTGTGAGACTGTCAGACAGAAACTACTTAAGGAAAAACCACTCACCCCATGGTGAGCTCAGTTCCTCCAGAGAAGAAAATTTCTGCAGCAATGTCTGGCACCAGTCGCTAACGTGCACTGTTAAAATATTACATAAAAATTGTGTAGTTTTCTTAGGTTTAAGTTTCACATATCATCAATTCACAGATGAGGACTCTTCTATAATATGTGGTCAGGTAGTAATATTTACAATGAAATACTTTATCCAGAGAGTCCAATTATCTATCATTTGGCTTTTAAAATACCATGATCATAATAAATCCTAGTGTTTATACTCCTCTAATAATAAGGCTGTTGGAATTCTCCTACCTTCACAAAAGTCATCTGGTTCTGATTTTCCCAGAGAATTTCAATAGAAAAAGAAGTCTGAATACTGTATCAGAGCAACCCTGCTTACACAAACTTTTGAGAGATGTAATCAAGGGCTTCTGTCTCTTAAAAATAATATAAAAATGGTTACGTACCTATTCCAGCTCAAAAATAACTCCTCAGCATGTTTCATGCTAATCTGTCCTTAACTTAATTTAGTGCTGTGATTTCACATTGCAATACATGTATCAGAGATTATTTCTGATAACATAATGAGGTTTAATTTAAACTTTGTAATTACAAGTTTAAAATTAGCTTTGTTACCAGGGTCTTGACTGTGTTCTGTTCTAATGAAAAGATAAGGGGATAAAGTTCTGATATATCTGTCTCTAATTCTTCCAAGGGTCAGAACTAGTGTGGAGGAAACCCCAGTACATTTGGAGAGCAGCATATCCCTGTGAATTCTGCTATCCATTCCACAGGTAACTAGGGACTTGGGTCCGGTGTCCTGTACTAGTCTGGGACTGAGGCTACAGAGATTCCCTATGGATCTTTGACCTTGATATTCTAGTGAAGGACAGAGAAGCAGAGTGCTCTGGGAGCCCAGAGGAGGGGTGCCTGGGAGGGGCTACTCAGGGTGAGGGAGGGAAAAACATGTGACAAGAGGATACAGGGCACTTCAGCAAAGGGGAGCAGAGGTGGGGAGGCGTTGGGCAGCATTTTACACAGAGGGCACTTGGCACAGTTAGCAGGCCTCCTCAGAGGGAACAGGGGCTGCAAAGGGCTAGTGGCAGGTGATGGTGGGGGGAGAAGTAGGCAAAGGCCAGTCCAGACGAGCATATGTGACACTACAGACCTCTATCCCCAGATGATGAAGGTATGCTTTACTGGTCTCTTGTGAATACATTTATTAACATCAGTAATGTGCCTGGTTTATAATTGATAATGAATAATAATAATATAATATTTTAAAAGCTTTTATCAGTTTTAAGCTACTATGTGTATAATATAAACATATATATACAGTCGGGTGTGAATGTGCAGGTCCACTTATACATGCATTTTTTCCAATAAATACATACTACAGTACTATACAATCCTTGGTTGGTTGAATTGTTAGATGCAGAACTGAAGATTACTGTACATTATATGTGGATTTTCCACTGTGCGTGAGTCGGCATCCCTAAGCCCCGTGTCGTTCAAGGGTCATCTGCAGTCTTAATCCTCCCAGCTAATATTAGTGCAAAGTCAGTTGACATATATGTTCTTATGATGCACACAGAAACATTGCAAACTGAATAGGCACAAATTTCTTTCTTTCTTTTTGTTTTTACTTTTTGTTTTAAGTTCAATTATTTAGTCTTTTCAAAAAAATTTTGTTGGTGTATAGTTGATTTTCAATGGTGTGTTAGTTATAGGTGTACAGCAAAGTGAATGAGTTATACATACACATATATCCATTCTCTTTTAGATTCTTTTCCCATACAGGTCATTACAGAGTATTGAGTAGAGTTCCCTGTGCTACACAGTAGGTCCTTATTAGTTATCTATTTTATATATAGTAGTGTGTATATGTCAATCCCAGTCTCCCAATTTATCCCCTCCTCTTCCCCCCTGGTAACCATAAGTTTATTTTCAACCTCTGTGACTCTATTTGTGTTTTGTAAATAAGTTCATTTGTGTCATAGTTTAGATTCCACATATAAGTGATATCATATGATATTTGTCTTTCTCTGTCTGACTTCACTTCACTTAGTATGATAATCTCTAGGTCCATCCATGCTACTGCAAATGGCATTATTTCGTTCTTTTTTATGGCTGAGTAACATTCCATTCTATATATGTCATTTCTTTCTTTTTGTATAAATCAGATGTAAGAAGCTTGCTATTTGTATATTTTAGAGATAAAACAAAACTCTGGGTTTTTTTGCCTTTTTGAAAAAGTATTTTCAAAGACTGACTCATAATCAGTCATTTCATAGGAGGGTTTTTGACTCTTCCCAGCTCCATTTTCTCACAACTACCGCTCTTTATTTAACAGTGCATCAAGCCAGACTTCAGTAAAATGCCGTGGAGTAGGTCTCTGAGTCTGACTTGTGCTTCTCTGGCAGCACCAGGCCTTACTCTAGGCAATATGTGATGGTTGAACCCACGTGGGCATGGGATCATGCAGTGATGTCCAGCCCTGACTGCTCATTTGAATCAGCTGAGGGCCTTTTAATGCAGCATCTTAAGCAAAAGAGAAAAAGTAAAGTGTTTTACTTTTTGAGAATGACATTCTGAGAAAAGAAATATTGCAACATTGAGAAACCAACTAGCAAATTTAGCCTCAAGCTCTACTATTTATTATTTCTGACCTGTAGAATCAACTCTATTCCAGAAAACTGACAGGTGCAGGGCTTGACTTATGATTTACTTATGCCAAGACCTAAAAGAAACTTTTAAGACCCTAGAAACTGATAGCTCATATACTGACCTATAAGATATTGGATCAATGAAATTCAAAGTAAATTCACACTTGAGCTGCAAAACCACATGTAGTAAACAAAGTCATCTATCTCAATGTCTTGTTTAAAATATTTCATATCTTGTCATTAGACTGCATTTTAATAAGATGGCCTGAAATGCTTTGGAGGCACAGAGATTTAGGAATAATTAAAAAAATAACCCTAAACCCTGTTCTTTCCAAAGCTTATTATAACCACTTTTTCTAATTGCTTAAAATAAGATCATCTCGGTCATGCCAGCTGTGAGTAAATTAATTAATTCATTTTAAGAATGAAAAAAAAATATCTGGAGAATATAGCTACCACTGAGCAGATTGCTCTTCGTGCTTTTAAGAAATGGAAAAATAATGCATTGATAAATAACCACCATAGATAAATTTGTCTTGGCTTTATTAAAATGAGATTTCCCCCCAACATTAGTTATATTTAATATTCTTAACTCTCAAGGTAAACAATGATAATAGTTTGGTATATATTCTTTCACACCTTTCTCTGTACTCCTACAGATATATGCTAACATATATGGGTGTTTTTTAATAATTCCTATTTTTTAAAATTTATTTTTATTTTATTTATTTTATTTTTGGCTGTGTTGGGTCTTCACTGCCGTGTGCGGGCTTGCTCTAGCTGCGGTGAGCAGGGGCTACTCTTCGTTGTGGTGCGCGGGCTTGTCATTGTGGTGGCTTCTCTTGTTGTGGAGCACAGGCTCTAGGTGCGCGGGCTTCAGTAGTTGTGGCATGCAGCCTCTGTAGTTGTGGCCCGCAGGCTGTAGAGCACAGGCTCAGTAGTTGTGGTGCACGGGCTTAGCTGCTCCGCTGCATGTGGGATCTTCCCAGACCAGAGCTCGAACCCGTGTCCCTTGCATTGGCAGGCAGATTCTTAACCACTGCGCTACCAGAGAAGCCCTTAGATGGGCTTTTTTTATGGGCTTTTGTTTCCTATTTACAAAAACAGAATCTTAATTAACATATTATTACTTTTACTTTATTATTATTGCATACTATTACTTATTATTAGTCTGCAATCTGCTTTCTTTGAAATCAACTTTACCAAGGTATAGTTTACATACAATAAAGCACTCTCATTTTAAGTGTACAGTTCAATGAGGTTTGATATAAACTTATGTAACCATCATTATAGTCAATATATAGAACATTTTCATCACCTCAAAACATTCCTTTGTGCCCAAAGCATCTCCCACCCAACACCCTGACCCAAGCAAACACTGATATGATATACTTTTTGTTACTGTAGATTAGATTTGTGTTTTCTAGAGTTTCATGTACCTAGAATTACAAAGTATACCTCCTTTTGTGTCTGCATTCTTTTGTTCAGCATGATGTTTTTGAGATTCATCCATGTTGTTGTGTATATCAGTAGTTTACTACTTTCTATTGCTAGGTAGTATTAGTTTATATGAATATACCACAATTGTTCTTATATTTCCCTGGTGATAGACATTGAGGTTATTTCCAGTTTGAGCTATTATGAGTGTATCTGCTGTGAATATTCTGGAACAAGTCTTTGTGAGAATGTATACATATTTTTTCTCTTGGGTAAGCACCTAGGAGTGGAATTTCTGGATCATATGGTAGGTATGTAAGAAAGTACCAGACTGTTTTCCAAAGTAGTTGTACCATTTTACCAGCAAGGAATGAGAGTTACAGTTTCTCCATATCCTTTCTCACCAATGCTTGGTATCAATACTGGGTTTTGTTTGTTTGTTTGTTTAACCATTTTAATGAATCTGTAGTGGTGTCTCTACAATGAGATTTTGTTTGAGTAACTGTTTGAAATTAAAGGGAAGAAGAATGATTTTGATTAAGATGTTAGAAATTAATGTATGATACTAACTTGTTAATCCTATAAATACTCTCCTCTTCTCTTGGAAGTAAGGGTGCAGAAAGACCAGTCATTATAATCCTTTATGGCCTCATGCAATTTCTTCACTAGAAGCTGGAGAACCAGTTCAGATTCAAGTGCTAAAACAATATGCTTTTACTCTTCATTTGGGACTGTAACAATTAGGATACAGACAGTTGCAAGTAACATCAGTGGCTTAAACCTAAGGACACATTGATTACTTAACCTGAAGCAAAAGGCATGTTGTCCCTAGGGTATTAGTTTTCCCACAGTGGCAGGACTGTGACTGATGCTAAGCAACACCATGACTTTTTGGCTCTTCCCCCTCAGGGTTCCAAAAAGGCTGCAACAATTTTAGCATCATTTCTCATATGACCACCTGTGCGGTAGGAAGTAGCATAGTTGGGCAGTATGAGATTCCTCTGACTGACTGGACTCTCAGTCCTTTCCAGAAGCCCCCAGCTGACTTCCCCACAGTTCCCATTAAAAGAGCCAGACCTGGAGGCCACTCCCACAATAGAATACAGGATGTGAGCCTCCCTGGCCTCTGTAGTTGGAGGTAGTTCAGGCAGGAGGGCCTGGGAGGGCCTGGTGGCAGCCGTTCCTACCGTGGGTGTTACAGAGACTTTTGGAAGGAAGCACATTCTAGAGAACAGTGAGACACACCACTATGGTGTGAATAAAAACAGTAGCTGGATTACCTGAACTGTTAAATTAAACATGCCTAATGAATCTTTCTGAGCTGCTCTGCTTCTAACAAGCATGTCTCTTCCTGTCAGTCACGTGAGGTCTTAAGTAATAGGGACTCCACATCTACACACCGACCTGGGTCAGAATATCCAGGGAAGGTTGCTGAAGGCATATCTCTGGGTTTGCAAACCCTGGATAACTCGATTATTCAGTCCTGAATTTGGGTATCATTTGGAAGGAGAAAACTTTTAAATTCCTTCTTAGTAGGGAAACTTATTCTTAGCACCTTCACTTCCACCACCTTGTTTTAGGACTTCATTACCTCTTTCCTAAATAATTGTAATAGCCTCTTGACTGATTCCCCTCACCCATCCTTCCTGCCTTCGAGTTATATTGCAAAGATCTACCAAAATAACATAAGAGCAATGATTATCACATACCTTTAGTGACCTGCTCTGTCTACAAGATCAAATCAAATCTTCTTTTCTGGCATTGATCTTCTTTTTCACATTTTGGCTCTAATATGCAATTTCAGCCCCATCTCTCATCATACTTCAGCCAAGCTGGGGTCCTCACTTTTCCCTTTCTGTCACCTGTGATTGCCCATCTGTTCCTTTGTTTATCCCATTTCTGTTTCCTGGAATAAAATTCACCATGTCTGTATGGAAAAGTCCTTCCTATTGCAAGTGGAAAGCTGCCATTTTTTCCATGTCCAATATACATTTTTCAGAGACCAACATCCAAATTTTTTAACTCTCCTCCAGCTATTCACAATTTGTGGGAAGATTGGTCAACGTGAGATGTCTACTCTGGGAACAGGTGGGTGTGGGACCCAAGACAGACTTGTGGACCCTTCCAGAAAGGTGCCTGTTAAACAGGTAGCACCAAACACAAATGGCATCCACCCATGAGGTAATCACCCCAGAGGCAGCACCCTGATGAGAATCTCTGTTCATTTTCCTTTCAGAGCCCAGCCCTTGGAAGCCTCTAAGCTTACTGCCTTTCTGAGCATGGCTGTTCCACCCCCTTTCTCTGACTTGCCTCACTCACTTCCTGTACCTCACTTTTTGTTATATTTCTTAGGCAGAGTAAATTGTGTTTCATGCAAGCAAAGGTTCTGGTCCCCTGTTTCAAAGACTGAGTCAATATCTCTGAGTGCTTTCCACAGTATTCTGAACAGACGTGCTTTCCTACTGTGCACAATTTTTCTTTGTGTGGTCACTTTTGCTTCCTTGTATAGCAGTTATCTGTGCAGGTTATTGACGTGTTCTGACGAGGATGTGATGTGAGTCTGTCAGAGAAGGAAACCGCATCTCAGTCATTTCCGCACCTGGTTGCCATCATCAGCACTCTGGAGCTCTCTGTGGAAGGAATAATAAGGACAGCTTTTGTCAGGACTCTCTTGTGTTTTGATACATTGCCTCACAAGCTTGGTTATTTCCTGAATGTTCCATGTCTTGGCAAAATATGTGTATTAGGATGTCTCTGGCTGCTGTAACAAATTAACACAAATATAATGGCTTAAAACAACATATATCTGTCCCTTTCCAGCGATGGAAGCCAGACATCTGAAATCAGTGTCCCTGGGCTAACATCAGTGTATCAACAGGGCTGGGTTCTTCTAGAGGTGCCGGGGAAAGTGATTTCCTTGGCTTTTCCAGCTTCTGGTGGCCGCCTGCATTCTTTGTCTCATGGCCTCTTCCTCACAGCATTCCAACCTCTTGTCTCTGGCCAGGGATCGGCAGCCCAAGAATGAGGGACTGGCATTGGGCAGGTCCTTTCTTCTCTGTGGGGCTGTCATGGGCTGAACTGTGTCCCCCTCAAATTCACATGTTGAAGTCCTAACCCCAGCACCTCAGAATGTGACTGTATTTGGAGACAGAGCCATTAAAGAGGCAATTAAGGTATAATGAAATGAGATCACTAGTGTGAACTCTAATTCAATATGACTGGTGTCCCCATAAGAAGAGGAGATTAGGACACATACACACACAGAAAGAAGATCAGGTTAGAACGCATCTATCCATAAGCTGAGGATAGCAATCTCAGGAGGAACCAACCCTGCCAACACCTTGATCATGGACTTCCAGCCTCCAGAATTGTGAAGCTATAAATTTCTATTGTTTAAGCTACCCAGTCGCTGCTACTGTGTTACAGCAGACCTAGTGATACAGACTGAATGTTTATGTCCCCCCAAAATTCATATGTTGAAGCCTAATTTCCAATATAAGGGGATTTGGGAGTGAGGCTTTGGAGGGTAATTAGGTGATGAATAAGATTAGTGCCCTTATGAAAGAAACCCTCCCTGAAGTGGGAAGCTCTTACCGGGCACCAAGTACACTGGTGCCTTTATCACAGACTTCGTCTTCCAATCTGTGAGAAACAGATTTCTGCTGTTTATAAGCCACCAGTCTATGGCATTTTGTTATAGCAGCCCAAATGCACTAAGACACCTCGCTAACTAATACAGGGGCATAGTGTGTCGAGCAGGGAAACTCAGTTGAAGCCTAGTAGCTCCATTGGCTGAACTGGAAAACATCTGAGAGATGAAGAGAGAAGGCTCAACTCAATGGCCACAGGGACACAAGGCTCTTTCCAGGGTCACATGAGGCCTTGGCTTAGGAACCCAAGAGTTTCCAGAACCTTGGTCAGTGTTGATTCACATTTGGTTTAGGCCCAGCCTGCAAGTGAAAATCCCATAGCTTGTGGGTCTGTAAAGGCTTTATGATGAGTAAGTTATGAAATACTTTTTTGTGTTGCTTTTGTGTATCTAGAAAATAATGGACAATGTTTGTGATGCAACACAAATAAAAAAGCACTGCTTAAAACTATATAATCTATATGAAATTAAATTAAAAATTTGTCCATATCGATGTAAAAGTATATTTTAAGTTCTCCTCAATTTCTCTTACAATTGTTCCTGGGGGGCTCAGGGGTACTATGCATTTTCC
Organism: Leucopleurus acutus; assembly: GCF_964270905.1. Taxonomy (NCBI): domain Eukaryota; kingdom Metazoa; phylum Chordata; class Mammalia; order Artiodactyla; family Delphinidae; genus Leucopleurus; species Leucopleurus acutus. The sequence continues at coordinate 169,190,705 of NC_139145.1, read as the reverse complement.
AATAATTCTAGAAGAGTCTGCAGTTTACCAAAGCACACAAAATTCAAAGCACTGTTTAAATATAAGTTTATAAATTTAAAAAAAGTTTAGTAGAGGTAACTGAGTGTTATCTAAATGTTAAGGAGGATATTCTGAATCAAAAGTGCCTTTATCTATGGAAAAGAAAATATCATTTGTTACCTATCAAGTCTCACCTCTTCATGTACTGTCAGGTCAAATTCCTGGATTTTTTGTCAGATTTTGATTTGTTCCTCATAAGTCATCTTTTTATCTTTTCATGAGTTCATTAGAAAGAGTGTAAAACCATGATTCCTCAGGCACAATTTCCTCCAACAAGGTGGCTGGGGACAGTTTTAATAAAACATTCATTTCAGGTCAGTTTGCTGTTCATGGTGCAGTCAGCTGGTCTGGGAACCGATGCTTCTTTTTGGTGTTATTGACATTAGGACAGGAGGCACTAAGCAAAGTCTGAATGTATGTCCTGATCTGGAAATATCTTTAAAGACTTATTGGGCCAGATACCCTGAATGTTCCTATTTAAAATCATGCAATACAAATAAATACCCATTCCCTTGATGATACTGACAAACAGAAAATAAGCAACCTCTCAAGTTTTTCCTGAAATAGCCCTCCACTTCTCTGGACCTTTCTCATAGGGTTCTTAACAGTAAATGACTTAAGCGAACATGCCGAATATCTCATCTTATTTTTCTCATTATCCTACCCTCCTGTCTGTCAGAGGGAACAGGACTGGTAAGCTTGCCAGTCACTGTGAATAAAATAATGGAACAAAGAAAAATGTTCTTGGTTTTCCCTGGTGGCACAGTGGTTGAGAGTCCGCCTGCTGATGCAGGGGACACGGGTTCGTGCCCTGGTCCAGGAAGATCCCACATGCCACGGAGCGGCTGGGCCCATGAGCCATGGCCGCTGAGCCTGCGCGTCCGGAGCTTGTGCTCTGCAACAGGAGAGGCCACAACAGTAAGAGGCCCGCGTACTGCAAAAAAAAAAGAAAGAGAAATGTTCTGGGTAGTATTAGCTATAATTTTTTTCAGTGTGGGCCATATGCCAGACAGCATTCTGGGCACTCTCATGCTTTGTTTTCACAATATTTCAGCAAAGCTAGTATGAACTGATCCATTTTACAGAAGGAGCAGGATAAAAAGTGTCAAGGCACTTTCTAAGTCAACATGCCTTCCCTATATGGCACTGAATCTAACTGAGGATGGGGTGCTGAGGAATTGGGTCTTGTGGATATTGCGCTACCATGATTGAATTGTATGTAAATATGTGTTTAATTAACCATCTTTCCACTAGACTTCAGTTTCACAAAGGCAGGGATGGTGAATGACTTTTGGGAATGTAGTCCCAAAATATGGTAAGAGTTCTGGGACTTAAGGGAGGTTCAAGCCATATTTAAGAACGAATGAGTGTATTGGGTTTTCAGTGCTCCTAACATCTCTACTGAGAAGACTGCCTTGAATAGCAACCTCTACTATGGAGTGAACCCACCATCTGCTTACTTTTCATCCTGCACCAGTTTACTCTTATTTACCAGATTCCACTCACAGTTGCTGGCTCTGTCGCCTTTACTCTGAGGGACCCGCCCTCCCATCTTGGCTTAACAGTTGCTATAACATTTGGGAAAGAGGAGGGTCTGTCTCTCATCTGCTTTCAGGTCACCCACTTGTCTGCAGTTCCTTGAGTATCTGTATCATGACTGACCCCCACGTTCTTTAAAGGCTGTGGGTCACCAGCTTCGCACTGGATTGTGCAATCTTCAGACCTCAATTTCCCTCATGTGATGCTGATCTCTTGAAAACAGACACCGAGAGTCCTTGATGTTCCAGGTGGACACACATCAGCTCACATGAGCTCTTCCTGCCCAAAGGAGTAGCAGGTGTGGCCCATTTGGGGTTCAGTGTCCAGAGGGTCATTGGTGGGTAAAACATGTGTTATCTATGGACAAACTTGGATACAGCAAGAGAACTGACCATGGAGAGAAAGAGAAGCCTCTCCCTAAGATTCCCATAATGAGCAGGGGGGCCCACCCTCACAAGGCGAGAATTCACCAGGAGACAGATTAGCCTCTTCTCTTACTGCTTCTCCACCTTCATAACCTACTCCACGGACCTCCTGGGAAAATACCACCACCTCCACCCTCAAAACCAGTGTCATGTGCCTGTCTATGACAGCAAGCAATGCAACCTTACACTTACACCAGGATCCAGATTTAAACTTGTTTACTACCTTTAATTGATCTTTCAGTGGAGAAAGTGTGCTTCTACCAGCCATCTTTGCTAACGGTACTGGAAAATAGAGAATGATTTGTAAGGTTAAAGAGAATAAATCTTGCTAAAAGTGATCGTAACTTTCATTTTAGACACAGAAAAATGTGAAATAAACCCAATGGCTAGTATTGGATTTATTTTCCTGAGTTCTGTTATATATAAGCACTAAATCTTTGTGTAAGCCATTTGCATACAAACGCTGGACGTGCCCACAGTGGGATGCAAACTTGGTGACACAGTTACACTGGAAGAAGCCTAAGTGACTGAATTACATAATTATACCATTTGCAGTGATAGCATTTGACTCTTCTCATTGGAAAAAAAATGTATTGGTACCATTTTTGCATTTTTCTGTTGAATATTCTTCAGGGGTTACATTTTTTTCTTTGTGCTTTTGGGCTTGTTGAGAACTCCTCACCTCCTGCATATGTAGCTATAAAAGGACTTGTGTGTCCCTTGTGGCTTATTAAGGTCAAGATGCTATTAGGTATAGCCTGGTCATTTAAGGTTTTAATTTCCATGCCCATTTTCTCAAGTGCTCCTGTAGTTTGGCATCCTTAAGCAACTAGGTTAATGAGGTCCTTTACCCTAGGAGATCACTTTTTTTGAAAGGAAAAATTCTCTCACCTCTGTTGGGTTTCATCTTCTCAGTCAACTTTCACATCAAGGTAGGAATCACAGTGTTGTAGCGAGACCAGCCTCTTCCAGGTCTAGATTGAGCATGAAAGCCACCTATGAAGCTTTCTCTTGTTTTGTTTCTGTGTTTCTTCAAAGCTGTTCTGTCACCTGTATATTCTGATTAAGCAGTCCAGGCTCCCCTTGCATCTTTGCAGTGGGGTCCTGACATCAGGGCAGCCTTCAGGAGCCCATGCTCAGAAGGATCCCGGGAGTGGTGCAGTGCTCTGCCATTGTTGGCTTGAGTCTTAATTTTTAAAGAAGGGGCTCTGCATTTTCATTTTGCACTGGGACCCACAAATTCTGTAGCTGGTTCTGCCTAGAGTCGAGACCTAGGTAACCTCCTGAAGCAGGCTTAGCATTAGTCCTAATCACTTCTTCCACCTTGACTTTGTAGGAATCTCCAAGTTTCTCCATGGTATCCTCTTTGGGATTCATGTCTCACCTTCTTGAAATTTCTGCCTTCTTTGGGGGTCAGTGAGCTGGGTGGATAGTACTCAATTATCTCAGGAATAGCTTACTGGCCAATGCGTTACCCAGCCCAGCCGTGTGACATTTTACATGGGAAGAGTGGTGACTAATGATGACCAATTCTGGAATTTCAGATGTCCCACATGAATTGTGTGATACTTTCGTCTAGAGGGAAATGTGTTCACCCCCAGTTGTAACTGCCAAGAACACTTTTCAAGTACCTACCCTGTGTAAATGCTGGTCCCTTACTGTATTTATTCTCTCCTTATCTCTCCCTCCCACTTCCACGCTCCATCCAAAGGACATGCTTAGTGAGCGTCTGGACTATTTTAAATAAATGAAATGCTCTGTGTCCAGACTATTCTGCAGAGAGGAGAAAGGGGTCAAGAACTGCAAATCTGAGGGAGAATTAAGAAAATAGCTCTGACTTCTCAAGGTGCTGGCACCTGCTCATCCCCCATTTACAAACCCTCCCTGTTCTGTGTCCTAGTTTCTCTTTCCCTGTCATCACCCTCTGTCTCTCCTTCCTCTCAGCTACTCTCTCCAGGATCCCTTCTGCGGAATCACTGTTTGGGTACAAAGTTGTCTTTCTTTTCTTTAGTGGGAGGAGGAAGTGCCTATTCTCCTTCTTCGTCCATCTGCAAATGTGGCCTTGGGTGTCTCCCTGAGATGCTTGGTTAGAATCTCTCACTTTCTGGGTATGCTCCCTATAAAAACACTCATGTATACCTTGGGACACCTTTGCCTGAGAACTCCCATCTGGGGCTAAAAATTAATTTAAATCTGCTTCTTATAATATATCCACGTGGCTGTCGTATCTTGGTCAAGACGTATTTTCCTTTTTGTAACACAGGCCTTCTGAAAGTGTCCACTTTCTCCCCTGGTTTCTAGTTATGACCTACTTATATTAACCCAGCAGGAAGCATCCCCTAATCTGGATTATGTTGGTGTTTATTAAAGGAAATTTTAACCAAATAATATGCATTTTTGCAGTTTCATATTATAGTATTCAAAGTTGAAACATGTTACCTTCCTGCTATCACATTTAAATATGGAGCAGGGAATGGACATCTCCCAAAGAAACTCCATGTTCTTTCTTTGATGTTTAAAATTCTATAAATATCTCATATTGTCTACTTTCTGAAAAAATAGTCTGCCTCAGCTCCAGTAATGAGCCCTTCATTTATAGTGATTAATTTTTAATGTTAAAGATTAGTGTAAGAACCTGTTTAAACATTTGCCAGGAGCTAAAAAATTAATTTAAAATAATTGATTTGAAAGCCTGTAGAGACATTCGTTTCAAGGTCAGATTCCCTGGCAAACATTCAGCCACTTCTGTGAAGATCTGGATGGTTCTGGAAAAATAGAATCAATCATCACAGTGAGGTGTGCTTTAAAGGGCACTTAAAACCTGCACCCAGAAGTCCATTTCACTGGGCTGCTGTGGAGATTCCTGCTGTCTTATCTTATCCCCACAGTTATTCCCATAGTTACCTGGCTAACTATGCTTTACCTATGCAATGCAGTTTTTTTTTTTTAACATCTTTATTGAGGTATAATTGCTTTACAATGGTGTGTTAGTTTCTGCTTTATAACAAAGTGAATCAGTCATACATAAACATATGTTCCCATATGTCTTCCCTGTTGCATCTCCCTCCCTCCCACCCTCCCTATCCCACCCCTCCAGGCTGTCACAAAGCACCAAGCCAATATCCCTGTGCCATGCGGCTGCTTCCCACTAGCTATCTACTTTATTACGTTTGTTAGTGTGTATATGCCCATGACTCTGTCTCTCCCTGTCACAGCTCACCCTTCCCCCTCCCCATAACCTCAAGTCCGTTCTCTAGGAGGTCTGCGTCTTTATTCCTGCTTTACCCCTAGGTTCTTCATGACACTTTTTTTCTTAAATTCCATATATATGTGTTAGCATACGATATTTGTCTTTTTCTTTCTGACTTACTTCACTCTGTATGACAGACTCTAGGTCTATCCACCTCATTACAAATAGCTCAATTTCGTTTCTTTTTATGGCTGAGTAATATTCCATTGTATATATGTGCCACATCTTCTTTATCCATTCATCCGATGACGGGCACTTAGGTTGTTTCCATCTCCGGGCTATTGTAAATAGAGCTGCAATGAACATTTTGGTACATGACTCTTTTTGAATTTTGGTTTTCTCAGGGTATATGCCCAGTAGTGGGATTGCTGGGTCATATGGTAGTTCTATTTGTAGTTTTTTAAGGAACCTCCATACTGTTCTCCATAGTGGCTGAACCAATTCACATTCCCACCAGCAGTGCAAGAGTGTTCCCTTTTCTCCACACCCTCTCCAGCATTTATTGTTTCTAGATTTTTTGATGATGGCCATTCTGACTGGTGTGAGATGATATCTCATTGTAGTTTTGATTTGCATTTCTCTAATGATTAATGATGTTGAGCATTCTTTCATGTGTTTGTTGGCAGTCTGTATATCTTCTTTGGAGAAATGTCTATTTAGGTCTTCTGCCCATTTTTGGATTGGGTTGTTTGTTTTCTTGTTATTGAGCTGCATGAGCTGCTTGTAAATTTTGGAGATTAATCCTTTGTCGGTTGCTTCATTTGCAAATATTTTCTCCCATTCTGAGGGTTGTCTTTTGGTCCTGTTTATGGTTTCCTTTGCTATGCAAAAGCTTTGAAGTTTCATTAGGTCCCATTTGTTTATTTTTGTTTTTATTTCCATTACTCTAGGAGGTGGGTCAGAAAGGATCTTGCTGTGATTTATGTCATAGAGTGTTCTGCCTATGTTTTCCTCTAAGAGTTTGATAGTTTCTGGCCTTACATTTAGGTCTTTAATCCATTTTGAGCTTATTTTTGTGTATGGTGTTAGGGAGTGATCTAATCTCATACTTTTACATGTACCTGTCCAGTTTTCCCAGCACCACTTATTGAAGAGGCTGTCCTTTCTCCATTGTACATTACTGCCACCTTTATCAAAGATAAGGTGTCCATATGTGCATGAGTTTATCTCTGGGCTTTCTATCCTGTTCCATTGATCTATCTTTCTGTTTTTGTGCCAGTACCATACCGTCTTGATAACTGTAGCTTTGTAGTATAGTCTGAAGTCAGGGAGCCTGATTCCTCCAGTTCCTTCTTTCGTTCTCAAGATTGCTTTGGCTATTCGGGGTCTTTTGTGTTTCCATACAAATTGTGAAATTTTTTGTTCTAGTTCTGTGAAAAATGCCAGTGGTAGTTTGATAGGGATTGCATTGAATCTATAGATTGCTTTGGGTAGTAGAGTCATTTTCACAATGTTGATTCTTCCAATCCAAGAACATGGTATATCTCTCCATCTATTTGTATCATCTTTAATTTCTTTCATCAGTGTCTTATAATTTTCTGCATACAGGTCTTTTGTCTCCTTAGGTAGGTTTATTCCTAGATATTTTATTCTTTTTGTTGCAATGGTAAATGGGAGTGTTTTCTTGATTTCACTTTCAGATTTTTCATCATTAGTATATAGGAATGCCAGAGATTTCTGTGCATTAATTTTGTATCCTGCCACTTTACCAAATTCATTGATTAGCTCTAGTAGTTTTCTGGTAGCATCTTTAGGGTTCTCTATGTATAGGATCATGTCATCTGCAAACAGTGACAGCTTTACTTCTTCTTTTCCGATTTGGATTCCTTTTATTTCCTTTTCTTCTCTGATTGCTGTGGCTAAAACTTCCAAAACAATGTTGAATAATAGTGGTGAGAGTGGGCAACCTTGTCTTGTTCCTGATCTTAGTGGAAATGCTTTCAGTTTTTCACCATTGAGGATGATGTTTGCTGTGGGCTTGTCATATATGGCCTTTATTATGTTGAGGAAAGTTCCCTCTATGCCTACTTTCTGGAGGGTTTTTATCATAAATGGGTGTTGAATTTTGTCAAAAGCTTTCTCTGCATCTATTGAGATGATCATATGGTTTTTCTCCTTCAATTTGTTAATATGGTTTATCACATTGATAGATTTGCGTATATTGAAGAATCCTTGCATTCCTGGAATAAACCCCACTTGATCATGGTGTATGATCCTTTTAATGTGCTGTTGGATTCTGTTTGCTAGTATTTTGTTGAGGATTTTTGCATCTATGTTCATCAGTGATATTGGCCTGTAGTTTTCTTTCTTTGTGACATCCTTGTCTGGTTTTGGTATCAAGGTGATGGTGGCCTCGTAGAAGGAGTTTGGGAGTGGTCCTCCCTCTGCTATATTTTGGAAGAGTTTGAGAACGATAGGTGTTAGCTCTTCTCTAAATGTTTGATAGAATTTGCCTGTAAAGCCATCTGGTCCTGGGCTTTTCTTTGTTGGAAGGTTTTTAATCACAGTTTCAATTTCAGTGCTTGTGATTGGTCTGTTCATATTTTCTATTTCTTCCTGATTCAGTCTTGGCAGGTTGTGCATTTCTAAGAATTTGTCCATTTCTTCCAGATTGTCCATTTTATTGGCATAGAGTTGCTTGTAGTAATCTCTCATGATCTCTTTTATCTCTGCAGTGTCAGTTGTTACCTCTCCTTTTTCATTTCTAATTCTATTGATTTGAGTCTTCTCCCTTTTTTTCTTGATGAGTCTGGCTAGTGGTTTATCTATTTTGTTTATCTTCTCAAAGAACCAGCTTTTAGTTTTATTGATCTTTGCTATTGTTTCCTTCATTTCTTTTTCATTTATTTCTGATCTGATTTTTATGATTTCTTTCCTTCTGCTAGCTTTGGGGTTTTTTTGTTCTTCTTTCTCTAATTGCTTGAGGTGCAAGGTTAGGTTGTTTATTCGAGATGTTTCCTGCTTCTTAAGGTGGGCTTGTATTGCTATAAACTTCCCCCTTAGAACTGCTTTTGCTGCATCCCACAGGTTTTGGGTCGTTGTGTCTCCATTGTCATTTGTTTCTAGGTATTTTTTGATTTCCTCTTTGATTTCTTCAGTGATATCTTCATTATTAAGTAGTGTATTGTTTAGCCTCCATGTGTTTGTATTTTTTACAGATCTTTTCCTGTAATTGATATCTAGTCTCATGGCGTTGTGGTCAGAAAAGATACTTGATACAATTTCAATTTTCTTAACTTTACCAAGGCTTGATTTGTGACCTAAGATATGATCTATCCTGGAGAATGTTCCATGAGCACTTGAGAAAAATGTGTATTCTGTTGTTTTTGGATGGAGTGTCCTATAAATATCAATTAAGTCCATCTTGTTTAATGTATCATTTAAAGCTTGTGTTTCCTTATTTATTTTCATTTTGGATGATCTATCCATGGGTGAAAGTGGGGTGTTTAAGTCCCCTACTATGAATGTGTTACTGTCGATTTCCCCTTTTATGGCTGTTAGTATTTGCCTTATGTATTGAGGTCCTCCTATGTTGGGTGCATAAATATTTACAATTGTTATATCTTCTTCTTGGATCGATCCCTTGATCATTATGTAGTGTCCTTCTTTGTCTCTTTTAATAGTCCTTATTTTAAAGTCTATTTTGTCTGATATGAGAATTGCTACTCCAGCTTTCTTTTGGCTTACATTTGCATGGAATATCTTTTTCCGTCCCCTTACTTTCAGTCTGTATGTGTCTCTAGGTCTGAAGTGGGTCTCTTGTAGACAGCATATATAAGGGTCTTGTTTTTGTATCCATTCAGCTAATCTGTGTCTTTTGGTGGGAGCATTTAGTCCATTTACATTTAAGGTAATTATCGATATGTATGTTCCTATTCCCATTTTCTAAATTGTTTTGGGTTCGTTATTATAGGTCTTTTCCTTCTCTTGTGTTTCTTGCCTAGAAAAGATCCTTTAGCATTTGTTGTAAAGCTGGTTTGGTGGTGCTGAACTCTCTCAGCTTTTGCTTGTCTGTAAAGGTTTTAATTTCTCCATCAAATCTGAATGAGATCCTTGCTGGGTAGAGTAGTCTTGGCTGCATGTTTTTCTCCTTCATCACTTTCAGTATGTCCTGCCACTCCCTTCTGGCTTGTAGGGTTTCTGCTGAGAGATCAGCTGTTAACCTTATGGGGATTCCCTTATGTGTTATTTGTTGTTTTTCCCTTGCTGCTTTTAATATGCTTTCTTTGTATTTAATTTTTGACAGTTTGATTAATATGTGTCTTGGCGTATTTCTCCTTGTATTTATCTTGTATGGGACTCTCTGTGCTTCCTGGACTTGATTAACTATTTCCTTTCCCATGTTAGGGAAGTTTTCAACTATAATCTCTTCAAATATTTTCTCAGTCCCTTTCTTTTTCTCTTCTTCTTCTGGAACCCCTATAATTCGAATGTTGGTGCGTTTAATGTTGTCCCAGAGGTCTCTGAGACTGTCCTCAGTTCTTTTCATTCTTTTTTCTTTATTCTGCTCTGCAGTAGTTATTTCCACTATTTTATCTTCCAGGTCACTTATCCGTTCTTCTGCCTCAGTTATTCTGCTATTGATCCCATCTAGAGTACTTTTAATTTCATTTATTGTGTTGTTCATCATTGCTTGTTTCATCTTTAGTTCTTCTAGGTCCTTGTTAACTGATTCTTGCATTTTGTCCAATCTATTGTCCATTCTATCTCCAAGATTTCGGATCAACCTTACTATCATTATTCTGAATTCTCTTTCAGGTAGACTGCCTATTTCCTCTTCATTTGTTAGGTCTGGTGCATTTTTATCTTGCTCCTTTATCTGCTGTGTGTTTTTCTGTCTTCTCATTTTGCTTATCTTACTGTGTTTGGGGTCTCCTTTTTGCAGGCTGCAGGTTCGTAGTTCCTTCTGTTTTTGATGTCTGTCTCCAGTGGCTAAGGTTGGTTCAGTGGGTTGTGTAGGCTTCCTGGTGGAGGGGACTAGTGCCTGTGTTGTGGTGGATGAGGCTGGATCTTGTCTCTCTAGTGGGCAGGTTCACGTCTGGTGGTGTGTTTGGGGGTGTCTGTGGCCTTATTATGATTTTAGGCAGCCTCTCTGCTAATGGGTGAGGTTGTGTTCCTGTTTTGCTAGTTGTTTGGCATAGGTTTTCCAGCACTGTGGCTTGCTGGTCGTTGAGTGAAGCTGGGTGCTGGTGTTAAGATGGAGGTCTCTGGGAGATTTTCGCCGTTTGATATTATGTGGAGCTGGGAGGTCTCTTGTTGATCAGTGTCCTGAAGTTGGCTCTCCTACCTCAGAGGCAGAGCCCTGCCTCCTGGCTGGAGCACCAAAAGCTTTTCATCCACACGGCTCAGGATAAAAGGGAGAAAAAGTAGAGGGAATTAGTACAAGTATGAGGAAAGAAAGAAGGAAAGGAGGGTAGGAAGGAAGAAAGAAAGAAAGAAAGAAGCAAAGAAGGAAAGAAGGCAAGAAGGAAAGAAAGGAGGGAGGGAGGGAGGGAGGAAGGAAGGAAGGAGGGAAAGAAGGAAAAAAGACAGAAAGAAAGAAGATACAGTAAAAATAATATAAAGTATAATAAAGTTATTGAATTAAAAAATTCTTATTTAGAAAAAAAAAAAAGGGACGGAAAGAACCTTAGGACAAATGTTGGAAGCAAAGCTGTACAGACAAAATCTTACACAGAAGCATACACATACACCCTCACTAAAAGAGGTAAATGGGGAAAAATCCTAAATCTTGCTGTCAGAGACCACCTCCTCAATTTGGGATGATTCGTTGTCTAAAGGAGGGAAGGAAGGACGGAAAGAAAGAAAGAAAGAAAGAACGAAGGTAAAGTATAATATTGTTATTAAAATTAATTATTAAGAAAAAAAAAAAACATGGACGGATAGAACCCTAGGACAAATGGTGGAAGCAAGACTATACAGACAAGATCTCACACAGAAGCATACACATACACATTCTCAAAAAGAGGAAAGGGGAAAAAATCATAGATCTTGCTCCTAAAGTCCACTTCCTTAATTTGGGATGATTGGTTGTCTATTCAGGTATTCCACAGATGCAGGGTATATCGAGTTGATTGTGGAGCTTTAATCCGCTGCTTCTGAGGCTGCTGGGAGAGATTTCCCTTTCTCTTCTTTGTTCTCACAGCTCCCAGGGCTCAGCTTTGGATTTGGCCCTGCCACTGCGTGTAGATCGCTGGAGGGCGTCTGTTTTTTGCTCAGACAGGATGGGGTTAAAAGAGCCGCTGATTGGGGGCTCTGGCGCACTCAGGCCGGCGGGGACGGAGGGGCACAGAGTGCGGGGCGGGCCTGCGGTGGCAAAGGCCGGCGTGACTTTGCACCAGCCTGAGGCGCGCTGTGCGCTGTCCCGGGGAAGTTGTCCCTGGATCCCGGGAACCTGGCAGTGGCGGGCTGCACAGGCTCCGCGGAAGAGGGGTGTGGAGAGTGACCTGTGCTCGCACACAGGCCCCTCGGTGGCGGCAGCAGCAGCCTTAACGTCTCCCGCCCGCCTCTGGGGTCTGCGCTTTTAGCCGCGGCTTGCGCCCGGCTCTGGATTCCGCGCTTTCAGCCGCGGCTCGCGCCCGTCTCTGGATTCTGCGCTTTCAGCCGCGGCTCGCGCCCGTCTCTGGGGTCCGCGCTTTCAGCCGCGGCTCGCGCCCGTCTCTGGATTCCGCGCTTTCAGCCGCGGCTCGCGCCCGTCTCTGGATTCCGCGCTTTCAGCTGCGGCTCGCGCCCGTCTCTGGGGTTCGCGCTTTTAGCCGCGGCTCGCGCCCGTCTCTGGAGTTCCTTTAAGCAGCGTTCTTAAACCCCTCTCCTCACGCCCCAGGAAACAAAGAGGGAAGGAAAAGTCTCCTGCCTCTTCGGCAGGTGCAGGCTTTTCCCCGGACTCCCTCCCGGCTAGCTGTGGTGCACTAACCCCTTCAGGCTATGTTCAAGCCGCCAACCCCAGTCCTCTCCCTGCGCTCCGGCCTCAGCTCGCAGCCCCGCCCGCCCCGGCGGGTGAGCAGAGAAGCCTCTCGGGCTGGTGAGTGCCGGTCGGCACCGATCCTCTGTGCGGGAATCTCCCCGCTTTGCCCTCCGCACCCGTTGCTGTGCAGTCCTCCGCAGCTTCGAAGCTCCCCCCTCCGCCTCCCGCAGTCTCCGCCCGCGAAGGGGCTTCCTAGTGTGTGGTAACTTTTCCTCCTTCACAGCTCCCTCCCACTGGTGCAGATGCCGTCCCTATTCTTTTGTCTCTGTTTTTTCTTTTGCCCTACCCATGTACGTGGGGAGTTTCTTGCCTTTTGGGAGGTCTGAGGTCTTCTGCCAGCCTTCAGTAGGTGTTCTGTAGGAGTTGTTCCACGTGTATATGTATTTCTGGTGTATCTGTGGGGAGGAAGGTGATCTCCGCGTCTTACTCTTCCGCCATCTTCCGCCTTCCGCAGTTTTTTTTTAAAGAGTGAGATATAGCTATACAGCCAAGATACATGACTACTTTAAAAAGAAAAATGCAGAAGCATGTGGAGTTTGATTATTGTTTTAGTAACAGTTTTTGCATGACGTATTTTTTCTGGAAGGAGACACTGGAAACGTAGTAGTGGTTAATATTACAAAGAGATTGAACTTTGTGGTTTTATTTTATTAATTATAAATTTTTGAACTGTTTGAACTTGTAATCATTAGCACAAGTAACATTTTTATTAACATCAATATGGTGTGTATTCATACAGGCATAGCTTATGCAGAAATACCCCAACATCTCAAGGACTTCACATCACAGAAGATTATTTCTCACTCCATGTGGATTGGCAGGAGGTCTTGGCCCTCATGGTGGAGGTCCTGCCATCTGGACCACATGACCAGATGGAAGAGGGAGAGAGGCTGGGTTGGAATCAGCACAAGCTCTCCAACCAGGAAGCAGTAAGTAGGCATGACACTCCTACTCAAATTCTGTTCCCTGGTACTAGTTTCAAGACCCTGCCCAATTGCAAGGAAGGCTGAGAATTATAAACGTCCTTTAAATAATTCCCAACCTTAGAGGACATTACTGTGTTAGGCAGATAGATATTGTTTCTGAGACTACAACAGATGGCATAAAAATGTTTCTTGGGAGCGCCTCTGATAACTGGCATTTTCCTGTTACAATGTAATGGTTTCATGTGCTATGTCCTATTTACCATTTCAGTGAGGATACTTCCATTTCAGGTGTGGCTCTGGCAATATGGCTGCCAGATCTCTTAATATCATGTCCTCGTGCAACTACATTAAATGGTATGAAGAGAAATTTTTTTACTTACTAGCTTCTCTTAGTCAGCATATTAATAAGGGTTAGGTTCAGCTGTATGGCTCCAAAAGCTAAATTTTGCAGTGGCTCAAATACACGAGATGAAATATTATCAAGTTGATGGAAGCAGGGGGGTTCTTACACTTTTATAACTCTATCTAAGTCCCAGGTTTCTTGCACTATTACACTCTGCCAACCCTAAGGTTTGCCTTGTACACCATGGTACATGGTGGCCACAGGAGGCTCCGTAGTTACACCTGCTTCATACAAGCAGGGATAAGAAAAGAAACTAATAAAAAGAGACAAAGTTCTATACATGCTGTCTTTTGAGGGAGATTCCCAGGAGCTTCCCCTGACTCTTTGCTTACTCACCATTTTCCAGATCTCAGTGATATCATCCTACTTGATTGGGAAAACGTTGGTAACACTACAGAATACCATACTGTTTTTGTAGGATGCTTAAAAATGCTTTCATCTTCTATTTTCAAATATGAACCTGGCCTTTAACTAGAGAATTGTTGGAGTGTTTGGTGACACTGATTCCAGAGTTTTGCCTCTGTGTTTCTGTGAGACTTCTAGCACTGATACTTATTAGCCACTTAGAAAATTTAGTGTGTGTCATTCTTCCCAGATGTTACTTTCCCAGTGGTTTCCACTGAATAGAACCTGGGCCTTTTAGAGGGCAATTGACTGAGATCATAGTCAGAAATTGAACCTTGAAAAACTAATAATTAGTATCAGTTAGGATAAGCCAAGCTTATCAAAAGAGTTTACTGACTAATACCCCAAATATGGAGATAAATAAGCACAGGAGGAATGGTAGAAGTAGAAGGCCAAAATTTTGAAACCTCTAATAAAACAACAGTTAGGCAACTGACTGCCAGCCATGGCTGCTAATACAATAGCATCAGTGAACAGTTGATTGTTATCTGGGTGATGGATATACTAGGCAGAAGCACTGAAACACACTAATTGTAACATCAGTAAGAGTGGCATAAAGAGAAACTATTTATCCTCTGATAACGATGCAACTGAGAAGCACTAATGAAACAGATTTTTGGCATCATTACCACCTGCACCATATGGACTGAAAATAGAGTGTTTTCCTAAAGGAGTACCCCCAAATCTACATCTTTCCAAAAGCATATTTGGGTACGAATTGGGAGGAACTGCATGTTGTGTTGAACCAGAATATCTCTTCCATGTTTCTACTCACTGGGAGACAGACGTTTCCCACTTTCTTCCCTGAGCATTCACCTTCATACCAACACAGCCAAGATGTAAATGATGAAATTAAAGAGAGGCAGTGACAGGTATAGACACAAACACGTTGGTACAAATCGTGAGAGAAGGCAAACGCTAAACTTCTGCAATTGAAATTAACAGACAATAAAACTTTCTTCATCAAAAGACTCTAATTTAAAAATATGCCTAATTACATGTAAACCAGTTAAGGGATAGAGACAGAGAATAGGAAAAGTCTCCTATGGTTGTAAAGGACGGGGTCTCCTTGGATTACTTAAATCAAGGGAGAGGGTTAGGAGATATGGTGGGCGGTTAGTGGTGGTGGCAGTCATCCTAAGAACATATGAGCCCATTAAAGGGGGAGGGAGAGGGATAAATGAAGAGTTGGGGATTATCAGATACACACACTATATAAAGTAGATAAACAACAAGGACCTACAGTATAGCACAGGGAACTATATTTAATATCTTGTAATAACCTATAATGGAAAAGAATCTGAAAAATATGTATATATAAATGTATAACTGAATCACTTTGCTGTATACCTGAAACTAACCCAACATTGTAAATCAACTATAGTTAAATAAAAAAAAAAAGAATATATGAGAAATCAAGAAACCTTGGTCTTATGCTGAGACCTCTTGGAAACCCATAAAGTTGCATAAGCAGTTTCTCTGAAGCATTGGTCAGCTGTGCAGACAGGCTGCAGAGAGCTGGGAAATACAGTTCAGTATAACACAATCATCCCAGTGCCTTCCTAAAATCCTCTCACTCAAAATGAAACCCACATGGTTTGTAGTCTCTCAGACCTCATCGCAACCTACTGGCATCCTCTTCACTCTGCAATAACTATGGGGATTTATCTGTGTTCATCAACTCACCCAGGGGCCCATCTTGCTCTTCCTTCTTCCTGGAAGACTCTCCTTCCAAGTCACGGTCTCTGGCCGCACACTCAGTCCCCATTTCATAGATCTCCTCCAAGAGGACTGTCCTGACCACTCTTGCTAAAGTCTCCTTTTCCCCAGTTTCTCACTGTTGTACCCTTAATTCTAGCACTGCTCTCATCTATGGTTACCAATGAAATTTTCTTTTCAATGGACCTGAATGAGTGTAATCTATAAGCGCAGACATTTCATAATCTGAAAGAAATGAATTTAAAAAGATGAGAAACATTGATTAAGGACCACAATTGCAGCCTGATTTTATGCTGTTGGTTATAGCATGACTGTGCTAATGAGGGTAAGGAGAACTTGTTATGCGCATTACAGCTGCTTTCTGTGAGTGGCAGTTGGCGAGATCACGGAAGTGTAAAGTGTAAAGTGAAAAATGTGACCAGAAATAATAGTTCTGCAGTGACAAATTGAAAAAGGCCATAACAGCTATTGCACCCCATGAAGGCTGGATTTAATAAAAAGCCCGCATGTGCACAGTAATAGTTTTTATGGTTAGACATTTATAGCTACTAAAATCATTATCAAGTAATTTCCCACAGAAGACAGCTTTGTTTCTGTGAGTCTGAAATGCTCCCCAGACTCCATTTAAAATCACTGATTTTATTTTTGTAACACTTTTTTTTTAACTGTAATTTCAAATTTACAGAAAGATTTCAAGATTAGTATGAGGAACTTTCATATACCCTTGACTCAAATTCAGGAATTGTTTGTTTTGCCCCTTTTGCTTTCTCCTCTCTCTCTCTCTCTCTCTCTCTCTGTGTGTGTCTGTCTGTCACACACACACACAAATATTTTTGTATCTCTTTTTCAGAACCATTTGAGAGCAATCTGGGGACATTCTATATTCCCTCACTAAACATCTTCTCTTGTTACCTTGTCTAGTGAGGTGACCCAAACCTCATTCCTGAAGAGTCTGGATCATTAGCAGTCCTGCCTGAATTGGATTATTATAGTTTCCCATCAACTTTAATTACATACTTGAAAGTCCTAAAAGATGCCCTTGATGACTGCTTTCCAGACACACTCCTCCCTGCCTGCATTATGCGGTAGTCACCCACTTTTCCCTTCATAGTCAAGGTCATCACCACCACCAGCACAGTGACTGCCTTCTCTGCCTGTTGACCCAGAGGAATGAGATGCTCAAAGAGCCCAGGAGGCAGTGCTAACTTCCAGTTTGATGGGATTATCTGTCGTGCCCCCTTGTGAAAACATTCCTCCCTTTGGACTTAAGAGCTCTAAACAGCAGAACCTAAAATCATAGCCAGGCAGGCAAATAAACCAATGCTGAAGTCAAATTAAGGAGCACTTTTTTCTATATAAGGTAGAGTGATGTATGTCAGGGTGTGCTGATATATAATAGTAATGGAATACTCAGAGCAACGAACCCAAAGAAGGCAGCTCTGAGTTGCAAAAAGCTACCTGTCAAGCAGTGATTAAAATTAGTGGCTGCCATTTGCAGACAGAGAAATCAATACTGATGACTGTAAGATTTGCCTTCCAGGCTGGAAACAAATGGTACACAGCACTGCAGTGGGAGTCCCTACCAGGGGCTCTTTACACAGCAAAGAGCCCATGTATGGGGGCTTCTGTATTCTTTTTGATGCTCATGACCCAGAGGCAGTCTTTAGTCAATCTGGAAACCCAGCAAATAAACCATAGGGAATTTTTTAAAGACTAGAGTTCTCTTGTTTCTAATTTTTAATCCTTCCATTCATTTTTAATAGAAACCTGTGTTTCTACTTACCACATAAGTAGACAAAAATGATTGAAACTTCAGTAATAACAGTACTTTCTGAATGATTGTTCTACAGAATAAAATATTAGGAATATAACAGTGTATATGGGTAGTCCTGAGAAAGAGATGCAAAAGTTTATGTGATTTAGAAAATGTACCCAGAGGTCTTGAGAACTATTACTTTTAAATATAATTTTTAATTTAGATAATTGTAGATTTACATGCAGTTGGAAGAAATAATACGAAAATATCCCATGAACCCTTGGCCCAGTTTCTCCCAATGGTAAACATCTTGTAAATGTGGTTGTGTAAATTATCACAACCAAGGTATTAACACTGATGTAAATCACTGATCATATTCAGATTTCCTCAGTTTTATATGTACTTGTGTGTGGTATATGTGCAGGAGAATGTGCATTTTAGTTCTATATGATTTTAACATGAGTATAATTTGTGTATCAGTATCACAGTCAAGATTCTAAACAGTCCCATCATCATAAGGGTCTCTCATGTTGCCTTTAATAACCCCTCCACCATCATCCCTAACATATAATGATCAGTGATCTATCTTCTATTTCTAGAATTTTACCATTTCAAAAAAATATTACACACATGAAATCATGTGGTACACAACATGTTGGTATGGGTATTTTTCATTCAGCACGATGTAGTCTAACCATAGTATTCTGACGCATACTACAACATGGATCAAACTTGAGGACAACATGTTGACTGAAATAAGCCAGTTACTGATAGACAAATAGTGTATAATTCCACTTAAATGAGGTCTCTACAGTAGTCAGGTTCACAGAAACAGAAAATAAAATGGTGGTGGCCAGGGGCTGGGGAGGGGAAATGGGCAGCTATGGTTTAATGGGTATAGAGTTTTCAGTTTTTCAGAAAAAAAAGTTCTGGAGATTGGTTGCACAACAATGTGAATATCTGTAATCCTACTCAACTGTACACTTAGAATTAGAATTGGTTAAGATGGTAAATTTTATGTTATGTGTTTTTTATCACAATTAAAAAATAATAAAAATTGTATAAAGACATATAAAGGACTAATACCTATCTTTCTCAAACTATTGCAAAAAATTGAAGAGGAGGCAACACTACCAAATTCATTCTATGAGGCCACCATTACCCTAATACCCAAACCAGGCAAAGACACTACAATCTGAAAAGGCTACATACTGTGTGTTTCCAGCTACAGTAAGTCCCCTACATTAGAGCCTTCAAGTTACGAACTTTCAAAGATGCGAACATGCATTCCATCCACTTCAGGCGTGAGTGAAATTGCAGCTTGCCCTCCGTCTCTTATTGCTGATGATCCTTCAGCTCTACCATCTCCCACCTCTTCTCCCTTCTCCAGTCAGTAACTCTTCCTGCCTGTTCACGTGATGCCAGCCCCTGGATGCCAGCTGTTGTACTGTACTACTCTACTTTTTCAAGGTACTGTACTGTAAGATTAAACATGTTTTCTTTATTTTTTGTGTTTGTTTTTCTGTATTATTTGTGTGAAAAGTATTATAAACCTATTACAGTACAGTACTGTATAGCCAATTGTGTTAGTTGGGTACCTAGGCTAACTTTGTTGGACTTATGAACAAATTGGACTTACAAATTCACTCTTGGAATGGAAATCATTTGTACTGTATATGACATTCTAGAAAAGGCAAAACAAAAGAAACAGTAAAATTATCAGTGGTTGCCAGGGGTTGGGGGTGTGGGGATGAGAGATGAATAGTCAGAGCACAGAGGATTTTTAGGGAAGTGAAAATACTGTATCTGATACTCTCATAATGGGTACCTGTATGCATTTGTCCAAATCCATACAACGTACACCACCAAGAGTGAATCTTACTGTAAACTGTGGACTGCGGGTGATTATGATGTGTCAGTCGGTGTAGGTTCATCAGTTGTAACAAATGCTGCACTCTGGGGGGGGGGACGTTGATAGTGGGGGAGGTCAAGTGATGGAGGGGCAGGAGGAATAAGGGGAACCTCTGTACCTTACTCTCAGTTTTGCTATGAACCTGAAAAAGCCCTAAAAAATAAAGTCTTCCAAAAATTATAGAATTCACAGACAAAGAAAAGACTCTAATGAGTTCAAGAGAATATGAGCTGATAGCAGTGGGGAGAAGGAAAAAAGGAGCATGAAGGCTTAAGAGACCAAAGGCAAAGGCACAAGAATGAAGGAGAGGAAGTGTGAGTTAGGAGACCAGTTAGGAGCAGAAGATGCACCTTTAACCCAGTTAATCTGTACAAATGCAGCATTGACCTTCACTCAGGTTTTCTTTTACAGGCTCCCAGCAGGGGGCAGACTTCAGTCTCATTTCCATCCCCCTCTGTCTTCAGGTTCACAAAGCTTTCTCACATCCTAAACGATCACAACTGTCTATTACAACCTTCTCAAGGTCTTTCATTAGAACCCAACTGTTATTGGCCTGATATAAATGGGAACGACTGTGCATTTGTCGGCAGCAACCTGTGGCTTATGCAGAAGTGAATATTGTGTATATCTATAAGGTGCTATTATCGCCTTGAGCACCAAGAGCAGCCTCCTTGGCATGCCTAGAAGAATTCACAAGCACTCATGTCCATAGCTGACTTTGCAGAAGTTCCGATCTATGCTCTGGGACTAAACAAAGACTCCTCTCTGCTTGTTGAAAAGGCCTGGTGAACTGGATGAGCAACTCAGATCAAATAAAGTTGGGGAAAAAGAGCAACTCTGTAGAGAGGATGTCTCAGCAAGCTGAACACTTAAAAAAAAAAGTAAATACTGCACTGATGAATATTATGAAGAAAGGCTTTAGGTAAGCGGAATTATTCTCTTAAGAAAATAGCAATTAACACATATGAGATAGTTGCAGAAAAAATTTTAAAAGAAAGAAAAGATATTGATTTCTTCCTCTTCTGTAATAGTAATAGAATAAGAATAATGCCAAACCTCTAAATGATGATTTAGCAGTTTTACTGAAAGCTAAAGACAAAACAATTTCAAAATAAAAATGACAACAGGAATCCCTAAATACTATCTCCTTTTTAGCTAGGCTCTAGAATAAGGAAAAAACAGAGTAGCAAGAAAATGAAATCTTTATCATTAAGGCTGCTTTCATAGTCTCTGTAAACCCTGGAACCAATGACAAGAAAAAAAAAATCCAAAGAGGGAGTATTTAGTTATTTAATGAATAGCATATGATCTTTCTCCATGTCCCTTGAAAGGAAGAGGGTAAAACTTTATACCTTTCATCCCATAAATCAGTGGTTCCAGGATGTGGTTCCCAGTCCAACAGCATCATCACTTGGAACTTGTTCAAAATGCAAATTCTGTGCCTCTACCCCAGGCCTACTGATCCAGAAACTCAAGGGAGCATCTCATCAACATGTGTTAACAAGCCCCCAACTGTTTCTGATACACACTAAAGATCTACTGCCCTAAATTGTGTCCATATTCCATTTTTAAGCCTTTCTGAAGATTGTGTAAGATGGAAAATATCATATAACTGGACTCAATGCATTTATAATTCACACTTCCAGAGACCTACAACTTGGGAGTCATACTGACACCTCCCTACTACAGGAATACTGGCATTTGAACAATGATGTCCTGGGAGAATTTTCCAGCAATGAAGAAAATGGGTGTGAAAAGTAAGAGGGAGTTTTATCACTCAAAATCGTCCCATTGTCCAGAATCAAGACAATGTTCCAGGACTTTTCTCTGGGGACCGCCCTCTTCCTGAGAAGTGGGACAGGAGAGAGATCATTATAATCAATACAGACTAAAGCAACATGAATTCAAAGAGGATCTTAGCGCTGTGGTTGACAGGCTTGTGATTGGAAAGTAGCTCACCAGATAATGTTCGTCGTGGTGATGTTTTATATACATTTGTCTCCAGTATCCAAGGGGTTGGTTCCAGGACCCCTGCAGATACAAAAATCCCTGGGTGTTCAAGTCCCTTAATATAAAATACTAGTATTCAGCCCTCCATATTTGCTGGTTCTTCATCCAAGGACTCAACCAACCTCGGATGTATTTTCTGATTGATTGGCAGCTGCAAAACCTGCCAATAGGAGGGCTGGCTCTATTCACTACTTTCTTTCTTATTTATGACTTTTAATGATTTTTCCCTTAATTTCCTGTGAGTGAAGAGTCTGATGATTCTGGGAGTCTTTCTCTCTCCCTGTTCCTCCCATAATGTTCCAATATATTTCAGTTTACTTGAAAATAATTTTTTAAAGGCTTTAAAAAATGATACAAATGAACTTATATACAAAACAGAAATAGAGCCACAGACATAGAAAACAAACTTATGGTTACCAAAGAGGAAGCGGGTGAGGGATAAATTAGGAATTTGAAATTAACATAGACACACTACTATATATAAAATAGATAAACAACAAGGACCTACCATATAATACAGAGAACTATACTCAGTATTCTGTAATAACCTATAAGGGAAAAGAATCTAAAGGGAAAAGAATCTAAAGGGAAATAGAAATATATGTATGTATAATTGAATCACTTTGCTGTACACCTGAAACTAACACGACATTGTAAATCAACTATACTTCAATTTTAAAAAGGCTTATTTTTTGCACTTTGTGAGAGCAATTTAATATTTTTAAATTTAGATTTATTAATATTTAATATACCATAAAGCAGTCCTTCTAAAGTGTACAGTTCAGTGGATTTTATTATATTTAGAAAGTTGTGTAGGCATCATCACCAATTCTATAACTGGGAAATGCAGCAGTTTCCTTTTTTATTCCTGTGAAATATGTTGCTTCTCTTTAGTGTCCTCTGAGGAAGCTTCAGAGAGTGGAGTGAATTCAGGTGCATGTGATAGCACCTGTTGTAGACTCCCAGGAAGCAGTAAGTAAATCTGAAAAGCACAATAGCATCAACTAGATAATAGCTTGAGTTTTACAGTCAGCCCTCCGTATTTAAAGGTTTCGCATACAAGGATTCAATCAGCCACAGATCTAGATTATTTGGAAAAAAATTTCAGAAAGTTCCAAAGAGCAAAACTTGAATTTGCTGCATTTGGGCACCTGTTTACATAGCATTTACATTGTATTTACTACTATTGACATAGCATTTCCATTTATTAGGCATTATAAATAATCTAGAGATGATTTAAAGTATATGGGAGCATGTGTGTAAGTTATATCCAAATACTGCACCTTTTATAGAAGGAACTTGAGTATCGCAGATTTTGGTAACCATGGGCATCCTGGAACCAATTCCCTGCGTACTAATGGACAAACTACTGTACTTTGCTTCTTAATTTCTGTAGTACTTGAACATAGAAATTGCAGATGATTACATAAATGGCATGATTTTCACTCGTCTTTTGGTATAGATCCTCAGGATTTAGAGAAATGCCAATCTTTTAAACTTCACAGAAACAAGAGTAAAAATGAAAGGATCTCCAAACTTTCCTCCTTTTCCCAGATCTTTGCTATTATCTAGTTCTTATCTACCAGGCAAGAAGGCTCAAGAATCAAGGGCACCTTGGAAGGGAACCACTCTGAGGCCCAAGCATTAGGTCTGCAGCATGAGGGAGACCAGATGTGTCTCCCTGCTGCCTGCACGCACTGCACCTCACATCCTTCTGGATCTGGGTCTTCCCCCTCTCTGAGTTAACATCTGTGATCCTACCAAGTCTCATGTGACCAAATTATGTCAGCTTTGATCCTGCATAATTGTTTGGAGGTCTCTTCTCTGAATCCAGATGACCAATCCTGCAAACATAGTCAAAATGTCTGAGCATTTCCCAATCCTCCTGGAGGCCATTCAGCCAGATACTGTCCAATACATCCACCTGGGAAACTGAAGCAGAGGGAGATCCATTTTGATGAAACACAGAGCAAGACAGTTTTGATATTAATATGAATGAACACAGAGAGATGTAAACCATGACAGAGTCTTCTGCTGTCTGGCCTCTGAGGCTTAAGTAAGAGCAACTACTTCACATTGTTTGATCAACACAACAAGCCACAAGGTCACCCCAGACATGCAGAGGGCCGGGGTTTCTGAGGGGACACCAGGACGCTCAGCATCCAGTCCCTTATTCCAAAGCTGTGCCTGACTGCTGCTGTGCCGGTGCTACATGAGAACTGTGTTACCTGGGCCACGCTTCTCTCATGCAGGGGAGCGAGAAACCAAGGCCTGAAAATTTGCACAACTCAGAGACCCTGAGGCCACCCCACAGACCTAAGTCCTTTTATCTCAAATCAGAAGAGAATTTCAAAGGGTTGGGACTATAACAACACTGATTGTTGTTATCTGGTTGATAGGGATTAAGGAAGACATGCATTTAATGGTTTTCCAACTTGGTAAAAGAGTGAAGGTAGCATGTATTAGAGATAGCAAAATTAAACACATTTATTGAGAGCCTGAGAATCAGACACCATTAAATTACTCCCAAATTTACATTTTTTAAGACTTTTTGAAGATGCATTTTCCTATGTGATTTTTGTTTTAAGAAGGGGGTCTTTTTCTAAGAACTAACTGAAAGTTATTTATTTGGCATCCAAGAATCATCATGAGTGTTCATTCATTTATTTATCCACTTATTTATTTATTCACAAATATAATAAATTTTACAGAGCTTCTACCATATTCTCTGCCCTGTGCTGGTTGGTGGGGAGATGGGGCAGCCATGGGCTACTTAGTGGGGAACCTCAACATTACTTCTAGAAAACTCAGGCAGATCCTAAATTTCCCTTAGATTTCTCCCCCCCTCCCCCCCCTTTTAGGTTCCTGCTGATTGACCTCTCTACCCTAAATAATTGAGGTATTAATTATTGACACTCTGACAAAAGACAGATTCACATTTTCCCCTCCCAATCCAAAGAAATAATATTCAATATTGAAGCTCAATTTCATTTACATGGAGAAAAGCTTTACTCAAGAAAGATATTTCCCTGAGCTCTAAATTTTTAGATAATTTTTTCAAACTCACAAGAAAGGAAAATATTATTTAAATACAATTTGGAAAATAGATATATCTTTATTAACATAATTCTAAAATCATCAAATTTCAGATGAAAACATTTCTAGTTTGAAAATTTAAGGATATAAGCCCAAGCTATAATGGATTTAAATATAAAAGTGTAGAGGTGGCACTGTTAGAGATTTTCTTCAAAAGTGGATATGATGGATTTTGTAGTGCAAGAGAGCTCCTGAACGTCTGCGACGCTGAATCATATTTTAACCTTTAGCTTTATGACAGAAGAAAACATTAACTGTAATCTTACTCACATTGCTTTTGCAGGTTTCAGAGTTTCTCATAAAATCCTGGAATCTTCAATCAACACTCTGAAGCACAATTGTCCTATTCAGGTTCAGTCTTGTGCTTCAGCTGCTTCTGAGATAGGACCCTGGGAGGTGCTAATAGTGACAGGCTTTTAATCTGTCTTTTTTAAGATTCATTTATAAGGTCTTTTATAAGGTCCCTGCTGCTGCAGCACCTACTGGAATAGCATTTTGAAGTTTGAATATGGTGTTGTATTTAGTCTGAATATGTGAGGACCCCAAAGGCATAATGAGGTACAATTAACTCTCTCTCCATTCAGACAATGCAACCAACCTATTAAGCATGGAGTTGGATGGTCAGATGTAGCTAGTTTGCATATACCAACATCCCTCAGGGATATATGCAAAATGACACATCTGTAGGATATTGGCAGGAATCATCACTAATAGATATAATAAAGCTTGCCAAATAACATTAGGAAAAACTAAAATTTGGGAAGGGCAGACTAAAATGCCAGAAATAGACACAGTGCCACCATATATTGTGATGTTTAATTGTATGGGAGTTGCCATGCATTGTCAAAGCATGCTGATCTTAATCCACTGCTAAAAGTAGATTTCACACACACACAAAAAAGGTAACTATGTGAGGAGTTGGATATGTTAATTAGCTTGACCATAGTAATAATTATAATCATTTCACTGTGTATATCAAATCATCACATTGTACACCTTAAATATGTGTAATTTTTGTTTAAAATTTTCTACTAAAAATTATTTTAAAAGTGACCATAATTCATAGTGTCTTTGGCATCCCAAGAGATTAAGATGTTTGTACTGGAACTAAGTAGCCTTTCCACAGGGCTGGTTTCAGAGTTAGGGTGTGACATATGAATAGTGTAAGAAAATTTATTCTGTAATATTTTATGCAGTTTTGTGCCATTTTGAATTTATTATGCCAGGGACTTTCAATCTGATTTATTTCTTAAGTTTCAAAACCCACTAAATTTGAGGAAAGAACAAAACTTTTTGGCACTGTGCAACTGCTAACAAATTCATCTTAAATATTCCACTGAGTACCTAAAGAAAAGCTTGAGTGCACTTGAGGAATTCAGTCATGTATTGGACATCAGACATACTCTGGTATGCTAACAGAAAACTACTATAGCTATTCAATGAATTTGGTAAGTAGCAGGATACAAAATTTATGCACAGAAATCTCTGGCATTCCTATACACTAATGATGAAAAATCTGAAAGAGAAACTAAGGAAACACTCCCATTTACCATTGCAACAAAAAGAATAAAATATCTAGGAATAAACCTACTTAAGGAGACAAAAAACCTGTATGCAGAAAACTATAAAACACTGATGAAAGAAATTAAAGATGATACAAATAGAGGGAGAGATATACCATGTTCTTGGATTGGAAGAATCAACATTGTGAAAATGACTATACTACTCAAAGCAGTTTACATGTTCAATGCAATCCCTATCAAGGTACCGAGAGCATATTTCACAGAACTAGAACAAAACATGTCACAGTTTGTATGGAAACACAAAAGACCCCGAACAGTCAAAACAATCTTGAGAAAGAAAAATGGACCTGGAGGAAACAGACACTCTGACTTCAGACTATACTACAAAGCTACAGTAATCCAGACTGTATGGTACTGGCACAAAAACAGAAATATAGATCAATGGAACAGGATAGGAACCCAGAGATAAACCCACGCACATATGGCCACCTTATCTTTGATAAAGGAGACAAGAACATACAATGGAGAAAAGACAGCCTCTTCAATAAGTGGTGCTGGGAAAACTGGACAGCTACATGTAAAAGAATGAAATTAGAACACTCCCTAACACCATATACAAAAATATACTCCAAATGAAATAAAGACCTAAATGTAAGGCCAGACACTATAAAACTCTTAGAGGAAAACATAGGCAGAACACTCTATGACATAAATCACAGCAAGAACCTTTTTTACCCACCTCCTAGAGAAATGGAAATAAAAACAAAAATAAACAAATGGGACCTAATGAAACTTAAAAGCTTTTGCACAGTAAAGGAAACCATAAAACAGATGTAAAGACAACCCTCGGAATGGGAGAAATTATTTGCAAATGAAGCAACTAACAAAGGATTAATCTTCAAATTTTACTAGCAGCTCATGCAGCTCAGTATCAAAAAATCAAACAACCCAATCCAAAAATGAACAGAAGACCTAAACAGACATTTCTCCAAAGAATGTGTACAGATTACCAACAAACACATGAAAGGATGTGCAACATCACTAATCATTAGAGAAATGTAAATCAAAACTACAATGATGTATCATCTCACACTGGTCAGGATGGCCATCATCAAAAAATCTACAAACAGTAAATGCTGGAGAGGGTGTGGGGGAAAGGGTACCCTCTTGCACTGTTGGTGGGAATGTAAATTGATATAACCACTATGGAGAACAGTATGGAAGTTCCTTAAAAAACTAAAAATAGAGCTACCATATGACACAGAAATTCCACTACTGGGCATATACCCTGAGAAAACCATAATTCAAAAAGAGTCATGTACCAAAATGTTCATTGCAGCTCTATTTACAATAGCCAGGAAATGGAAGCAACCTAAGTGTCCATCTACAGATGAATGGGTAAAGGGGATGTGTCACATATATACAATGGAATATTAGCCATAAACAGAAACGAAATTGAGCTATTTGTAGTGAGGTGGATGGACCCAGAGACTGTCATACAGAGTGAAGTAAGTCAGAAAGAGAAAAACAAATACCATATGCTGACACATATATATGCAATCTAATAAAAAAGGTTCTGAAAAACCTAGGAGCAGGACAGGCATAAAGATGAAGATGTAGAGAATGGACTTGAGGACACAGGGAGGGGGAAGGGTAAGCTGGGACGAAGTGAGAGGATGACATGGATATACATACACTGCCAAATGTAAAATAGATAGCTAGTGGGAAGCAGCTGCATGGCACAGGGAGATCAGCTCAGAGCTTTGCAACCACCGAAGGGGTGGGATAAGAAGGGTGGGAGGGAGATGCAAGAGAGAGGAAATATGGGGATATTCATATGCATATAGCTGATTCACTTTGTTATATAGCAGTACCTAACACAACACTGTAAAACAATTATACTCCAATAAAGATGTTAAAAAAAACAAAGAAAAAATATACAGCATATCAAAATATGTTGAAATCAAATAAAGTTGTGCTAAAAATGAAAGTAACAGCACTTAGAAATGAAGAAAAGTCTGAAATCAGTTATTTTACTTCATAGAAAAGAAGAACAAGAACAGAGTAAATAAAAAAACAAGAAGGAAGTGAATAAAAAATAAGAACAGAAATCACTGAAAATAAAAACAGAAAAGTAGAGAAAAATCAGCAAACTCAAATGATCCTTTGAAAAGATCAGAGATCAGTAAAACTGAGAAACCTCTAGCAAGACTGATAATGAAAAGAGAACACCCAAGTTACAAATATTTGGAATGAAGAAGGATTTTCATGACCAGTCTCACAGACATTACAAAAATAAGAGACTACTACAAATTGCACTATGCACATAAATTAGACAACTTTGATAAAATGGATTAATTCCTTGAAGAGTACAAACTATCAAAACTCACCCACGATAGACCAAATAATTGAATAGTCCTACTAATATAATGAAAATTTAATTAGTAGTTAAAAACTTTCCAGAAAAGAAATTATCAGATTTAGATCGCCTCACTGGTGGAGTCTACCAAACTTTAGAGAAGCAATAACAAGAACTCTGTCCAATCTCTTCCTGAAAATGGAAAAACCACTTCCAAAATTATTTTTGAGTGCCTCATCTTCCTGATACCAGAACCAGGCAAAGACACTACTTTAAAAAAATAAAGAGAATTATAGACCAATATTATTCCTCAGGAACATAAACACAAAAAGTCTCAACAAAATATTAGCAAACTAAATCTATATCTATATATCTAAATCTATATATCTATATCTATTTATGTATCTCTCTCTCTCTCTCTCTCTCTCTCTCTCTCTCTCTCTCTCTCTCTCTCTATATATATATATATATATATATATATATATATATATATATGTATAGTGTAAGCCCTTGCCACCAAATTGGGGAGTTTGGTGTACTCCTGTGAAAAAAAGATAGTCTACTATTTTAAAAATATCAATCAATATAATTTACCACATTAATATTCTAAAGAAAAAATGCCACATGATCATATCAGTTGATGGAGAAAAAGCATTTGGTAAAATTCAACATCTATTCGTGATAAAAAAAAATCTCAGCAACCTAGAAATAAAAGAGAATCATTTAATTCTGAAGAAGAGCATCTACAAAAGCCTACAGCTGACATCACACATACATTGAAGGGTACAGGAGCTCCGAATGGGCAACGCTGGAACAATTTGGGCAAAATAAATAGACAAAGTATCATTAAACTATAACACAAAGTATAAAATAAATATCAATGAGTTCATACTAATATAATAATTGAATAAATTAATAAATGATGGAGAAGAGACCAATTTTTTGTGAAGAAGAATGCTGAATAATTTATGTAGATTCTTCACCCTCAAGAAGAGGGAGCCCAAGCCCCATTCCTTACACATAGGCTGTGCAGGTGGCTTCCTTCCAAAGAGTACATCATGGAAAGGGAGGAATAAAGAGTCACTTTACTATGGAGAAACTTGCAAACACAACTTCCACCAGTGATCGTCAAAATCAACAGTGGTAAAACATGTTGATAATATATGTCCCCGATGTGATAAAAATGGCACTTAAACTCTGGTTTTCCTCTCCAAAATCCATAACCCCAGTTTAATCATTAGAAAAATATAAGGAAAAAGTCAAATACAGGGACATTCTCTAATACCTCACCAGTACTCTTCAAATTGGTCGAAGTCATCAATGTCAAAGAAAATCTGAGAAAATTTTACAGCCAAGAGGAGTCTCAGGAGAAATGACAACTAAATACAATGTGGTATCCTGGAGGGGATCCTAAAACTGAAAAAGGACATTAGGTAAAAACCAAGACAATATGAATAAAATATGGGCTTTAGTTTAAAATAACATATCAATATTGGTTCATTAATTGTAGCAAATGAACTATACTCATATAAGGTATTAATAATAGGGGATACTGGATGCAGGGTATATGGGAGCTCTCTGTAATATCTTCTCAAACTTTCTGTAAATCTAAAACTGTTCCAAAAGCTAAAACTGATTTGAAATCAGCTAATGCATTCCACCATCTTATGAGAATTAATGAGAAAAAACATAATCTTATAATGTATACATAAAAATAACTTGACAAAATCCAACAACCATTTATGATGAAGTCTCTTAGCCAAATTGAAATAGAACATTCTAAATCTGATAAAGAGCATATAAAAAACCCTACAACTAGCATCACATTTAATGATCAAATATTGAATTCTCATCTCACTATGATCAAGCACAAGACAAGATGAAACTCTTACTTCTCCTACACATTAACAAAAAATGGACCAAATATTTTAATAGACATTCCGCAAAGCAATATGTATGAATTGCCAATAAACACATTAAAAAGTTATCAATCTCATTTATCATTGGGGAAATCTAAATTAAATCCATGATGAGATATCATCTCAAACTGAAAAATGACCACCAAAATGGCTAAAGTTTAAAAGATCTAAAACACCAAATGTTGGTGAGGAACAGGGGAGCTGGAACTCTCATGCAATGTTGGTAGGAATGTAATATGGTACAAACACTTGAAAATGTTCTGGCACAGAAGATATTCTGATGGTTTCTTAAAAAGCCTAACATATGCCTTTTCTACGACCCAGAATTCTTCTCCTATTATTTGTTCCAGAGAAATGAAAACATGTTTATGGAAAGACTTTCCCAAGAATGTCCATAGCAGCTATATTTATAATAGTTAAAAACTGGAAAACATCACTTGTATCCACTGATAGATGAATGGATAAATAAACTTTGGTACATTCCTGCAATGCAACATTACAATGAATAGGAACAAATGTGTGACCTATGCAAGACCATGGATGAATCACAAAAATATGCTGGGCAAAAAGCCCTACACACAATAGACTACACGATTCTATTACATTTATACGAAATTCTACACAAGAAAAACTGATCTTGGAAAACAAATCTGAACAATGATTGCCAATTTGAGTGAAGTAGAAATGAATACTGACTGGGAAGCGGCATAAGGAAACTTCCTGTGGTGAGATTAATATTGTATATTTTGATAGGGGTTTAGATTACATGTATACCTTTGGAAAAACATCAAATGTAGACTTAATATTTTTTCATAGTGTATAAATTTTACAGAGTCTCTATAAACAAATATTGAAATCTAGTTATTGGCATACATGTTTAAGTATCTAAAAAGTTGTGTATCGATGTCTGCAATTTATTCTGAAGTGCTTCAGAAATTAAGTGATCAATATCAATATGGATAAAGCATGCATAATAAAATGATAATGGTAAAATCTAGGTGGAGGTATTTAGATATTCATTGTAAATATTTTTCAATGTTCTGTTTTTGAAATTTTTCAAAATCAAATCTTGGAAAAATTACAATTCTTTATACAAATGTCATTTTCCCACCAAAGCAGAAGATAGGTTGATGCAGAAACTGCTTTTAATCAACTCACTCAATCTTAATAAGGTCACTGAGCCCCTTGTTTACCATTTTATATTTTTATATTTTATATTCATAACTTTCCCTATCTCTCCTACTGCTGTAATCCAACAATAAATTTATGTGCTCTTAAAGATTATGATATCCGGGCTTCCCTGGTGGCGCAGTGGTTGAGAGTCCGCCTGCCGATGCAGGGGACACGGGTTCGTGCCCCGGTCCGGGAAGATCCCACATGCCGCAGAGCGGCTGGGCCCGTGAGCCATGGCCGCTGAGCCTGCGCGTCCGGAGCCTGTGCTCTGCAACGGGAGAGGCCACAACAGCGAGAGGCCCGCGTACTGAAAAAAAAAAAAAAAAAAAAGGATTATGATATCCCAAGAGACTTCAGACTAGCAAACCTAATTGTTTGGAAGGCTCTTATTTACTGACCTATATTTATGTGCCATGTGTGTATGGTGGGGAGCATACAAACAATGGTAATTCTCCCCCAGGAGGCACATTTTAATAACTGCTTTAAGGGAGCAAAGGCTTACAGGGTCTGCTTCCAGCATGTTTCTTATTTACTCTAGGGTCTTAGCTAAGATTTTAAACCCTGAATATAGCAAAGAGACTACATCTTACCAGAGTGCTGTGAAATTACTCATGTATTGGAGTTACACTATTTTCTCCATCTATTATCTTCTCAGCCAGCACATGGTATCCATGACCTTGAAATCAAAGTGGAAAAGTTTTTCACAATTAGACAGAAAAGGTGGTTTTTAAGGACTACTCTTTGAAGTTGAGTTAGGATGTTCTAAAAGAACCTGTGCAGGGGTGGTCTATTGAGGGCTGTCGATTGGGGCAGTTACTGTTAATGTGCCTCCATTTGTACAAATAGTATGATTAGTGTAGGGAACCTCAAGGTGTATGAGGGCATGCTTTGGTTATTGCTGTTAGCAACCCCTTTAAAACTTAGTGGTTTAAAATATGATTTATTTACACATGATTCTGCAATGTAGGCAGGGCTTAGAGGGGAAAGCAGTACTCTGCTCTATGTGGTGTCACCAGGTGGCTCGACTGGTCTGTAGTATTTGTTTCCAAGATGGTCTTAATCACATGGCTAGGAGGTTGGTCTGGGTTCTGCTACTTGTGGGTGCCTTGTTTTCCTCTGTGCCTCTCCCCATCACTTACAGTATGGCAGTCTTGAGGAAACTGGAAGTCTTACCTGGTAGCTGGCTTATCCCAGAGCACAAGAGTCAAAGCTGCCAGATATTTTTAATAACTGAGCTTGGAAGTCTCAGAACATCACTTCTGCCACATTCTACTGTTTAGAGCGTTCAAGGGCTAGTCCAGATTCCCAGGGAAGGAAATAGATTCCCCTTTTGAATCAGGGGTCAGGAGAGACAAGAAACCATTGTCAAAGAGCATATGTGTTGAGAGATAGCATTGTGGCCATTTCCCTAACACAATCTACCACATGTACCACATCTAACACAGTCAGGTTTTAATGCATTCATTACATCCTATTACTCATAGGTTTCCTGACTAAATGGAGACAACATTGCAGAAAAGCCAGCTAACCAAGGATACAGAAATTTATTCTCCAA
Source organism: Leucopleurus acutus (assembly GCF_964270905.1). Taxonomy (NCBI): domain Eukaryota; kingdom Metazoa; phylum Chordata; class Mammalia; order Artiodactyla; family Delphinidae; genus Leucopleurus; species Leucopleurus acutus. Next base: position 169,157,711 of record NC_139145.1, on the reverse strand, counting down.
CAATTCTCCTTATGTATGTACGGATTCCTCTCACCTCACCTCTCCTAATTCTCTGCTCCTCAAATACACCTCTTGCTGGGCTCAAGAGAAATTTGCCTTGACTTTTAAAATTAGACATTGAAGTGTCTTTGCTTTACCTTAACTTGTATCTATAATAGTTATTTAGATTTCTCAGTGGTAAGATTTGTCTTTTCCCTCATCTTTTTATCACACTTCCTCTTTATTAGCTTTTGCTAAGGCTGCCAAAGTTACCCCTTTCCTGATTCATGCCCCAGCTATTTTTCTAATCAAGAAGGATCATATCTTTATACCATGTAAGCCACTCTTTGAATCCCAAGTCAAAAAGTGGGGGTAGCAGGAGAAGGGGGCGTCAGAATCCTTGAAGGGCCAAGGAATACGTAGCACCACATATGTTAATTAGTGAAGTTAAGAGATGTTGTTAGTCAATTAAAATAGCCTGTACACACTGCTATATTTAAAATGGATAACTAACAAAGACCTATTGTATAGCACAGGGAACTCTGCTCAATACTATGTAACAACATAAAGGGAAAAGAATTTGAAAAAGAATAGATACATGTATATGTACACCTGAATCACTTTGCTGTACCCGTGAAATGAACACAACATTGTTAATCAATGATACTCCAATATAAAATAAAAAGTTAAAAAAATAGCCTGTAAATTGGCTCAAATTTTCCCAAGGCTTCCAAACTTCCAACAAGTTCATCCATACTCCAAAGATAATGAACAGCATCGTCAATTTCTCCTCATTTCGTCTAATAAAGAAAATTAGTGTCTGACAACAGCCAAACTCCCTGGTCCTCACAAATCACCTTGGGCTTCTTGTGCACATGAAATTATATAAAAATAAGAAGATATAAAGGAATTTCTTGCTTATCTTAGGAAAGACCACCTCTAACAGGTTGAAGTTTGGAGGTGACTAACATGCAAGTTATGGGGAGCATTTTTTTTTCTATTTTCTAGTCTTTGCTGCTTCTTTGTAATCAATTTTTGCCCTGTCATAAAACTGGCCATCTTGTGTTTTAACTTCACTTCCCCTCCATTTGCTGAAGTGAAGTAAGGGGAAGGATGAAAAAATAGAAGACAATTTTCAAAAGTATCATGGGTCATTGAGTAACCTAGTTTTGTGTCTCTTGGCTTCTGCCTCAACAAAATTACTCTCTTTTTAAAAAAACCTTTTATTTTGTATTGGAGTATAGCCGATTAACAATGTTGTGATAGTTTCATGTGCACAGCAAAGCAACTCAGCCATACATATACATGTATCCATTCCCCCCAAAAATTCCCTCCCACCCAGCCTGCCACATAACATTGAGCAGAGTTCCCTGTGCTATACAGTAGGTCCTTGTTGGTTATCTGTTTTAAATATAGCAGTGTGTACATGTCGATCCCAAACTCCCTAACTATCCCTTTCCCCCACCCTTCCCCCCAGTAACCATAAGTTTGTTCTCTAAGTCTGTGAGTCTCAACGAAATTACTCTGATGAGCTTATCTGGTTAATATATACCTGCACACAAACATACACACACACAAAGGCATATGCACATATTTCTCTTTGCTTTCCTCTTTCAGAGCTTAAAACATTTTATTACCTGATTTGTGCCTCAACTTTGGATTTGTAAATTCTCAGATTTCATGTCAAATATATTTCTTTTCACAGATAATGAGTTTGAAGTCTTTATGAATATGTAAAGGTATTATGCTATTTTATCCTGGTAATGAGAGTAGAGGAGAATAAATGAGAGATGTGACTCAATTATGAGGCAAATTAGAGTTATCAGATTAGGGGAAGAATCATGGCAAGATGGGGTAGAAGAGAAAAAATAAACTGTGCTAAGACTGGTCATAAGCAGAGCAGATTTGGGGTAAAATACAGAACCTTTAGATTTCCTGTCAAAATCATCACAAGATTCATCAGTGGTTTGAAAGAGGCAGATGTGTGAGCAAATAATCGTGGTAAATGTTGTCCCTGATCTAACAGAAATCTTTAAAGATGCTATGAGAAGAAGATGAAGAAACCAGAACACTTGAAAAAGATTTCCTGGAGGAGGTAGAATTCAATCTGATTAATTAGGAGGATGAGAAGTGGTAACGGCCCTTTGGGAAGCTGGACGAGCAAGTGCAAAGTATAGAGATACCCAGAGCACTGCCTGGTTAAGAAGTGGTGGAAATCCTGTGTTCTGGTAGCCTCAGGTGCATGCCCTGGAGAGGTGGGAAAGGATATTGGGGCTCACACACCTGACAACGTTGAATAGGCAGAGCTGCTCCTCACTCTAGGAAAGAGAAACTGAGGACAATGAGGCTCAAACATTGGTGCTGGGGTCAACAACAGGTTAGTGGAGTTTCAGAGAAGGATGGAGAGAAATGGGCTAATGGTTTGAACTTACTATGAAGGCAAAGGCAGCAAAGCTGAGATGACTTTGTGGGCAGTGTCCCCAGACCCCTAATTTTCCCTCCAAGAGAAATAACCCAAGTTTGATTTTGGGGGCATTTGAACAGAAGGTGTATGGAGGAAGTTCCCCGAATCCACACTGCCTGGAAAGAGAAGAGAAGGGAGAGAGTGACAACTAGCTGAGAAAAGAGACAAGAGCAGAAAAGGCATGTGCATCTGCCTGTGAGGTGGCAGTCAAAAACAGGAGCTTTGGTGGCAGAGATGACAGCTGAGGGAGAGAAGAGGACCCCAAGTGGGAGCAGGGCTGAGACCCGCAGTGGAGCCCCCGTCTGCAGCATCTGCACAAATATTAACTCTCCAGCCTGAGAGAGAAACTGCTGGAGCTAGTAAAATTTTATTTTATTACAAAATAAAAGCATATGTACGGACATTGCAATAAAGCATATCAGGGAGTTATTAGAAATCTTCAGAGAGTTAGAATCTGTTGTTTTGAAAACTGCTGCAAAACTGCAAAGCAAATACCCACAAGCTTAAAAGTAGAAATTAAATTTAAGGATATCATATTTGATGGTAAATAACACTATCTCCATATGAACCTTTAGATGAACCTATTATTGATGAGGAGGATAATTTTAAAATGAATTGCTATGTTATTGAAGATACAGTGATTGACTGCAGAAACAGGAGTTTTGAATTGTGTGCAAATCATGAATCTGCTTTTGGGTTCTTGTATTTCATCCACAAGTTACAGGAAATGCCAGAGGAAACATTAAAACATGATCATGGAAATTTACTTTTAAAATGAAATCGGTACACACAAGAACCTGCACACAGGTTCTTGTTTATAGCAGCTTTATCCATAATCACTAAGACTTGGAAGCATCCAAGATATCCTTCAGTAGATGAATGGATAAACAAACTATGGAACATTTAGACAACGGAATGTTATTTAGTGCTAAAAGGAAATGAGCTATTAAGCCATAAAAAGACATGGAGGGACTTTGAATGTTTATTACTAACTGAAAGAAGCCAATCTGAAAAGATGATTCCAACTTTATGATATTCTGGAAAAAGCAAACTACAGAGACAGTAAATAGATCAGTGGTTTCCAGAGGCTGAAGGAAGGAAAGGATGGAATTGGAGGAAGGGAGATGGGACACAGAGGATTTGTAGGGCAGCAAAACAGTTCTGTATGATACTATAAAGATGGGTTCACGTTACACATTTGCCCAAGCCCACAGAATACAGAATACCAAAAGGGAACCCTGAAGTTAACTATGGACACTGAGTGATTATGATGTGTCAGTGTAGGTTAATGGACTATAATAAATGTACCATCTGGTGGGGGATGTAGGTAGTAGGAGAGGCAATGCATGTGGGGGCAGAAACTCTCTGCACTTTCTGCTCAATTTTGCCTTGAACATAAAACTGCTGTACTATGTAAAGTTTATTTTTTTTAAAAAATAGCAAACTGAATTTATATTCGAATACAAAGTTCATAATATTTTTAAAAATTGTTCCACAAAAATGATTATCTTTAGGTACACTAAAAAATGTATTTCTTTTTTTAGAACACTGAAAAATTTATTTAAAACCATACAATTTATGACCAAGTGACAATACATTTTAAATTCAAAGTGTTTGCTGACACTTTAACTAGTACTTATTTTTATTAATTAAAATTTTTTAAATCATATTTCAAAATAATTTAACAGAAATTTATCCTACAGTTTTCACAGCATATAATAACCTTCAATCATAGTTGCGTCAATAAAAGATTCTACTTAAAATTAAAAAAAAAATGTTTTGTGACCTTTCATTTGCCAAGAGCAAGTGATGTTGCTGTCAATTATGTCAATAGAAAATTAAATTGTTTTTCTGAAGAAACAAGAAAAGTCTCAAACAATCTAACCTTACACCTAAAGGAACAAGAGAAAGAAGAACAAACAAAACCCAAAGTTAGTAGAAGGAAAGAAATCATAAAGATCAGAGCAGAAAAAAATGAAATAGAAACAAAGAAAACAATAGCAAAGATCAATAAAACTAAAAGCTGGTTCTTTGAGAAGACAAACAAAATTGATAAATGATTAGCCAGACTCATCAAGAAAAAGAGGGAGAGGACTCAAATCAATAAAAATGAAAACGAAGAAGTTGCAATGGACACAGCAGAAATACAAAGCATCATAAGAGACTATTACAAGCAACTCTATGCAATAAAATGGAAAACCTGGAAGAAATGGACAAATTCTTAGAAAGGTATACCCTTCCAAGACTGAACCAGGGAGAAATAGAAAATATAAACAGACCAATCACAAGTAATGAAATTGAAACTGTGATTAAAAATCTTCCAACAAACAAAAGTCCAGGACCAGATGGCTTCACAGGTGAATTCTATCAAACATTTAGAAAACAGCTAACACCCATCCTTCTCAATCTCTTCCAAAAAATTGCAGAGGAAGGAACACTCCCAAATTAATTCTATGAGGTCACCATTATCCTGATACCAAAACCAGACAAAGATACTACAAAAAAAGAAAATTACAGACCAATATCACTGTTGAATATAGAAGCAAAGGTCCTCAAAAAAATATTAGCAAACAGAATCCAACAACACATTAAAAGGATCATCCACCATGATCAAATGGGATTTATCCCAGGGATGAAGGATTCTTCAATATACACAAATCAATCAATGTGATACACCATATTAACCAATTGAAGAATAAAAACCATATGATCATCTCAATAGATGCAGAAAAAGCTTTTGACAAAATTCAGCACATATTTATGACAAAAACTCTCCAGAAAGTAAGCATAGAGGGAACCTACCTCAACATAATAAAGGCCATATATGACAGACCCACAGCAAACATCATTCTCAATGGTGAAAAACTGAAAGCATTTCCTCTAAAATCAGGAACAAGACAAGGATGTCCACTCTCACCACTATTATTCAACATAGTTTTGGAAGTCCTACCAATGACAATCAGAGTAGTAAAAGAAATAAAAGGAATGAAAACCAGAAAAGAAGAAGTAAAACTGTCACTGTTTGCAGATGACATGATACTATACATAGATAATCCTAAAGATGTCACCAGAAAACTAATCAATGAATTTGGTAAAGTTGCAGGATACAAAATTAATACACAGAAATCCCTTGCATTCCTATACACTAACAATGAAAGATCAGAAAGAGAAGTTAAAGAATCAATCCCATTCACCATTGCAATGAAAAGAATAAAATGTGTAAGAATAAACCTATCTAAGGAGGTAAAAGACCTGTACTCAGAAAACTATACGACAGTGATGAAAGAAATCAAAGACGACACAAACAAATGGAGATATATACTATGTTCTTGGTTTGGAAGAATCAACCATGTGAAAATGACTATACTACCCAAAGCAATCTACAGTTTCAATGCAATCCCTATTAAAGTACCAATGGCATTTTTCACAGAACTAGAACAAAAAAGTTCACAATTTGTATGGAAAAACAAAAGACCCTGAATAGCCAAAACAATCTTGAGAAAGAAAAACGGAACTGGAGGCATCAGACTCCCTGACTTCAGACTATACTACAAAGCTACAGTAATCAAGACATTATGGTACTGGCACAAAAACAGAAATATAGATCAATGGAATAGGATAGAAAGCCAAGAGATAAACCCACACACTTATGGTCAACTAATATATGACAAAGGAAGTAAGGATATGCAATGGAGAAAAAACAGTCTCTTCAATAAGTGGTGCTGGGAAAACTGGACAGCTACATGTAAATGAATGAAATTAGAACACTCCCTAACATTATACACAAAAATAAACTCCAAATGGATTAAAGACCTAAATATTTAGACCGGACACTATAAAACTCTTAGAGGAAAACATAGGTAGGCCACTCTTTGACATAAATTACAGCAAGATCTTTTTTGACCCACTTCCTAGAGTAATGGAAATAAAAATAAACAAATGGGACCTAATGAAACTTAAAAGCTTTTGCATAGCAAAGGAAAGTATAAACAAGGTGAAAAGACAACCCTCAGAATGGGAGAAAATATTTGCAAATGAATCAACGGACAAAGGATTAATCTCCAAAATATATAAACAGCTCATGCAGCTCAATATTAAAAAAACAAACAACCCAATCCAAAAATGGGCAGAAGACCTAAATAGACATTTCTCCAAAGAAGACATACAGATGGCCAAAAGTCACATGAAACAATGCTCAACAACACTAATTATTGGAGAAATGCAAATCAAAACTACAATGAGGTATCCCCTCACACTTGTTAGAATGGGCATCATCAGAAAATCTACAAACAATAAATGCTGGAGAGGATGTGGAGAAAAGGGAACGCTCTTGCACTGTTGGTGTGAATGTAAAGTGATACAGCCACTATGGAGTACAGTACGGAGGTTCCTTAAAAAACTAAAAATAGAATTACCATGTGACTCAGCAATCCCACTACTGGGCATATACCCTGAGAAAACCATAATTCAAAAAGACACATGTACCCCAATGTTCATTGCAGCACTATGTACAATAGCCAGGTCATGGAAGCAACCTAAATGCCCACCAGCAGACAAATGGATAAAGAAGATGTGGTACATATATACAACGGAATATTACTCAGCCATAAAAAGGAAATGAAATTGAGTCATTTGTAGAGACATGGATGGACCTAGAGACTGTCATACGGAGTGAAGTAAGTCAGAAAGAGGAAAACAAATATCGTATATTAACACATATATGTGGAATCTAGAAAAATGGTACAGATGAACCGGTTTGCAAGGCAGAAATAGAGACACAGATGTAGAGAACAAATGTATGGACACTAAGGGGGGAAAATGGGGTGGAGGGTGGTGAGGTGAATTGGGAGATTGGGATTGACATATATACACTAATAGGTATACAATGGTAAGTAATAAGATCCTGCTGTATAACATAAATAAATATATAAAATTCAAAAAAAAAAGAAAGTTAAATTGCTTTGGATACTCATTTTGATGAGTTAGTAAAGGTATTTTCAGAAAAAGGAGCCACAGAAACCTTATGTTCAGTCAAGATATCAAATTAATGAAATATTTTTATTATTTATTTGTTTTATACAATTATTACACCAGAATATATTTTTCAATTTATAAGTTTGTGTTGTTGCTTTTGTATAAAATTACTCCTATGAAATTGTATTAATAATAAAATATTTCTAAATAAAAAGAGTCTCTGTTTTAGTACCTTTAACTGTACTTTTTTTTCCCTGCTTTTTGAACAAGAGGGCCCACATTTTATTTTTGCAGGAGCTCTACAAATTATGTTTCTGGTTGTATTGGGTTGGCCAAAAAGTTCATTTGGTTTTTTTCTGTAGGAGTTATGGAAATGTACTTATAAATGTACTAAATACATAGGATATATTTATTTGTCTACCTCAAATGTATTTTCATTTCTTCTTAGAGGTAGTTTAAGCTGCTCAGCTTCCTCCACATTACTAATGTATTCTGGCTAATTTTCTCTTTCAGATTAATTACTCTGGATGAATTGCATGGGCCTATAGGGTAAACAAGTCTAATAATTTGTCAACTTCCTCCAGCCCTCTGTGTGTTGTAGTTTGTAATAGAACTTGTCACTAATGTATTTCTTCATGTTTGTGAACGTTTCTTCCTCCCAGTGAATACAGGAGCGTTGAAGCCATCAGCCTGAGGTGGTGTTGCCTAATCCCCAGTTTAAATATGAGCTGGCAGAGCATCAACACTGGTTCTTCAGGAACCATCCCCAGGATTGGCTCTTGGACACCACGAATGAGTTTGCATCTGGAGTCTGTGGGCCCAGAAACTGAGGGGAACTTCCTTAAACACTACTTTGATCCCAGCTGTCCCCTGGCTTGTAGCAGATGCCAGTGCTGTGCCAACTCACTCTGTGTCACACCAGGCCTTGAAGATCCTAAGAACAGGGCACTACTGTCCCTTCAAATTGGGAGAGAGTGTGCTTCAGACCTGGCCAGCAGCGTGGCTGGTCTAGGGGAGCCGTGGAGAAAGTGCATGGACAGGGTTCAACAACCAACCTTCCAGGGTGTGAGTTCATACAAATTCTGATTAATGACTATTGCTACTGTTTTAAGAGAAGGGGAGAGATACTCTGCCATGTGATATAGGATGAATAGTCAATCTCTGAATCTAAACTATTTTGTTAGAAGAGGCAGAGAGGTGGTGATGGGAGTGGCCTGGGGAGATGTGAGTTGCCCCACAATCTCATACTCACTCCCAATCCAAGATTTGACAAACCTACAATATAAGAAATATAAAAAAGCAGAGGATGTTTTCAGATAAGCACTCCGAGACCCCTCCTTACACCCAGGTTGCTTCCCTAAGCCCTTTCTATACAGAAATTCTAGAACCTCCCCTGGGGAAGATGACTGATGGGAGGCACGGAGGCAGACAGTGCCCTCCCAGGAGAAGCGTAGATTCCTGATGTTCTGTGATACCGAAGGTTCTGGAGCCAGGTACAGAGGGAAATTTGCTCACACCATGGTGACCTGGTGCCCTTTTGGTAGTCCAACAGAGACGGAGGTCTCAACATAACCGTGCAGTGTTTACTCAGCGTGAGGCTGGTCTTTCTCCCAGACGTGATTTGGCAGTCTGCTCACAATTCTCTGTATCCTCTGAAGACTTAACTGCCACTCTGTTCTCTGCTGTGGATGATTAACTTCAGATCTCTAGCTGAGAAGTGCCAGTGCCTTCCTTTGACTACACACCATACATAATTTATCTGTAACAAATCTCTCATATCAGCCCTTATTATCTCTCTTAGCTTTGATTTATGACATAAGGCGTATAACTGTGTCTTTTACTCGGTTCTCCAAACTGATATGGAATTTCTCCTTCAGTAGTAAATGTAAGGCTCTGTTTTCTGAGAGAAAATTTATTAGACATGATCCAAGCAGAGGTGGATTGCTGGGGGGCCGGTTTTCTTCCTGTGAAGAATACATGGGCTATAGGTCTGTAACTATCTCTTCAGCATCCTGCCGGGAGGGAGAGGAGTGACTCCCCTGATTGGCCAGTTCCGGAGAGTAACCATGCATGCTCAGCTAGGATCTGTTCTCTGCCTTGGGAACAAGCTAGCTGAGGCCACCGCTGTCCAATGTAAACTGAGACTCAATGAGAACATCTGTCTTATTCTGGAATGCAGTGATCTCTCACATAAGCTACATCCTCCAATTTAGCCCCTAGCAATAAACAGGTTATAATTTAACCACTATCTTTATTGAAGGTAGATAAAGGGAGAGAGGCAAGTAGAACATTGCTATTTATTGAAGGCCATGGGATAACCCAATGTGTGTTTTTTGGTTAGCAGAGTCAGTTGAATTCCACACCCATTTACCACTGAACAGTACAGTTGTCTCTACTGGGTGAAGATTAACTTGACCTACAATTGCTTAGTTTTCCTCACAATTATTTACAGAAGTATAATTTGCATACATCCCAAGAAACCCTTAAGGATGAAACCCTTAAGGTTAGTTAATGTTTGAAGATGAAGCACGGGATAGTGATTATTTCTGGACAATTCAATTATGAAGAATGTATGCATCTAGGCGGTGTTGCCTCTGGGTCCTTCCTGCTTTCAGGGTTTCTGGCAGAAATCTACGATGAAGGACCTGCTACTGGTGAACTAGTAATTGCTGGGTTCAAGTGTGTGTGGTGGCCCATACTTCATCCCTACAGAAAGCTGCTCTGCTACTTTGAGATCCTCATTATTGCATTTTGTTAATCCCAGTATTTCAGAATTAATCCGTGCTTCATCCAAATGCAAAATAGGTGCTAGTGCTGCAAATGAGCAGAAAGCCAAGAGGAAAACAATGAACAATGACTGAGAAAGAACCAGTCATGAGACAGGTTTTTGATGAATTGTGGAGCAGTCTTGGCGGTAATGTCATGGTTAACAAATCACTTGTTGCTGCACTATTACACTATTTTTATCCACAAAATGTAGTCACTATATTTTCAGCAAAATTTATTCTAAATCTAGCATAGATGGGGAATTCAAAAGGTGCTCCTTGATTTGAAGGGCTCATGGGTGTGGAGAAACTTGCCTCTGAAACTGAAACAAGTAGAATTCTATACTTGTGCAAGAGATCAGCTGAAGGTACAAGAAACTTCCCTGAGAGGTGATTTAAATTCTGTTAATAAAACCAGTGTATCTTGTCATTAAATCAGTAAGATGAGATGGTTTTGAAAATATGTAGCATTCTTGTATTTTCTAATGATGTGTAATCAATTACTACAGTGTTATCATGGCCTACCTGGATTCTCTGTTCTGGGTCAATCCAGGTTACAATTTGATGTCTGTTGGGATGCATTCTCATCTGGAGGCTTGGCTATGGAAGAATCCATGTCCATCTCATTCAGGTGGACAGAATTCATCTCCATGGACTGTTGACGGAGGGTCCTGCTTCCTAATGAATGGAGGCTGCCCCCAGAATTGAGAGGCCACCCACAGTTTTCTGCCACATGATTCTCTCCATAGGAAGTTGTGACATGGCAGTTTGCTTCTTCCAGTACAAAAGGAGCCTTTCCTCGTAAGTTCTATTTCCTTATAAGGTCTCCAGTTGTCTTTTAAGGGTTTTCACCTGATTAAGTAAAGCCCACTCAAGATAAGCTCCCTTTTGCTTAACTCTAAAAAATCAGCTAATTTATGATTTAATTGTCTGCAAAACCCATCAATTTTGCCTTACCATGTAACTTAATGAAGGGAGTGAAAACTATTCCTTTTGCCAATAACATAGCCTAATCAAAGCATTGACATCTATCATGTGTCATATTCTATTGGTTAGAACCAAGTCACATTTTCTGTCACACTCAAGAGGAGGGCATGAATCCTCGAAGGTCAGCATCAAGTGTATCTGTCACAATACTTTATAGTTTACAATATTTGCTATAACTTGTTATGTGGCAAATTGAGTAGATTTTAGAAAAAGGGAATTCAGTATCTTCTTAGATTTACCCAGTTCGTCCCAGAGAAATGGGGATTTGACTCTAGCAAATTTTTATTGGTTATGTGAACAGATAAATACCACTCAAGTTTTCCTTGACTAATGAAAGTACCCCTTAAGAAAGTCACTCCCTCCATTCTAACTCTGCTCATCAAACAACGTTGTAATTTACATTTTGTTCTTCTGAATGAACATACACATCACATGAGGCTGTTCTCAGAAAATTAATAATACCAACAGCTCTAACGCTGTTGTGAATGATTAAATTGTCACTCTGTTTTTCTCTCCATTTTGAAATGTTTTTAGTTGAGATACTGCCTCCATGCTTGATCAACTGGAGTGAGCTAACTTTTTCCCGTAGAGACCCATATAAAGTACCTGCACTGAGCAGCTCTGTCTGAAGTGGGCAGGACAGTCTCTTCTTCAGCATCACTCTATCTGCATTGCCTCTCTCTGCACTAATGTGATCTTCACGGTCTTCTGTCAACACGGATCTAGAATCCATGTTCTTCTGTTAAGGGAATGGTCTCTCAACAGGGCCTTTTAGCAGTAGAAACATCTCCCAATACAGAACCATTTCTAGGTGGTAATAAATGAGGGAAATTAGTATAGAAGCAGACAGCTGACAGAAATCAAAGTGTCTGGGTCTGGCTTTAAAACAACATAGTGTTAAGACACAGGTAGAGTGTTTTTCTCTGTCCTGCTGCTGTTACCCCTTTAAGAATGGGGGCAGTGACTCCCCCCTCTGCCCCCAGAGCTGTCACTTAGGGAGTCATGGCAGTCCTGACTTGTCAGCTTTGAAAATTCTCCAAAAGCCTTTCCATGCATTGCATGTTACTGCTGTACACAGTAGGTCCCCCTTGGGAACTCACAGGCATTTCAGGTTTGAAGGAATGGGGCTCAGTCTCTACATGCACCACAACTAACTAACTGAATACCAAGACCCTGGATCCAGCTTTTTGGACCCAGAAATCTTGATTTCTGAACCAACACTCTCACCAACCACTGCTGTCTCTGGCCTTAGATTTCCCAGCCTGAAATGCAAATCACATTAGTGCAAATTTACCAGCTCCATTTAAACTTAGCCTCAGAGAGCTGAGCAACATCATTAATAGTGAACTACATACTTCCTTACCAGTTTCCTCTCCCATCCTAAGTATGGGGGAAGCTCTGGAGATCAGGCCTTCCTTGTGTGTCTTCTTTTGAAGGACTTTTCCTTCCCCACCTCATGTCCTTCAGTGCTTGTTAAGATCCCACCACGTTTATTCTCTCTAGTCTTCTCCCTTTATTCCTCTAACTACATTTCCCTTGTATTGGGGATGAATCTCTCCACCACTCCAGTCCCTGTTTAAGATTTCTTCATTCCCTCATCAAGAGAAACACTCTTGAAGATACCCAATCCAGTAGGAACAGACATTAAGTAGTATTTTTGCAGAAGATTTTAAGAATTTAAGGGTATCATGAAGGTGTTCTCTGGCTTTTGTAGTTCATCTACGTTGCCAAGACATAATATTAAAAGATCATACATTCTCCAATACATCATACTTGACAAGTGAGCTCTTTTTGAATATATATGATTCTTAACATTTGTTCCATTTACAAAAAATTTTTTTTTCCTAAGGCTAGATGAAGTAAACGGTCAAAACCAAAACACCAGAAAAGAATTACTGTAATGAACAAATTTTCTAAGATTTGGAATCTTAGAACTGGAATCTCAGTATGACAAACTGTCTAATTCTAAGACTGCAGTATTGATTTCAATCAAGCTACCTATTTGAAGGTCAAAGTGGAAAGTACACACAGAGTGACACCTGGAACATCTTTTATTTTATTAAATGACACAATAGGATGTCTTACCCACCTTTCACAGAGATCTTGGAGAATTCCCCATGTTCAGTAAGTTACAGTTAAACGAAACTATGTGAAACACATGGTAAGGCCAAATTCAGTGACTACCTTGTTTAGAACACTCATCTCTGGACCCTCCCCAAAAATGGCACAAGCACGAGAAACTTCCCAGGAAATACCATCCAGCACTCCTACTGCACAATCTCTCCACCTGTTCTCTTTTGGCCACTAATCCTGAATCACTAGTCCCCAAAATAATTTGTGTTCGAGTATCTTTTTAGTTTAATTTCACATTGTTAAGCCTAAGAACACAAATGTCGCATATCTGTAAGCAATCATCTGAATCAGGTTTTGTTTTCTATCTTTGGAGTCTGACAGTTAAGGCCTTCTCTGGCGTAGAAAATTCTGTGATTCTCTTTTTGGACAGAAGAGTCCATAATCAACCTAGGGATGTGCTATGTTCAAGGAGAGACAAGTGTCGACCTGAGACAGACAGAAGAATTTATTTAATGGAATAGAGAATGCAGCTTCTGCCAGAAGCTCCTGATGATTTTTGTTCTTCAGCCGCTGTTCTCAACAATTAATTAATCCACTAATGAATATGTACTGAGCCCCATTATTAAATATCTATTACATTTATACTTGTGTTAAAGGCTCCAAAGGGAACAGAAATTAGATTGATGAGATATGCATAATGATGATTGCAGAAGTCTCAGAGAATTTCCAATAATGGCCACCTCTGTTTATTGTTTTCCTTCCATGTGCTGGGCACTTTTCTAGGGGCTTCACACAAATTATCTGAAATTGTCCTTGGGGTGGTATTACTAGCCATCTTCTAAAAACAAGGATGGTGGGACTTCCCTGCTGGCACAGTGCTTAAGAATACTCCTGCCAATGCAGGGGACACGGGTTTGAGCCCTGGTCTGGGAATATTCCACATGCTGTGGAACAACTAAGCCCATGCATCACAGCTACTGATCCTGCACTCTAGAGCCCACGAGCCACAACTACTGAGCCCATGTGCCACAACTACTGAGCCCGCAAGCCTAGAGCCCATGCTCCATAACAAGAGAAGCCACCACAATGAGAAGCCCACACACTGCAATGAAGAGTAGCCCCCGCTCGCCCAACTAGAGAAAAGCCCATGTGCAGCAATGAAGATCCAATGCAGCCAAAAATAAATAAAAATTTTTAAAAAACATACAAATAAAAAAATTAAATTAAATTAAATTGAAACAAGGAAGGCAAGGCTCAGAATAAATTTACCCAAATCTTCACATACGTAATACATGAAAAATAAAGCATCACTATTAAATTAGCATGACGATATAACCAACAGATAATTGGTGAGGGCTTCTTATGCAAGTGGGATTATCAGAGGATGAGATGTATATCTGAGGAGTTGGAATGAAAATAGGATGGATTTGAATTGAATAGTTCAAGTTTTTTTCAGGCTAAGATGGAATAGTTTTAATCTTGGGACCTGAAAATTAGAGAACATTTATCTAGCCATGGTCTTGGTATTGAAAATAGGTTACTTAATATCTATAAGCCAATTTGTTTTTCCACTGAACTGGATAGAAATGGCCAATTTTAACCTCTGTGATTATGCTGTTTTCTTTATGTTTTATGACATTTCCAATTTTTGAAGCTAATGATGAAAAGCAACGAAGATGTCAATGATAGAAAACAACCATGGACAGAGCACATTGTATGTTATTTGCCAAAAGTATGAGAGTGGGGGAGGCAGTTATCTTCACTTTCCTCAGCTGTAGAAAAAGGAATAGCTAATATACATGATGTGAAAATGAATGAGATGATATATGTAAAGTACTCAGTATCTTTGAGGCATATGTAAAGATAGAATTAGTAGATATTACCTTTGGATGGGAAAATTCGTCTTTGTCTAATTGCCATCAAATTCAGCTTTCAAAATAAAAGTTCTTGGGTAGTATCTCAATTCATTTTCCTGGTGAGATCCTCCTCTCAAATAAATCCACCAGTTTTCAAAAGATCAGGCATATTATGTAGCCAGCTTTTCATCTTGCTCAAATTTCAGCACATTTGAAGATCTCTGATATCAGTTTCCCAGCACCAGTTATTGAAGAGATTGTCTTTCCTCCATCTAGAGAAAATGCTAATCCAAAAAGATACATGCAGCTCAATATCAAAAATACAAACAACCCAATCCAAAAATGGACAGAAGACTTAAATAGACATTTCTCCAAAGAATATATACAGATTGCCAACAAACACATGAAAGAATGCTCAACATCACTAATCATTAGAGAAATGCAAATCAAAACTACAATGAGGTATCACCTCACACCAGTCAGAATGGCCATCATCAAAAAATCTACAAACAATAAATGCTGGAGAGGGTGTGGAGAAAAGGGAACTTTCTTGCACTGTTGGTGGGAATGTGAAGTGGTACAGCCACTATGGAGAACAGTATGGAAGTTCCTTAAAAAACTAAAAATAGAACTACCATATGACCCAGCAATCCCTCTACTGGGAATATACCCTGAGAAAAACAATTCAAAAAGAGTCATGTACCACAATGTTCATTGCAGCTCTATTTACAATAACCAGGACATGGAAGTAACCTAAGTGTCCATCAACAGATGAATGGATAAAGAATATGTGGTACAAAAATACAATGGAATATAACTCAGCCATGAAAGGAAACGAAATTGAGTTATTTGTAGTGAGGTGGATGGACCTAGAGTCTGTCATACAGAGTGAAGTAAGTCAGAAAGAGAAAAACAAAAACTATATGCTAACACATATATATGGAATCTTAAAAAAAATGGTTCTGAAGAACCTAGGGGCAGGACAGGAGTAAAGATGCAGGCATAGAGAATGGACTTGAGGACACGGGGAGGGGGAAGGGTAAGCTGGGACGAAGTAAGAGAGTGGCATGGACATATATACACTACCAAATGTAAAATAGATAGCTAGTGGGAAGCAGCCACATAGCACAGGGAGATCAGCTCAGTGCTTTGTGACCACTTAGAGGGGTGGGATAGGGAGGGAGACGCAAGAGGGAGTAGATATGGGGATATATGTATATGTATAGCTGATTGATTCAGTTTGCTATAAAGCAGAAACTAACACACCATTGTAAAGCAATTATACTCCAATAAAGGTTTTAAAAAAAAAAGATACATGCACCCCAATGTTCATAGCAGCACTATTTATAATAACCAAGACATGGAAGCAACCTAATTGTCCATCCACGGACGAATGGATAAAGAAGATGTGGTATATATACACAATGCAATATTACTCAGCTATAAAAAAAGAATGAAATAATTCCATTTGCAATATGGATGGACCTAGAGATTATCATATTAAGTGCAGTAAGCCAGACAATTATCATATGATATCACTTATATGTAGAATCTAAAAAAATAATACAAGTGAATATATTTACAAAACAGAAGTAGACTCACAGGCATAGAAAACAAACTTATGTTACCAAAGGGGATAGTGGGGGGAGGAAAGATAAATTAGAAGTTTGGGATTAACATATACACACTACTATATATAAAATAGATAAACGACAAGGACCTACTGTATAGCACAGGGAAGTACACTCAATATTTTGTAATAACCTATCATGGAAAAATATCTGAAAAATTATATATATATATATATACACACACACAGACACACACACACACACACACACGTATAACTGAGTCACTTTGCTGTATACTTGAAACTAACACAACACTGTAAATTAACTATAGTTAAATAAAAATAAAGATTGCAGAAAGTCAAAAAAAATCTTTAGGAATGTCCAAGGTTATAAACTAGTGCTGGTATTGAAAAGTTTTGCTTTTGGTGGTGTTTATCATCAATTAATTTAATATTATTCACCATTAGGAGTTCTTGGCAAATGGTATATCATACACACAGTTAAAACATGAAAAAGAACGAGGCCTTTAAAGAGTTCTAAGGACCTAAACAAAACTTAGACCTGGCTTTAAATTCTGACTCCCTCAGAGATCTTTTCAGATTGGAAATAATTATCTTCCCTTCAGGAAAAAATGGAATGAAATCTCTGCATTCTGGTATCTCTTTCTACTTCTACCTGGAGGATTAAACTGACGGAAACTGTAATCAAAATGTTGGATCTCAGTTAACAGTTCTAGGACAGGAAGCTTGATCTGACCCAGACAGAGACAATTCTCAGTGAAATCTCTTTCTCATTTTGTTGGTGCAAGGTCCATTTGAACAAAGTTAAATTCAGAGAGTAAGTGGCTTTTCAGGTATGCTTTTCTGGGTGGGAGGGACAAAGTCTAGCTTGATGTCATGATGGTGAAAATTTGTAAGACTATATTTTCTGTAAAACCTTTTACAAACAACTTTTCAATGACAGCTTTAATAAACAAATCTTAAATCATGCAGAGTTCTTTAACTATTGTATTGGAATATTTTGTTGCTTTGAAAAAACTTTAACGCTCATTGGAATATTCTGTACCAATTCCAGTGAAAGCAAGGAGTTCTTTTTCAGTCGTCATCTCTATCCTACCAAGGAAACAGAATCTTATTAATAAATAAGGCCAGTAATGGTAATACCATGACACTCTCAACTGCAAACTTGCATTTACCAGATGAATGGGGAGCTATTCTGGCTGTTCCCTTTCTTCCACAAAGAATCTAAAATTTTAAGAATTGAGCAAAGAAGATTCATAGAGAAGGAAAGGAAATATTACAATTTGTAGGACTGAAAAATGTGTACTAGTTCTATTCCCATAGACTATTTTGGATTTTTTTGAGATGCGAAGGATTTAGCCAACAACTCGCACCATCCCAGAATCTCATCAAAGAAAGATATCAGGCTTATGCTTTGAAGCCAAGAAGAACCAAGTCACAAATTGTGGTCAGAAGGATGCCTGGAAGAATATTGCTGACTCTTAGTTTATGTCCACAGTCAAGCTCTTAAAAAAAAAATCCTAGCTTCTCACTGTTTACTGGGAACCAGGAGGTTGGGTCCCCTGGTCTGAATACACCTGCTGTAGGTCACCTATTCTCTTTGCACCTAATTTCTATTTTTATAAAATGAGACTAACCTCAAAGATGTTTTGCAGTTCTATAGCATCAAAGTGGAAAAATGTGCATGACAACAGTGAACTATTCAACACATACTTATTAAACATTTGCTACAGAAGAAGCTGGACAATCTAAAAATGAACAAAACATAGTCTTTTATTTATTTATTTATTGGCTGCATTGGGTCTTTGTTGCTGTGCGCAGACTTTCTCTAGTTGCGGCGAGAGGGAGCTACTATTCATTGCAGTGCACGGGCTGCTCATTGCGGTGCCTTCTCTTGTTGTGGAGCATGGGCTCTAGGTGTGCAGGATTCAGTAGTTGTGGTGCACGGGCTTAGTTGCTCTGTGGCATGTGGGATCTTCCTGGACCAGGGCTCAAACCCTTGTCCCCTGCACCACCAGGGAAGTCCTAGTTTCTGACTTCTAAAGCTTATAGATAGTAGTCTCTGTTGAAAATTATCATTTGAAAATTTAATTATTTTTCTCACCTACTATTCTTAGGATAAATTACTGGTTTCACCTCACTGTACAGAGTTGGAATAAATTACTGTCTCAGCTCGCTTTCCATATATTTTACATTAACAAGTGTCATTTAAGAGAATTTTTAATGTAACACACCAGGTAACATAACCAGGTAAAACATTAAAATTTAGTTATTGGAAATGTAAGATTTATTGCATCCCTCCACCGGTGGGGGACTACTAAATACCCAAAGGGAATTTCCATCTAGGAGACCACATGCTGGAGTAGACAAATAAGGAAGATATGATTACAAACCAATAAATAAAAACACCTGCATGATATGACTTTACAAGGGCAATGTGCTCTATGATGGAAGGTGAAGACATTGATTATACAAATCAAACATACAATGAAGAGAAGAACATGGAATCTGAGAAGAGGATCCACAGTATGTTCTGGATATTTTTGCAAGAATGCATGTTCTCTCCTTTCCCTTCCTATATGAGTTGTTCCAGAAATGCCAGAGATTATGCTTTTGGGTGGAGCTACAGTCTTTGTCCAGGTGATAAACTCTGTTCCCTATGTTACCATAAATGTGTACTGCCCTCCTGCCCAAGTGGGTTTTGGAAAGCAATTGGAGAAAGGGAACAGATGTGAAATGTTTAAGTTGTAAATGACTGCAAAGTATGATTCTACTTCTTAAAAAACAAAACTGGTAACACAAAATTATGTTCTTTGAGAAAAACATCTAGGTATTGTATTGGTTGTCAGTGACTTAACAAGATGGGAATACAATAAGATTCCTTCCAATGCCAAGATATTTATGGTTTTCATGTGAATGATATTCATTCAACACTTTGTGAACACAATTGTTTATAAACTGACGCTTGTAAAAGTGATTTGTTCTATGTCATGCCTTTTGTTTCCTGTCTGTATCCGTCCAATTCTTCTGAGATACTGAGAAATCAGAATTTGTCCACCTCAAAAGGAGAATATTTATCTTACATCCTCTAAGGCCTCCATACCAGAATAAGCTCCAACCAAGTATATAAAATTTTTCTGGATGGTTAAGTAGTTGAAAATATTAGCCGAAATTATGAATTGTATTGATTTCACCAGATGTTGTTCCAATATATAGAGTATTTTTAAAATAATTTTAAGGTCAATAGGAGCCTCTATACTGTGCGTCAGTACACAGCTTTCTCTATTCAGGTGAAACTTGCAAATCAGCTTGCGTGTTGCTTTCTTGCCATTCCTTGCAGCCCTCAGCCTTAGAGCCCTGTAGAGAGCAGGAAACCAGTGAACCATGTGGAAGTAAATGCGTCATCTTCACAATGCTGGTGATAAGAAAATATACTTCAGTTTTTATCTCATTAAACAATGTAATTTGGAAATTGATAAGATCAAAATAAAGAGGTTAAAAATAAGGACAAATAATCAGAAGAGTGAAAGGAACAGTTAAATGCAATCTGGAAACCATCCAGTTTTTTTTGCCCAGTGCTTTTTATAGACTGTTGTTTGTTCCGATGAAAGTCATCACTGAATTGTCTGGTAGAAATAATCTAAATCTATCTTTTTAAATAAAACTTTTGATTTAAAAATAGATTAGGAGAAATGTCTATTTAGGTCTTCTGCCCATTTTTGGATTGGTTTGTTTGTGTTTTTTTTTTTTTTAGTATTGAGCTGCATAAGCTGCTTGTATATTTTGGAGATTAATCCTTTGTCACTTGCTTTGTTTGCAAATATTTTCTCCCATTCTGAGGGTTGTCTTTTCATCTTGTTTATGGTTTCCTTTGCTGTGTAAAAGCTTTTAAGTTTCAGTAGGTCCCATTTGTTTATTTTTGTTTTTATTTCCATTTCTCTAAGAGGTGGGTCAAAAAGGATCTTGCTGTGATTTATGTCATAGAGTGTTCTGCCTATGTTTTCCACTACGAGTTTGATAGTGTCTGGCCTTACATTTAAGTGTTTAATCCATTTTGAGTTTATTTTTGTGTATGGTGTTAGGGAGTGTTCTAATTTCATTCTTTTACATGTAGCCATCCAGTTTTCCCAGCACCACTTATTGAAGAGACTGTCTTTTCTCCATTGTATATTCTTGCTTCCTTTATCAAAGATAAGGTGACCATATGTGCGTGAGTTTATCTCTGGGCTTTCTATCCTATTTCATTGATCTATATTTCTATTTTTGTGCCAGTACCATACTGTCTTGATTACTGTAGTTTTGTACTATAATCTGAGGTCAGGGAGCCTGATTCCTCCAGCTCTGTTTTTCTTTCTCAAGATGCAAATCAAAACTACAAGGAGGTATCACCTCACACTGATCAGAATGGTCATCATCAAAAAATGTACAAACAATAAATGCTGGAGAGGGTGTGAAGAAAAAGGAACCCTCTTGCACTGTTGGTGGGAAAGTAAATTGATACAGCCACTATGGAGAACAGCCACTATGGAAGTTCCTTAAAAAACTAAAAGTGAAACTACCATATGACCCAGCAATCCCACTACTGGGCATATACCTGGAGAAAACCATAATTCAAAAAGAAACATGTACCACAATGTTCATTGCAGTGCTATTTACAAGAGCCAGGACATGGAAGCAACCTAAATGTCCATCGACAGGTGAATGGATAAAGAAGATGTGGCACATACGTACAATGGAATATTATTCAGTCATAAAAAGAAACAAAATTGAGTTATTTGTAGTGAGGTGGATGGACATAGAGTCTGTCATACAGAGTGAAGTAAGTCAGAAAGAGAAAAATAAATAGTGCATGCTAGCACATATATATGGAATCTAAAAAAAAAAAAAACTGTTCTGATGAACTTAGGGGCAGGACAGGAATAAACATGTAGATGTAGAGAATGGACTTGAGGACGTGGAGGGGGGAAGGGTAAACTGGGACAAAGTGAGAGAGTAGCATTGACATATATACACTACCAAATGTAAAATAGATAGCTAATGGGAAGCAGCTGCATAGCATAGGGAGATAAGCTCAGTGCTTTGTGACCACCTAAAGGGGTGGGTTAAAGAGGAGGGTGGGAGGGAGACATAAGAGGGAGGAAGGAGGAAATATGGGGAGATATATATATATATATATATATATATATATATATATATATACATACATATAACTGATTCACTTTGTTATACAGCAGAAACTAACACAACATTGTAAAGCAATTATACTCCAATAAAGATGTTAAAAATAATACCAAACAACTCTTGGAAGTTTATCAATTAGAAAGAAGCACAATTTCCCGTATTGCCTTTCTCTCCTAATTGCCTCCGTAATTGCCCTTTCCTATTATTTTTTACCCTTGTAATACAATACCCTCTTAACTGGTGTCTCTAACTTTTGTGTCTCCCTTCCCCAGTCTTTATTCCACATAGCAAAAAAAGAATTATGTTTGTGAAGCACACACAAAAAATAAATAAGTTAAATTAAATTAAAATAGATTAGGATTTACAGAACATTTGTAAAGATAGTACAGAGAGTCCCCATATGTCCTACACCTAGTTTCTCCTATTATAAACATTTTATATTAGTAATGTAAAGTTATTAAAATTAATCAACCAATATTGATATGTTTTCTCTTAACAAAGACCATACTTATTTGAATTTCCTTGGCTTTTACCTGATGCCTTTTGGTAACAATACAAGGATTTTTAGTCTAGGATTCCACAACACATGTATCTGTCATGTCCCTTAAGGCTTCACTTGGCTGTGACAATGTCCCAGTCATTTTCATCACATCATATCTAGGGTACATTTATCACCATGACTTACCACTGTTGACGTTAATCTTGATCATCTGCCTGAGGTAGTGTTTGTAGTGTTTTTCTACTGCAGAGTTACTCCCTCCTATTTCTGTGTTGTACTTTTTGAGAAGTCACTATACACAACCCACAACTAAGGAGTGGGGAGTTATATTCTACCTCCTTGAGGTTGAAGTAACTACATAAATTATTTGAGCTTCTTCTGAAAGGAAATTTATCTGTTCTTCAATTTTATTTTCTTACACAGTCATTAGTTTATATTGATATGGACTCATAACTGTCTGGTGTACACTGGGTTACAATACAATACTTATTAATTTTGTTGTTAAAATTCTCCAGCTTTAGCCATTAGGAGCTCTTTTAGTCTCCTGTATCTCTTTGATGTACTCTCATCACTGGGCTTTTTCAAACACTTACTTTCTGACACTATAAAATGCTCTAGGATTATCTATGATTTTTCCATGTCCCAGTCCTAGAATCAGCAATTTTTTTCAAGTATCCTTGGTTCTTTTCATTGCAGAATGGTATTAGAAAACAGGACCTGGCTAATAGGTGTGCTTGTTGCTACTGGGGTGTCATTGCTTCTGGACCCTATCAACTGACAGAGCAAGGAAATATATGTGTTTATACTAACCTGTCTATATGCACATATCTGTAAATATCTCTGTATGTATGTATGTATGTGTATATATATTCATACTGATTTTTACCACATGGATCATTCATGTCTTCCCCCTTTGCTTATCTATAACCTTCTATTCCAATAAGCCGAAATCTGGTTCCCACCATCTGCTATCCATTTATTTAATTATTCAATGCCAGTTGTTCAATTCCAGTCCACGTATATAATGGCTTCACAATTTTTAACCTGTAAGGAACAACTTAATCAGCTATAGCATAGTACTTATGTACAGTTTCCTTTGCTTTTTCTGCATCAGTTGATAAAGTCATAAGATTTTTATTTTTTATATATGATAAATTACACTGATTTTTGAACTCTGAGCCAGTCTTTCATACTTGGAAAAAAAATGTCACTTGGGTCATGATATATAATACTTTCTATATATTGTCAGGTAAAATTTGCTAATATGTTTTGAGAATCATTTTGTTTACATTCATGAGAGATATTGTTCTGCAGTTTTCTTATGATGTCTTTATCTGATTTTATTGTTAGAGTAATGCTGGACTTAGATAGTAGGTTAGGAAGTATTCTTTTGCTTCTAATTTCTGGAATAAATTGTGCAAACTTGGTATTATTTTGTCTATGTCAAAGGCAGAAGTGTTTATCTAAGGAAATTTACAGGAAAACTTTGATGGGATACATTAGATTTGTTTCCATTACAGCAGATTCTTTCAGAGTGAATAAAAGTTACTATTAGTTCTCATGATTTTCTGAAAGAATTTGAGATTACTAAAAGAATAAAATCAACGTAAAGCAACTTCACATTATATTATAGATTGGAAGAATATGCTTGTTTCAGGGAAAATTTACTGAGATTAGTCTAATCAACATGCTGTAGTCTGGTGCAGGAAGAAGGAAGAATGAGAATTTCTGCTTAGCTGATAAGTTAGACTACTTCATACCTGAGAAGCAACAATGAGCATAGATGGAGGCTTCTTCTTTACTCAGAACAGTGTCGACTCTCACCCTGGTTTACCAAGTATGGTCTCATTTTTCCTATTGTCCAATCAACTTGTCCAGTTTGGCATTAGTCCTGGATTTTTCATTTTTAAAGAAGTATTGTTAACGGTTGTATGAAAATAAATTCAGATGTTTGAGCCAGACTTCCACATTGTACATCCAGCTTCTCCTTTGGTTGTCATCTAACCCCATAAATAAACCTATATGTTCTACATGACACTAAATTTTTTAAATAAACAAGTCCTCTATGTTTTGCTTGTTTTTGTTAAAACCCGTTTGGAAATATTTAATCAAATATCAAATAAATGTTGGATCGAAAGACGTCAACTTTGAAAGCTTTGAGTGAGTTCCAGGTAGGGAAAATGAAGTTTACATGTAGAAAGCATTTATCCCTATGAAAACATGGAAGAGACTACAACATACATAGATTTATAATTGCACTGTGGAATACTTGGCCTTGTGGGAAGAGTCTTTTGGTGGAGTTTCCATTTTTAATTTGATATGTTAATACTAAGTACTGCCAACAGAATATTAAAATACCTGTGGACTTTCGGCATTTAGACTTGACAAAACTTTCAAAAAATCGTAAACACAAGGAATAGTACTCTGGAAAACTGAAGGTGCTCTTTGTACATGGGAAATATTCACACATTCACTTTAAATATTTTTGTGTTGAGAATACGCTCTACTGAACAGATTTTGCTCTTAGGTTAGCAGATACTATGGCACTTAGAGAAATAATATTTTTTCTATTAAAACTATTATGATCTATGGAAAAGAGTCAAAGTTGTTAACAATTTCAAATGTGCTAATCATAAGATGCAATTTTGAAAATTAAGACTAATATAACCATATTAATAAACTACACTCTCATAATTATGCACTTTTGATGTGAACCGAAAAATATTATATATTTGAATATGAATTGTGATGGTGGTAAAAGCATTAACAGACTAGACGGGGGGTGTGGGTAGGTACTGCTGTTGGGAGCTGAGAAAAGAAACTATGGCTGCTCTCTTGTGTGCACCATATTTTGAGTCTGAAAAGAGGAAGCCAAAGCTGGGAGGAGCTCGGTGAGGGGGTCCTCCAGCAGCCAGGCAGCATGGCGGCCTTGGAGATGCGTGTGTGCGAGACGGATGGTTGCAGCAGCGAGGCCAAGCTCCAGTGTCCCACCAGCATCAAGCTGGGCATCCAGGACTCGTACTTCTGCTCACGGGAATGTTTTCAAGGAAGTTGGGTTACTCACAAGTTACTACATATGAAAGTAAAAGATGAAAAGGCCAAGCAAGAAGTGTCTTCCTGGACTGTGGAAGGGGATATCAACACTGACCCATGGGCATGTTATTGATATACTAGTAAACTCAGACCACATTATCCACTGATGTCAAGGCCAGTGCCAAGTCATAGTCCAAGACCAGATTATGCTGATCATCCTTTAGGAATGTCTGAATCTGAGCAGGCTCTTAAAGGTACTTCTCAAGTTAAGTTACTCTCATCTGAAGATATAGAAGGGATGCTACTGCTATGTAGACTTGTTAGAGAAGACTATGTGGACATTGATGCTGGGGTGATTAAACCAGGTGTAACTACCAAAGAAATAGATCATGCTGTACACTTAGCATGCATTGCAAGAAATTGCTATCCTTCTCCCCTGAATTATTATAATTTTCCAAAGTCTTGTTGTACTTCAGTGAATGAAATGATCTGCCATGGAATTCCAGACAGATGGCCCTTGCAAGAAGGTGATATTGTTAATGTGGACATCACTCTTTATCACAATGTTTATCATGGGGACCTGAATGAGATGTTTTTTGTTGGAGACGTGGATGAGCAAGCATGGAAACTGGTTCAGACCACGTGTGAGTGCCTGATGCAAGCCACTGATGCAGTGAAACTTGGTGTTCAATACAGAGAATTGGGAAACATTATCCAGAAGCATGACCAAGCAAATGAATTTTCAGTTGTTCAAAGCTATTGTGGGCAGGGAATCCACAAACTTTTTCATACAGCCCTCAATGCACCTCACTAGGCCAAAAATAAAGCAGCTGGAGTGATGAAGGCCGGCCACATATTTACAATTGAGCCAATAATTTGTGAAGGTGGAAGGCAGGATGAAACCTGGATGGATGGCTGGACAGCAGTGATGAGAGATGGGAAGCTGTCTGCCCAGTTTGAGCACAACCTGCTGGTCACGGACACTAGCTGTGAAATCCTAACCCCGTGACTCGATAGCTCGTGGCCTCATTTCATGTCCCAATTTTAATTTCTCCTGAGATGGTACATCTTGGTGATAACTTCTGGCTGTACTTTGCATTTTATTGAGAGTACAGAATGGAAGATGAAATTTTTTAATTGTTTTGTTTTGATTATAGATAGGGAAGGACTACAGCATTTGATGTGTGTCCTCAAGAACTTGTCTTGGGTCTGAAAAAGCCAAGAAGAATAAAGGAAGCATTTCTCCATTCTTCTCAATGCTCCCCTCTCCCCACAAAAGAAGTCTCTGCACACCCATTTTCTTATGTTCCCTTTGAGCAATTTTACTTAAACCTGCTCCTAAGTTGATTTTATCACTGCCACAACTGGGCCATTAGAGCCAGCTTTTTTCCAGGTGAATGTTGGAGACGAGAATCCTTGAAACTTTATCAATATACATTGCTCCCGATTTTTTTATTATATATGTATGGAACTATATATGTATACATTTTAAATTCCATATATGTAATTACTGAACACTATATGACCTGGGGTTTGTGTTGATTCTGCTCTGACAAGGTCAAAAGCTGTCATAAATGGACTTGTCATTTCCAGTGATTTAATCCCCATCTGGGAATTGGCCTCCCTTCCCCCTGCTAATTATTTACTTTATAATTGTGTGTAAGGAAGCACTCGGTCAGCGAGACTTGCCAATGTGGATTCTGTGAGTGAATGGATGTGGAAAAATTCACTTTGGAAAAAGGTTATCAGATTTTAAAAAATCTAGTTTATGGCAAAAATAGCCATGTTCCAAGTGGAAGCTGGCTGTGCAGAGAATGAGATTTTTGTAATCCATTGCTATTTCAGACCTCTATTTGGTCCTAATGGGAGCAAAAATGCTCCCTTCCCCTCTCTGTCTTATTTCAAGGTCATCCCTTGGAGATATTCAGAGAAGGGTGGAAGGTGCACTGTGGATGTTGATGGGGAAAGACAGTTCTGAAATCTCTCCAGCAGTGAGCAGAGTCTGGAAATTCTAACGTTTAGTAAACCTGGTGGTGATGAGAAATGAACCTCTTTGGAGACTGGACTGTTCCCTTGCAGAAGGGATACAGCTGTCCTTGGTGTGCTGAAAACACACTTCTCCTTTACAAAGTTTGGAATCTCATTAGAAATGACCTCAGCTGCCCAACATCTGTGTTCCTTTCAGTAGTTCAGTCCAAATGGGAGTGTATCCGGTGAAGACATATCAGATCAAAGTCATTGTCATTAGAGTGTACTTGATTACTGGGTATCTGGTAATTTTATTGTAAGATAATTTGATATCACTGACATGTTACACTTGTACGAGAACACCTTTCCCAGAGTGCCTCAGACCTTTATCACTTTAAAGAATTATGATAATGTTTTCATTACTTTTATTATTTTAATGATTTAGTAAAGTGGCTGGATTTGGTATAGACTTTTGGGGGTATGTGTGTGAAGCTTTTTGACAAACTGTAATATTTGTGAATGGAATGCCTTGCAACATGAATGTTAATATAATGTGTAAAGTGAGATTTTAAAAGTTTGAATGATTATCCTGCCAAAAGAAAAAAAAAAGCTGATAAGGGATTGTGTACATCCAGGTGGAGGGTGTAGTCATGCATTCACATACAGCCTGCACGTGAAGCAAGCGGACCATGCAGAAACAAATGGCTTCATGATTTCATTAGCTCCATGATCAGAAACAATATTCATTAATTGAAGGGAGATCCAGACCCACCTCCTATTCCCACCGAGATACAGATACTGTCACATAATTGCATTTCTTCCCCACACCCAACTCATCCCTACTCCTGGAGAAGTGAGAAGATGCAGGTCACACCACACCTTGTCTTCTCTCTCTCTCGGGAGCTCACTATAACTGGACAGAAGAGAAGAAATGGCAATGATTGATTCCTAAATGTAAGAGTATTATTTACCCCAATAGAAGTGATATTTAATAACTGCATTAAACTACAAACTCCAAAATAACTTTATTTTTTTTAATCTAATCTCTAGAATGAATGGGGAAGAGTGAGTAGGACAATGGCAATGTGGCTTAAAAGGGACAAGGTTGATAATGATTACTAGAATAAAACCTGTCCTATCTTTGCACTTCACTGAATTCACAAGAAAAGATAAAATACTCTGAACATCCACCCACATTCTAATGCCAGATGATTCAGAATTGGCCTTTACCTTTCCTTATTCTCTATCTCACAAGCCTTATTGATTTTATTGGGTTGTTTTGTTTTTGTTTTTATATTGAGCTATAGAAGCTGTTGGTATATTTTGGGAATTAAGCCTGTGTCAGTCACATCGTTCACAAATATTTTCTCCCATTCCATAGGTTGTCTTTTCATTTTGTTTATGGTTTCCCTTGCTGTGCACAAGCTTTTAAGTTTAATTAGGTCCCATTTGCTTATTTTTGCTTTTGTTTCCATTACTCTAGGAGGTGGATTATAAAAAGTCTTCCTGTAATTTATGTCAGAGAGTGTTCTGCCTATGTTTTTCTCTAGGAGTTTTATAGTATCTGGTCTTACATTTGGGTCTTTAATCCATTTTGAGTTTATTTTTGTGTATGGTATTAGAGAATGTTCTAATTTCATGCCTTCATATGTAGCTGTCCAGTTTTCCCAGCACCACTTATTGAAGAAACTGTCTTTTCTCCATTGTATACTTTTGCCCCCTTTATCGTAGATTAATTGACTATCAGTGTGTGGGTTTATCTCTGGGCTTTCTATCCTGTTCCATTGATCTATTTGTCTTTGTGCCAGTACCATACTGTCTTGATTATTGTAGCTTTGTAGTGTCTTTTCCTTTCTGTGTATTTCCTGAGAATGTTAACTTCTTTCCAGCACCACCACCATCAGCCCTCACCAGAATTAATGCAGTTTTCTCCCAACTGTTCTCCCTGTCTCCATGTTAGCTCCTCTCCAAGTTATATTCCACACAGCAACCATAATAACATTAAAGAGCATAACCACACAGGAATTAATCAATTCAATCTATTGCTTTTTTATTTCTATGAAGTGGCTTCTTCAGAAAATAAAATCCAAGGTTATTTACATGATCTAATTGGCCCTGTGAACGACCTTTATCTACTGTTTCAGCTTCATTTCCTACCAATTTTTTTCTCACTATACCCCAGGTGTACCTATCTTTTATTTCCTGATAATCCAACATCAACTCTTATCTCCCAGTACCTTCATACTTGCCCTCTACCTGGGTTGTTCATCTGCTATGCTTCACCTGGATAACTCCTACTAATCCTTCCTGCTTCAACTAAGTGTCACTTCCTTCATCTTCCCACGCTTGAATTCTCCCAGACCATTTTGAGTCTGCTAGAATTAGCTATTTTCACTTTGCACAGTTCATTATAATTTTAGTTAAATACATTGTGCCACTATGTGTTTCATATCTGTTTTGCTTTTAGACCATAATTTCTATGACAGAATGAGAAGGAGTGAGGGGAAACCCACACCAGCCTTGTTAACTGAATATTTGAAAGGACATGGACAAGATGGCATTCTTGAGAGTGTTATCTGGGAAAGAAAATTCTCTGTTATCCAAGTGGTGATGGAAGCATTGGCCATTCAACACCATGGGGAGTCTCCCTCTTTCCCAGTGGTTTTATAACTTCTTATAAGTCATTTTGTCAGCCCCTCCAGAGCCCGGCATAAGCTGACAGTCAGGAATCTAAGCTGGAAAAGTGTGACTCTGTTGACTAACACATGAGTCCATTCTAGAAAACAAGGATTGTATTACCAGTTTCGTTAGTAATTTTCTCTGTGCTCCTGAGCAAAGTACTCAGCATTTTCAAGCACAACTTCATCCCTTCAGCAAAATGCTGACTTGGCTTCTTAGGGAAATAACATATTGTAGTGCATTTCAGATTTAAAAAAAATGGTATTGAAATGCAAAGTAATTACTTTCTTATGATGTAATATTGATCACAATCCAGCTATCTTATTGACCCAACAACACATTAATTATTGATATCAATTGTTTGCCTGAATCTAATTCAATTAAATATTGTCGTCATCACCCTCATGGTAAAGTTGCGTTTATCACCAGGACTGCTAGACAGTTTGAATGCCCTGCCAGGTGTTGCTTTGTGAGTGGGTTGCTTCATAGCTAAACACATGCCAGAGAATGATGGGCTTGATTCTAGTACGATATGAAGGGCACACTCAAATGCCTCACTAGATTTCTCCTAAATTGTGACATGTTCAGTAAAACATTTAAACTATTAAAGGGACTCCTTCCAAATACTCCAACGGGGTGGGGGCTTGGCTGCTTCCCCAAATTTCTAAAGGCACCTAATTCTTCTTGATTTAAAAGAGTATCACTACTTAGCAAACTATATGTTAAGTAGATTCAAATTAGCTAAACTAGACCACCTGATTTTATTTTTATTGTCTTATATATCCAAGCTTGTTAACAGAAATTACAGTGCCAGAAAATCTTTGCTATCATATAAGAAAGCAAGAAAATCTACCACAAACAAGGTGATGAATGTTAACTAGATTCATTGTAGTGATCATTTTGCAATATATACAGAGTCATTATATTGTACACCTGAAACTAATATAATGTTAAATGTAAATTGTACTTCAGTTACAAAAGAGAAAGTCCAATGATATATAACCAAATTCATCATTAAAAAATAATATATTCTTGAGATGAACACTCTCCTGTACCAGGCAATTGATTTTGTTTAATATATAGAAAAATCAAATATATATTTGTGGATTTTGACATTGGGACAAATTCACAAGAATTATACAGCACCATATATTGGTTTAATAAAAAGAAAGGCTTTAAATGATCCAAGAATAAGGTGAACTATATAGTGAATTCCTGGTCATGGGGAATATAGGCCTAATGGTCACTGTCAGATAAAAATCCCATATGATCCAGATGGTTTATTAAAGGATGTCTGATAGCACCCCTGCCTTCAAAGTTCCAAATGTGGGCCATAGAAATAAATTCTGCCCCTAGCTAACATTCACAGCCTTGACTATTGCTATATTAGTTATCCACAAGAGAGTTCAGGTTCAGAGTCTCTAATGAACTTGCAGTCAGATGGTGCCTGGAGCTGCAGTACTCTGAAGGCTTAAATGGGCTGATGGATCCAATTTCAAGGTGTTTCTCTTGCATGCATGGCAAACTGGTGCTGGCTACTGGCCAGGAGACCCAGTTCCTCTCAATGTGGGATATTTCACAGGAGTACTTGGATGTCCTCATGACGTGGTGCTCACCCCAAAGGTGAAAAATCCAAAAGGTCAAGGAAGAAGCTACAATGCCTTTATAACTTAGTCTCAAAAGGCACATATTGGCACTTGGATAAATGTGGGAGGGAACGACAGATTGGCATAGATATTAGGAAGCAAGGCTCATTGGAAGCCATCTTGGAGATTAGCTACTCTAGTCCAGCTTCTGCGTTCAATCTTTCCTGTCTATCTCACATGTAAAGCACACGTATGCTTCGTTGAGAGACAATTCTTCAAAGGTCTTTCACATTTGTGCACACCTTATGAGCAGAAGGACTGACTGCCTTTTGTTTCAGACTCTCTTTTTGGGGGTGTTTGTATAATGAGCACCATGAACAATACAGTTTTCTCCTCTAGAGGAAAAGACAGGTTTGTTTATAACCTTAAAATATAGTATCTTCCTCTGAAGCAAAGTAGATGAATGCTTATTTTATGGTAAGATAAATATAATGTTTTCCTCTGGATGAAGGACAGGGAAGCTTTCTGTTATTTAAAAATATGGGTTTCCTAAACTCAGTGTTTCTCTCCTGTAATGCAACCAACTCTGCGTGCAGATAACCTACCTGAGCCTAACTGCATTGTCTCTATGCTACTTGGGGGTAGGGAACTGACACCATTATACTTATGGTCATGCTTCTTGCTGTGCATTGAGTAATAAAGTGCTTTTTCTCTGACCAGGGTACCAGCATCCTTGAAATTGTGGCAAGGCAACATGTTACCATGTAAGTATGGTACACCACCCCCCAGTCTTATCCCATTACAGCATCAGCTTGAAGACCAGGATCCTGGTATCCAAATCAGATCCAGGTGCACAGGTGTAACCTCAGATACAGCTCTGCGAAGGCAGTTCCTTGAATTTAGTTCCTCTCAGTCTGAAGACCTATGAACTAGAGGCAAGTTATGTCTCCATATACTCAGCATGCAGTGGGGACAGGTGTAGCATAACTGCTGTAGACCATCCTCTTCAAATAGGGGGAATAGGAGGCACACATGAATAATTTCCCCATTGTAAAAATCTACATAGGAAAATCCTGTGGGGCATATAATGTCAGTTCCTTGACGAGGGCTCAGTATGACTGCCTGAAACCTTGGTAAAGTCTCTGGGCTCTTGGTTCTGACCTCTTAGGCATCCTTCCTTTTGGATTAGAGATAGCTATAGCTAGTGTTTGCCCTGAACTACCTGAGTAGCTTTCTTAGCTTGCTTTTTGTTCATAGTAATTGAGGAATCCACAGCCTCTTTGTATTTTATACTGACTCTGTCCGTTTTAGTCCAAGCTGGTGGTGTCTCATCTAGTACAATTATAGTAAAAGCTTGTGGGTCTTTTATGGATTTTTCAGGGATTCATTTTACTAGAAAATAGACACGCAAATTTTTTGCTTCCTATAAGCCTGCTGTAGGACAATGTCTTATGATTCTTAGAATTTGTATTTGTTTTTAAATTGATGATACATGGGATGTATGCCCTTAATATCCTTAGAGGGGCTTTGGTCTGTTTAAGGCTTCATCTTACATATTTCTGGGATCATTACAAAAGGCTCAACATTTACATCCTGGACTTCATCAGTGAACCATGTTTTACTGACAGTGTCCTGGGTTTGATCTTTGCCTGGAAGCCTTTTTTAAATTTTAAGATCTTTTACTATCTGGAAGACTAGCAATGAGAAATAGTTTTATATTTGAACCCAACAGCCCTGGTTCCTTTACCTTTAGCAGGTTTTTTTTTTTGTTTTCCTTTACCTTTCTCTCCTCTCTTACGTGTTGCTATTTGTTGCTACAGGAAGCTGGGCAGCACTTCAATACCTTGCCTAGAAATCTCCTTAGATAGATCATTAAATTAATTATGTACTCTGGTGGGGGGTTGTGGTTTCCCACCTTACACAGGAAATAGTATTACTAAATTTCCTGCCATTTTAAAAATGTGATCTCTTTCCTCCATTTTCCTCAAATTATGTTAAACACTCACTGAGAGCCTTCATGAAAGCCATCACTCACGTTTAACAGTCTCTTCAAAGCTTTTTAGGATTAGCTTTTTAGGATTTTATTAACACTCTTCCAAGGTACTTGCAGCTTCTGCCCACTGCTGGGTTGCACCACCAATCCCACATGTTTTAGAATTTTATTTTTTATCACACCACTTCACTTGTTTGTACCAAAATCTGTACTAGTTACCTATTTTTGTGTAGCAAACCATCCGAAATTTGTATCTTAAAAAATAATCATTCATTATCTCCCAAGGTTTCTGGCAGTCAAGAATTTAAGAACAGTTTGGTAGGGAAGTTCTGACTTGAAGTCTTTTGTTGAGTTCCAGTCAGATTCTGGCCTGGGTTAAATCTATTTGAAGATTTGACTGGGTCTGGGTTATTTTCTTTCAAGATGTTTCCCTGACTTTTCTATGAAATAGTCACTGGCTTTGGGTCAAGGACCTCTATTCCTCTCCATATGGGTCTCTCCTTGGGGGTGTTTGGGTGGCCCTACAGAACAGTGTCTGGTTTAGCCCAAAAAAAGTGATTTGAGAGACCAGGGTGGAAAGTGTAATATTTTTAATGACCTAGTGATAACTTCCATAAACTTCACTGATCACACCAAGCCAGCTCTGACTCAATGTGATGGCATGTAGACCACATTAAAGAAGTGAGGACCACTGGAGATCTTCTTGCAGGCCCACTATTACTGTTACCAGTCATGAATCTAGAAATTTAAGAGTTCTCCATGACCCATGAAGAAGAAAGTGGTGAGAAGAAAACCATTTATGTGCTGGGTATTGTTGATCAGAGGAATATAGTCAGACTCAAAATTTTGCGATTCAAATGTGGAAATAAGGGATGATCCCAAATCCTGTTATCAGGTTGAAATGTGCATGTCTGTATGTCTGTGTTTTTAACTTTTTTACATGAAACATGAGATTTAAAAAAATATATAGATATAAGCCTTTTATTTTGAAATAATTTCAGATTTATAGAGAAGTTGTAAAGATAGTATGGAGTTCCTGTATACCTTTCACCCAGTTTTCCCTAATATTAACATCTTATATAACTGTGGTACATTTGCCAAAACCAAAACATTAACGTTGGTGAATCACATGGATTAAACTGCAGCTTAGTTTGGATTTCACCAGTTTTTCCACTGATGTCCTTTTTCTGTTCCAAGATTCAGCCTAGGAAACCGCATTACATTTAGAGAATGTAAAGTGTCACATCCCCCTCTTGAACCACACCTCATGTTCCCAGCTCTCCTGCTCCCTCACTCCCATCACAATCATTTCAAACCTTATTGAGATGTCCAGTCCCTCATCTCTTTCCTTTTTCCATTCATTCTCCTCTTGGCTTAACTTAATTCTCTATACACCTGGACCACAGGTTTCACTACACTGGTGGTCATTCAGTTTTCACTCTATCAGTTCTCCACCTTCCACAGGTTTTCACTATCCATCAACAGAAAACTCCATCTCTGGATAAATGAAGTCTCCAAATCTGCCCCCAACCCATCCTTAGATTGGTGAGCACTCTTAGAGAATACATACCTGCAGATTAGGACCTCTGAAAGTTCACACTGTCTAATCGCCAAGTTTCCTCAGTGCTCCCTGACAGTTCTCCTGAATAGCCCTCGTCACCATCCCCTATTTAGAATGGTTCTAAGAGTCAATCACTATTTTACACTTTTTATACTATTACACCTACCCCCATCACCATTCAGAAAACTCTCTCTCCAACTTCACTTAGGAAATACAGGAATTAGGAAGAACGTACCAGACTTCTTCCATAGCTGTACCCATCCTGACTCCACACTTTCTGGCACCTGCTCTCATCTTTCCTTACCCCCTGCTCAGTGGAGGAGGCTCTGATTTTGACCATGGATGGTCATCCACATCATACTTGTGATGTACACTCCTTCTGCTCCTTGGAACCTCACCCCGTGAATCATCCCAGCTTTGCATCAATCTGTAACCTCTCCCCACTTGCTGCTCTGCTTCCTCCTGCCCATGGGTTCGTGTTCATTTCCTGCCTCAGAAAAACTCTCCTGCAATCCTACTTCCCCCCTTGCCTACTGCCCTAAAGACATTTCTTTGGTTTTCAGATGCTGTCTTGGGACCTACATGCATTGGTTTGGCTTCACTTTTCATCATTCACTCCTCAATCTTGACAGTAGAGCATATGTCCCATTGCTCCGTGAAGCTGATCTTGCTGAGGACACTAGAACCCGTATACTGTCAAATGTCACTGCACATCATCAATTATTTTTCCTGAGCCTGCTGTAGGATTGGACTCAATGACCTAGTCTTCCTTCCAAAGCACTCTGTCCTTTAGCATCCAGATGACAAGGACTCAGTCCTCTCCTGATCTTGCGGGTTGTTTTTTTTCCTCTTAATTTTCTTTCTCAATCTCCTTTGCAAGCTTCTTCTTTTCCACTTTTAATATTTGGGTTTCATCCTGGCTTCATTTTCTATTCTTTCTTCATGGTTAATGAAATGATCATACCAACCCCTCCTATAAACTATCACCCCGCTGGCTCCAGAATAAAATATACCAGGCTTAGGTTTCTTCATACCTAATTTATTTATAGAGCATGCATTTTCAAGTAAATAAGTTTTTTAAAACTTTTTTTTCTGAAAACACATGTGTGAAAGTTACAAATATTCAAAAATATTTGAATTTGAAATAATTATTAAATTAAAATAATTTTAAAATTTCTTAAATTTTACTGACATTTTCTAAAAACTGGTTAATTACAGTTTGATATTATTTGAATCTTATTTCCTAGAGATACATATAGGGTAAAATTTTAAATACTTGTCATTTCTTCTTTTATTTTCACTCTCTCCTCATAAAAAATGTCAAATATTTATTCCTATTTGTGTTCTTCCCAGTGGTATTGCAAACTTTGGAAATATCATCAAAGTTATACCTGCAATTTGAATTTTCTATGTAATACTTATGCCAGAAATTTTAGTTTTTGCATAACTTAATACTCAAAAAAAGTTAGCCATAGTATTAGTCAATTTTTCCTGTGTAAGAAACAACCACAAACTTTCAGTAGTTTACAGGGGTCCTGGGTCTGAAGGTGAGCTGTGGCTAAGCTGCTTTGGGCTGAGCTCAGCTAAGTCATACATTCCAGGCCTCCAGAATGTTTCTGGGGTGCTTTCCAGGTCTTCATTTGGGGGGCACAGGCTGAATAGGACAGGGACCACCTGAGGTCCAAGAGCCAAGCCCAACTTCACAAGCACATTTAAAACTTCTGTTGGATCAAGTCCAGTAATGTTCCCTTGGCTAATATAAGTCACATGGTCAAGTCCATCACCGATTTGGTAGAGAGTTGCATTCCACCCCAAGGAAAGGCACTGCACTGTTCCTTCCACATGTAGTCCTACTATGGTGAGACAACGCAGAATAAAGATATAATCTGACCTGCCAATACTAGTGTATAGCTATTAGGGTGGATCTTGAATGACCATCCTGATCATGGGGCATGAGCAGGAATCTGGGCTTCTTTCACTATAAACACTAAACTTATGTTCAAGAAAATCATCTCCAGCATCTTCCCTCTTTATCAGCCAGAGAGAGATCCTCCAAAATATGTATTATGCTCCAGCTTTTTTCAAGACACCAAAAATTCCACAAAAATATTTGACCTTTTCAGTGTACTGGCTTTTATCTTTTTAATTTAATTTTCTATAATTTGTTTCTGATGTGTCCTATATGGGAACTCACTCAATTTAAACTATCAGAAATCCATGGGTAATGAAAAATCACCAACAATTTTGAAAGACTGCCAAGACACAGACCAATCCTCCAACCTTTTCTCAGACCCTTGAAAAAAGATGTACTCCAGCACAATTATGTCAGGGGGAAATAAGGAAGAAATGACCACTTCACCCAGTTCTAAAACATATCAGATATAGTAAATATGGAGTTACTCCCTATAATGCAATCTGTGATATTCTTAGGGTTAAAAGAATGAGCAAAAATTCCTCGGTATCTCATTCCCTGGATTATATTTTACTCAGTAAGACTGATTTTCATAAATCCATTTGGTCAGGAGTTTCCATTTACAGCCTATTTCCCCATAGCAGTTTCATAAAATCCTACATTAATAGAGTCTTAATAAGCATTATCACCCCTCCCAAATGCCAAACACATTTGGGGAATCGTTAAAACAAGTTATTTGTTATGAGTTTAATCAGAAGATTTAATCAACTAAAAGGCTTTCAACTTCCGAGAGGAAACACAGATGTTCATGGTTTCCCATATGCACTGGACCCCAGACTCTTTTCCTGTGGAGTATCTTAGGCAATAGATTTCTGTAGAACAAGAAAGAGAAAGGCTTATCTAGGGAATGACCCATGAGAACATAACCCCCTCCCATATGCAGGGGGTGCTATCATGGTGATTGGTTTCCAGTGGGGCTTCCTGCTGGGAAAGCAGTGTATGCCCAGCCTCAAGGGACTGAGAGACTCCACCCGCTTCAGATGAATACATTAAGAACAGAATTTCGTTAATGAGAAAATGTAGGGGGAGAGGGAGGGGCCCTGGGATCCCAACCATTGCACGTTTCCTGAGAGGGTCCTCAGGTTCAGGTGGGGTCATTGTCTGTAATCACCTATTTGTCCCTTCACCAGTGTTGCATTTGTTCTGTTTCTAACAGACTTTGAAAACCAAATCAATTAGTCTTTTCTCTTCTAGATTCAGCCTCTTCCTATCACACATGGAGTTAGTTTGTAGGCAGAATAGAAGCCTGTGTTCCACTCCATCTAAATTCTCCTTTCTGCTGTGAGCTTGAGCCCAAATAGTGGAAGGCAATATGATGATACTGTCTAATAAGGCAGACAACAAAGTACAATGAAGATGCTTCTCCTTATATCTATAAATGAGCTATTATCAGAGGTGGAATCAGCAGGAAATCCTTAATGGAAAGAGATGAAGGTAGATTAGATAGACCATCCTGCACAGGCAACAGGGGTTGCACAGGTAGCTGAAGGACAGGGGGAGGGTAGTAACTATGTCTATCCCTGGCACAAGGGACTGAATGTGGTGCAGACTCAACAGACTGCTTCTAAATAAATGGTAACTACAAAGAACTGAGAATTGTCCAGCAGACGCCTCAGGCTTAGAGTCTGATGAATGTTGTGGGAGATGAAAAAAATTCTATTTTTGAATAAAATTTCCAGAGCAAGTGTTAGGTGATTTGCCAAAAAGCACAATTTATCTTGATAAACTGTAATATTAAAAAAAGCAAATAGTACAGCTGGCATGATCATTTCCCAGGTAATCAATGCATATGGAAAGAGGGTCCTAAAAAGGGGAAATGATGAAACCTGGATATTAATGTTAAAACCGAGACAATCTTCTGCCTTTCGTTATCATAAAGTGGCAGGCAATTAAATTAAGAGGGAAAACTTTTCTCAATTCGAACTATGCCTTGGCTCAGGGACATTCAAAAATGATATTTTTCAATAACATACCCACAAGAAATCACACCCTTTCTGAAAAACAATCTGAGATTAAAACTATATTTTTAACATATTAAAATTCAAACCCTATATCAGAATATAAATTAAAAAGTATTTGTACATGTGTTCAGCTGTCTGGAGATTCCCCCTGACCCCAGCTGCCTCCAGTCATATGCTCCTGCAGGTAATAACTTTCAACAGGCTCTAGTTTCCTTATTCCTCAGATGGCTGTCATTATAACATTAATCATCATAAAATAATTTACGTTTTATGCTGACATTTAAATGTGCTTATATATCTATATCAGATTCTCTACCTCTAAGATAAACAATTTCTCATATTGGATAGGAGAAGAGCAGAGTGGGGGAGAGACAAAATGAGTGTGTATTGTCAACTTAAAAAAATATGTACAACCTAAAAGTTGAGGGTTTTATTACTATTTTTTTTATTGAAGTGTGATTTTATTGAAGATTGATTTACAATGCAGTGCAATCTCTGCTACACAGCAAAGTGACTCAGTTATACACATCTAGACATTCTTTTTTTATATTCTTTTCCATTATGGTTTATCTGTGGTGACCTAAATGAGAAGGAAATCCAAAACAGAGGGGATATATGTATACATATAGCTGATTCGCTTTGCTGTAGAGTAGAAACTAGCACAATATTGTCAACCAACTAGACTCCAATGAAAAAAACAAAAAAGAGTAATCCTAAGAGTTCTCATCATGAGGAAAAAAATTTTTTCCATTTCTTTAATTTTGTATCCATATGATATGATGGATGTTCACTAAACTTATTGAGGTAATCATTTCATGAGGTATGTAAGTCAAATCATTTTGCTGTACACCT
This sequence comes from Leucopleurus acutus, assembly GCF_964270905.1. Taxonomy (NCBI): domain Eukaryota; kingdom Metazoa; phylum Chordata; class Mammalia; order Artiodactyla; family Delphinidae; genus Leucopleurus; species Leucopleurus acutus. The sequence continues at coordinate 169,117,737 of NC_139145.1, read as the reverse complement.
TGAACTCACAGTGCTGTACGTCAATTATGTCTCAATAAAGCATGAAGAAAAAAAATAGAATAGTTTGCATCTACCAACCCCAAACTTCTAGTCCATCCCTCTCTCCTCCCCGACTCCCTTGGCAATCACAAGTCTGTTCTCTCTGTCTGTGAGTCTGTTTCTGTTTTATAGATCGGTTCATTTGTGCTGAGAGTTATGTTTTATTTGGAGAAATTTTTAGGACTCCAGGCCCGGGAGAGAGCATATCAAGTAACCCTGAGGGAACTGCTCCGAAGAGGTAAGGGGAGAGCTAGTATATATAGGAGTTTTGCAACAAAGGGCAGGTAGTCTGAACTTCAAAAGATTATTGTTAATTAAAGAAACTAAATATCTCAAGTTAAGGTATTTAGTGCTTTTCTATGTATGGGAAGGTGCAAGAATCTGGGCTCACTGCAATCATTCCTTTGATATGCACCTTAGCTACATCCTGAGTTTCCTCAGGGCTCACCGTGAGGAGTGGCTGCAGTGTGATGGTTGCTAGGTGGCAGGTGTTCTTTCTTTCCTTCCTGAGTTCCCTCAGGACTCACCAAATCACATCGTCACTGATGACCCTGACATCCTTTGTTTACTGATATGGCAAGTAATATTCCATTTCTCAGTATAATATGTATAAAATTGAGAGCATTTCAAACATCCTCCCATGTGCTTGAATAAACACACCAAATAAATTATGAATTACAGTTAAGATTGACTCTAATCTTTCTCAAATTGGGAATTTAATACAGCACTGAACAAATATCATTATTTCCTGAGATAGTAAGGGCTGGGTTACACAAAACCTGCAGCCTTCCTGCTCAATGAAAATAAAAATATTGCAAATCTAAGTCTAGGGGATTTAAATTTACAAGTTCAAATTTAAATACGCCACATGCTCAGGTATTTTTCTCTTCTTCTTCTTTTCTTGAGCTGCAGTGATACATTTTGCAGAAATTCAGAAGTGCTGTTACCCCCTTAAAAGTAACTGCCAAAAATTACACTCCTGCCAGCCAATACACGCCTTGGAGTGAAGAAAACAGCAGGTTGAAACCTCTAATCCAATCTGAGTGAGATGGCATGGACTCCATTTCCTGCTTTGTCCCAGTAGCTGTTTCAGATGTGGCGGCTGACCCACCAATGGAATTGTTGTTTGTGCTTGTAAGGAATGTCACACACATGTGTCAGGGTTGGCCTTGTTCCCAGTGGCCACCTCGCTGTGATTCCAGGGTTCCTGTGGAGGTTTATCACCCTTCTCCAAATCTCCTCTTTTTCTCCACTCCCTTGCCAAAGTAAAAAAAATGCACAACGTGAGAGGTGTGAGTTAAGTTTTATTTGGGGGAAAATGAGGACTACAGGCTGGGAGACAGCATTTCAGATAGCTCTGAACAACTGCTCCCAAGAGGCAGGGGGGGTAAGTTCAGTATAGATGTGATTTTGGTGAAGGGGGAGTCCATGCAATCAAGCACTTTTTTTTTTTTTTTTTTTGCTGTACGCGGGCCTCTCACTGTTGTGGCCTCTCCTGCTGCGGAGCACAGGCTCTGGACGCGCAGGCTCAGCGGCCATGGTTCACGGGCCCAGCCGCTCTGTGTCATGTGGGATCTTCCCGGACCGGGGCACGAACCCATGCCCCCTGCATCGGCAGATGGACTCTCAACCACTGCGCCACCAGGGAAGCCCAAGCACATATTTTTTGCAGAATGTTCTGCTAGTCTCATGAAAGTTTCTGCTAGTCACAAGTAGACATCACCATGAAGGATTTTAGTGCTTTTCTAGATACGAGGAGATGGAAGAATTGGGCTCATTAAATTGTCTCCTGAAAATATCTAACTATCTGAAGACCTGTTCTGCGAGTTTTTCCCAGAGCACAGAGGGCGTCATTTCTGCTCTCACCCTGAACTCCTTTCACGGGGTGTTGAAAATCAGCGCTACAGCGGCTCATGAGAGGTAGATGGCAAGTGCCAATTTGTAGTTGACACCCTGAATCTTTTACTGTCTCAGCATTATAATCTTATAATAAAGGCCATTGTTGTGTGGATTATTTCCAAGATTAAGGTAAGGGCCAGCACTCTTTATCCAATTTTACTGTAGTTGGATATTTCCCATTCCTCTAAATTCACAGTTTTAATAAATAGGACCAGAGCTGGAGAACAACCAGACCCGTGACTGAGGGTTTGTCAGAGAGGGTAGGGTGGGTCCGCGGGAGAAAAAGTGGATATGTGAAGTACCAGTACACAATTTTTCTTCTTTGAACATCTGTCAAAAAGCTAACATCTGTCAAAAAGCTTTCTAGAACTTCATGGGGGAAAAACAGATGGAATTTGCTCATAAATTAGTCCAAAAGGAAATCCATAGTCAGATTCAGAGTGGAGTTGAGCTTCCTTCTCAGTATTACACGTGTGGAAAGAGTAACCGTGCTTTTGATCATCAAGGTCCATTTGGCAGACGCTTCTTATGGTCACACATTCCTTTGATGAGGAATTGGGACTTTGATCATTTGGGACTGACATTAAGCATTCTGTTTGCTCAGGCAGTCCTGATTTCAAAATCTAATTTGGATTTTGATTTGATTGGGAAAATGCTTTTCTCATTTGGATGTATGGTCCTCTGATGCTGGTAAAACTAATAATAACATTCTTAATGAGCGAAGTTGGTAAAGCAATTATTAACGAACTTTGGTCAGAATTGACATTAAGATCAAGTAAGATGGGACAAACAGAGAACCAATAGTAATTATAGTCTGTGTTAAACACTACAAATCTAAAAGGAAACAGCAGTGAATTAAGAGAGTTTATATAGATGCAAAAGACCTGTCTCAAACTGCAGAATTAAAAAAAAAAAAGACAATTTAAAATCCTTGGAGACCATTAGGTCACAAAGTTCATTTTCCAGCTCTGGACTCCTGATTTTTCAGTTATTTGGGGATTTTTTAAAAATTTATTTTATTTTTAACTTTCCTAAGCAGAGATCTCATAGCTATTCAGATCACCCTTTAATATTAATGTGAAGCAACAGTGGCTCTGTGGCCATACGATTTAATTTAGACTGGGTGGTTTCATAAATCTATCAACAGTACTGGGGTGGAGAACCAATTTAGTTATTTTCTCCTTTGGGAGACTATAGCATGCTGCAGTGATAATTTGAGACGCTGAGCCTTGAGTGGACCTTGTTTTCTATGCTGAGGAGCTAGCATTTTTTGATAGCTGTTTTATGTTACTGTCTAGACGAGATTACCCTTATATGAGACCCAGAGGAGGAAGGCATTAGTTCTAAGGGAGGGAACCATAATTTGTTCAGGGGAGGGGGGATTTCAGTTTGGAAATACTGATAATCAGTGGATGTTAGGATAGGGTGATAGTCAGGGGAGTGCTAATGACATTTTGATAGGTGCATTCTTTATTGTAGATTACCATCCCCCACGTTGTAGGACTTTTAGTAAACCTACCCTCCTCCCCATTGTGTCCCACTCAGGCATTATAGCAACCAGAATAGCTCTGCACACTTCTGTGTATCCCACAGAGGGGCAGTATTAACCACACTTGGGATTGAGGGTCTCACTGGGACTAGACCATGTAGAGCTTTCGATCATGTTGGCTTAGAGCCTCTGAGAAAGAGATCTCAACCCCACAGCCACATGACATTTTATTTTAAACGGTCTCTATGGGCTATGGCTGCATGTGTTTGGGTCAGAGCTAGTTCTCACAGGCTGCAACAAAGTTGTCGAGCTAAGCTGGCCTAGGCCAAGCACAGGCCATTCATTCTCAATAAAAGCAAAAAGGCACTTGGGTACCAGCAAATAAGTATGTCTTGGGGGTGATCATAAGCAATGGTAGGCATGTGAGCTGTCACTTGACATTGAACTACAAGGGCAAAGACATTGGGCCACAGAAACCTGAAAAGGCATTGTGGTCCACAGAGGGCTTGATTAGCAGGTGTACCTGCTTAAGGGGACAGTCTATTCCTCTCCAACAGACACTATGAGGAGGCCCAGCTCTGCTCATGACTGGGTGGGAAATTTTACCTAATTCAAGAGTTCAATATTGCCATCTGATCTAAGATACATTTTCCAGTTGCTCTCCTGGGTAGGAACACATAGGAAGTGACCTCAAAGCCCCAACAGTTTCCCTGCTCAACAGAGATTCACATTCTGTAACTCATGCAAACTGTTGAGTATATTGTGACGATCAATTAATCTGAAATGAAGCCCTCACACACTAGGGTTCTGAGGGCTGGTGGAACTGCTGGAAATATTGGGTAGATTATTCTGAGGAACATTATGGCTTCACAGAGGAAGGAATTAAATGAATATCATTATGTAAGAAAGTATGAGAGTTTGGACAGAGAATGCTAATGGTTTCATATTAGATTGTTTCCTTATAAACGTGATTTCAAAGACTGAAGATAGCGTCTGACATGAGAAGTGAAAGGGAGTTATAATATGGGTTAAAACAAGACTTCACGTCTGTGTTGCTTTGTTTCCTTATACAGCAGGTACACAGAAAGACCAAGTCACGTTTTGGGAGAATTGCTGTGGAATTTGGTAATGAAGAGTTCTGTTTCACTGAATTGTTTGAAGCTCTTTTGAGACAACATTTGCTGTAGTATTATCAAAATTCACCTGTGATCCAGCTCAGAAGTGAAGACTTTGGAGCATAATATGATGGCAGGTCTTAGTACCTTCTGGAAGGCAGTCACGCTGCTGAACAGTTTGCGCTGGTCAGGGGTGCTAGAGGAATGTGGACTAGCGTGTGGCTGAGTTGGCCTCAGAACACAGAGATGGAATCCTTTAGATCCTTTTGATTGTGGCCCATTTCCCAGTTGCCCGTGTCCTCTTGGCCATATCAGCAATAGCAGTGTAAATATTCATAGTCTATTAGCTTTAATCATCAATCAGTATGTAGGACCTACTCCACCTACTGATACTGGTAGCTATCCAATATCACTATCAATTCCAATATCCAATATGAATATCAACTCCAGAGTAGCAATATGATACACAGCTCAAAATGGTTCATTTTCTAATCTTCAGAGGTATTGACATTTGAATAATTTTTTAAAAGCCAGCGTAAAATTTCCCAGTTTCTCTCCTAAGCTAATCCTCTGCAATCCCATCAGGGATGTGAACCTTATCTTTAGTAATCACTGCACAGTACCACTCGGAATCTTAAAGCTCCTGTGGTTTGTAGCCACCTGGATCTCAGAGGCACCATCTCCCAGGCAAGGGGACACAGGCTCCCTGTGGTTTCCCAGCTCCGTGGAGACATCTGGGTTCTGGGCATGGCCCAAGGCCCAGGAGGATTTAGTGTCATTGGTGCTTTAAGATCTTGAGAGTGTTTCCCTGAAGTGCAGACCGCCTCTCCTCACCATTCTCAAGATGATGCATTTGATCAGTGCCTTGGGAAAAACTAAAGGCAGGGGTCACTTTAATCTTCATAAACCATCTTTATGGCTCCTCTCGGGGTTAGACTTATGGCTTCCTCTTGTGGAAAACCCCTTTAAAGAAACAAAATGCTAAGCAGAAATGTCAGATGTACACAAATCCTTTGTGAAATTGAAAAAAAAATTCAGAGGATTTTTATTAATCTTTACAAACTGACAGAATGAGAAGGACCATTTTTGATGTTATGTCCCATGTAATGACAGCTTCCTGTCTTAGTCTGCTCAGGGTGTCATAACAGAATACCATAGACCGGGTGGTTTAAACAGCAGGATTTTATTTTCTCACAGTTCTGGAGGCTAGAAGTCCAGGAACAAGGTGCCAGCAGGGCTGGTTTCTCCTGAGGCCTCTGTCCTTGGCTTGCAGACCATCACCTTCTCTTGCTGCATCCTTGTGTGGCCTTTCCTCTGTGAGCACACACTCCTGGTGTCTCTTCCTCTTATTTGTCCTGTTGGATTAGGGCCCCGCCCTTATAACCTTATTTAGTCTTAATTACCTTCATAATGGCTCTATTTCCAAAGACAGTCACATTGAGGATTAAGCTTCAACCTATGAATTTTGGGGGGACAAAATTCAGTCCAGGAAACCCCTCATGCTATGGGCTTTCTGCTTGTGGCATATGAGGTGATCACGTTGGAAATCAGGCTGCAGGGTTCACACTTAATTGTGCTCATGTTAAGAGCATTAGGAGGGAGCTTCCCTGGTGGCGCAGTGGTTGAGAGTCCGCCTGCCGATGCAGGGGACACGGGTTCGTGCCCTGGTCCAAGAAGATCCCACATGCCGCGGAGTGGCTGGGCCCGTGAGCCATGGCCGCTGAGCCTGCGCGTCCGGAGCCTGTGCTCCGCGGAGGGAGAGGCCGCAGCAGTGAGAGGCCCGCATACCACAAAAAAAAAAAAAAAGAGCATTAGGAGCATCGTCATGTTAACAAGCTTGTATCTGTCTGTTGGTCTCAGATCACCTGAATTGTATAGGGATGGGCAGGAAATGTAATAAAATGAGATAGAGAAATGCATTCCCAGCACATTTCCGAGCGACTTAGGGTCATGTCACAGTTAGCTTCATGAGTCAGAGGCTGGCAGTAACAGGGCTCTGAAATCAGGATACCACATGGGTCAAATAACGGCTCAGAGATGCGAATTCGGATACATGTTCCCAGGAGACACCACAGACCGAGGTCCTTCCCAGAAACGCCTCCTCTGATCATCTGAGTTAGAGGAAGCTGATCCATTGTCACTCCTTAATAAGAACCCAAGGTATAAGCCTTTGAAATAATGTGTTAGTAAGACTGTATTTTTCTTCTGTTGAAAATTTCCCTGGCACTTTCACAATAAAATAAGTCTGTGAGATGGACAAGAGTGGCACCCAGCTTCCTCATTCTCCCTGGACTGCAGGGTCCACCTGGGATCTCTCAGGCTTTAATTCTAGGATGTATAGATATAGAGGGACTGGCTGCATGTGGGGGTAGTCGTTGATCCCTTGCTCCATTACTCCCCAGATGCTACTCCTTTAACATCGTGAAAGGCTCAGGCCCTGGGGCCCCTCCACCTGTCACCAGGAGCTTGTGCTGGATTCACTTCCTTCCCAACAGCTCTTGTCCTTTGGCAGTACCTGCCTGACAAAACCCCAACCTTGGAGGAGCCCCTTTCTCTCCCAGCACCTGGACAAGTAAACACTCTGAGAAATTAACTGATCCATATGGGATCCAGATTTCAGAGCCTTGTTGGTCCCAGACTCTGACCCATGGAGCTAAACACACACAGGATTTAAACTTGCTTGGACATGTTCTTGCAATTTCTTTTTCATCTCATTTTATTACCTTTTCAGCCAGTCCCTATAAAACTCAGATGATTTGAGACCGATTGACAAACACAAGCCTGTTAACCTGCTGCTCTCCATAATGTTCCGATATGAGTATAAATGAGAGTGAATCCTATAGCCTGGTCCAGACTTTCCCTCATTTCCAGGGCGAGCACATCATTTTTCACAGGCAGAAAGACTTGATGTGACTGACTGTTATTCAGTGGACATACGTTAAAAATGGCTCTCTATTTGTCAATTTGCATAAATTAATAAAAATGCTCTGATGTTTTTTTCCGTTTCATGAAGGATTTGTGCAATCTGAAATGAACAATTCTGCTTCGAGTTGTCTTTCTTTAAAGATGTTTTTCCATAAGGGGACCCCGTAAGCCTAACCCCTGGGATGTCTCACCCATGCTTAGTCATGCACACCATCATCACTACTGCACATAACTCCCTCTACACAGATCACCAGTTTCTCTCTTCTCCATCGCAGCCAATCTATGTCAAAATGTCTCCAGTCTCCTCAACTCCTTGACGCCTCTGTTGCCCTCACTCTCAGCCTGTAGAGGAAATGGAAACCAGCAGGAATGATCGCCCTCAGTTGCTCTGACCCCGACCTTACCTGCAACCTTCCCTCCTGTTACCTGGGGTGCATGTGTTTCCTTCCACCCTGCCCAGTTCCTCCTCTGAGACTCTAGACCCCATTACCTCTTCTCTGTTAGGAGTGTAGATGAACGTAATGTTTCTAAATGTCCTAATCATTTTATTAGAGCAAATTATTAGTGATTGAATGGCAGGAGACACACTGTTTGAGAATTTTGGTGTATGTTGGTAAATGGCCTCCAGGTAACCTGAACCACTTCGCTTCATACTGACTGTGCATGAGTGTACCCACTGCCTTACCTACTCCCTAATTCATTCTGGGTGTTGTAATTGAAAAAACAAAACCAAAAACCTTTGCCTGCCCAGTGAGGGGGAACTGGTATTTTATTATTTAAAATTTGTAACATTATACTAGGGAGTAGACATTTCTTACCCTTTTTTTTCTTTGCAAGTGCTTATTGACCTTTATTTCATTTTTTTTCTTTTGTCATTGTCTAGTATTCTTTATCCCTTCTCCAGAACACTTTTACATATTCCACGGTGGCATCCATAAGAGGTTTTCAAGATTACAAACAGATGAGATATTAACACTTTTTCCGTGCTTATTAGGTTTTAGGAATAATTCTTAGTACTTTTATTCTTTTATCTTATTTAATACAGTAGCAATGTCCAGAGCTGAACTTTTTACTCTATCAGGTTTCCCCAATGTGTATATAATTGTCCCCACCCTATCCAATACTCAGCCTTGCAAATGAATTTATAATGAATCTCTATTGGTTTCATGAATGAACAAGTCAACAAAAGTATGGACGTTTATATGTGACAGTCCAGATCTGAGTATTTTCTTGCAAACTTCATATGACTCAACTCATCTGCTGAATTATAAATCACTATTTGATTTATATGAATGTAGTAGACAACACGAATGTCTTTTTTTTTTTTTGCTAAGACCAAAGAAACAGATAAGAGTCTAGAGGTAGCAAGCAGATGCTGATAATAAAAGACCAGGATGTCCTGTTGTGAACTCTCAGCGCCGCTCCCTGCGGAGGGCGCTCCCTTTAGGCAACATTGGGCACCTCACGTTCACTGAAACCAGCAGAGGCTCCGCTACCGGCGGCGCCCCGGCGGGTGTAGACACAGGCCTCCAGCTCTGAGCATAAGCGTCAGGTTTCCTTATTGGTTTGAAACACACTGGGCCCTAACTGGGCAGATAAGAGAGCGGATACCTACGAAGCTGTGTTAAGTTTTCCTAAGTAGCATGATGCGCGCGCGTTTGGAGAGTCCGACGTTAAGGCTTCTTTGGCTTCTTTACCTGCGCCAGGTGTGCCCTTTGCGGACGGCCGGTCTCTCTCCGACTCGGCTGGGCTGCAGGCCCCCGCCTCGCCGACGTAGCCCCCGAGCTGGAGGGTGGAAAGTGAATCTGTGAGGCTCTCAGGTGCGGGAACGACGGTCCTGGGCCAGTTCCTGCATTTCCCGCCGAGAAAGCTGTGCCTGAGGGTCCGAGGCGTCTCTCTTTTTTTTTTTTTAAACAAATTTATTTATTTATTTATTTATTTATTTATTTAGGCTGCGTTGGACGAGGCGTCTCTTGACTCCCGCGGGGCCGAGCCTCCCCGGGGCCCAGGCACCCGCAGCCGGGTTCCCTCCACGGAGCCCGGGCCCCTCCGGACACGGTCTGGGAAGGTCAGGAGCTTGGCCAGACCAGCCGATCCTTGGTCCCTCGGGGCCGTGTCTCTGCTGAGTCGCTTCAGTCAAAAAGCACCCATGTCACCCAATTTATTGTCAATGTTACAACCTTACCGACTGCCATTTTGATATAGGATTTTAGCCGAATCACCCTTTACAGGTCATAACTTCGCCAGATAAAGTTGACTCATTCTTTTTCTTTAAAGTTCAGTTGTCAAATTCCATTGCAGCTTCGAGTTATCAAAGTACACTTTTTTTTTTGGATGGCCTCGAAGTTGTTTTTTCCTCCTATCTTTTGGAAACTTGCCCTGCATGGAACTGAGAAGTCCCAGGGGAATGACCCTGATCACAGCCAGATCTGCTGTGTGAGATGCTTGAACAGGGCGGGTTCCAATCCCCGGGCTGCTGGGTTGAATGACACACGAGTGGGATGTGCTACTTGACAGCACAGATCACTGGCACTTGCAAATCGTCTATTAGAAATTACAGGTGATGTGACGGTTCCTAGTGGTGTTTGTTACCATAACTGTACAAAGTGGGAAACCCAACAGTACCAACCAACATAGGTTTATTCAAACCTAACATATTGAAAGACTTTGAATTTAGAAATAATGGCATTTATGAAATCATTCCCTAAATGTTTATTGAACACTTGTGATGTGCAGTTACACATCTTCCGGGTAGAAACAAGACCTCCTCTTCTTTCTCTTGTTTCTGTATTTTTCCATGTCCACAGCTTCACAGGTTCCAGCAGGTTCCTGACCCCAGCAGGGGCCAGCGCAGTCCTGGGGGCCTGATGGGCAGGTACACCCTCTCCCCCTCCTCACATCACGTGACTGAGGCTGAGCCCAGCTCCTCCCACCAGCTCCGTCTGGTCTGTCAATCACATTATCATTTCCTCAGGTCAGGAGTTTGCACGTTACCAGGGTTTGCCTTCACCGGGGTCACTTTGGATTCAGCATTTCTTTGCACACCTATCCACACATCTAGAGAATTCTTCACGTTCTCTTTTCCTTCTGTAATTTCTGCTCCTTCCACCACCACCTGACACTCACCTGACACTCCTCCTCTTACCTGGATCATTGCAAGTGTTCCTTAACTAACCCCGGCTTCATTATTGTTCCTCCAGCTTCCCTCCCAGCCTCCTCCTACCTTTCCCTAATACACGTCTATCCAACCTGCTGCAGCCAAGTTGATCCACTTCGATTGTCAGGTTCACAAAACGTCACGAGATTTAGGACCATTTGCAATATGGCTCCAGCATTTAGTTCCATCTTTCTTTCCGAACTCTTCTTTCCACCAAATCTCTGCTTCAGACTCATTGATTAATCTGGGCTTTTAAAATATGCCAGGTGCTTTGCATTCATTCTCTTCTCTACTCTTTGTTGTCTTTCTCCTCCTATCATTTTTTTGAAGTTAAGCTTGTTCACACTTTGTGAGTCTGTCCATCTCGCATAGCTCTGATTTTCCTAGGCTTCCGTCATCCTCCTCTTCTGGACTCTAAATTATTGTCTGCTCCATTAACTGGGCCTTTTCAGTCATACCTGTGTGTTTTCATAGCTTCCAAAAAACTACAGATGAGCTTTCCTGTGTCATCAGTTATCCTGCCTCTATCCAGGGCTGGGCAATATGGCCTTTTCTCTTCATCTTCATCTGTTTATGCACCTTCATTAGCTTAGCATAGCTCAGCATACATTCATTAGGCATCTATTACAGCAGAGGCCCTCTGCTAGGTGCTGGAGTTATAAATACTGTAACCTCCCTGGTCCCAGGACACTCACATTGAAGTAATGGCTACCCACATAAAAATAGGCAAATACATTTCAATGAAGAACATGTTGCTATCATATCATAGCACCCATTATCATAGGGTGCTATGATAATAGGTTTGAGTCTAAAGCGTGCTGATTTTAATCAATTATTTTTATTGAAGTATAGTTGATATACAATGTTGTGTTAATTTCTGCTGTACAGCAAAGTGATTCAGTTATACACATACAGACACATATATATACATTCTTTTTTTAAATATTCTTTTCTATTATGGTTTATCATAGGATATTGAATAGGTCTCTGTGCTATACAGTAGGACCTTGTTGTGTATCCATTCTCTATACAACAGCTTACATCCGCTGACCCCAACCTCCCACTCCATCCTTCCCCCAACCCCCTTCCCCTTGGCAACCACCAGTGTGCTCTCTATGTGTGTGATTCTGTTTCTGTTTCGAAGATAGGTTCATTTGTGTTATATTCTAGATTCCACATATAAGTGATATCATATGGTATTTGTCTTTCTTTTTCTGACTTACTTCACTTAGTATGATAATCTCTAGTTGCATCCATGTTGCTGCAAATGACATTATTTGTTCTTTTTTATGGCTGAGTAGTATTCCATTGTATATATGTACTACATCTTCTTTATCCATTCATCTGTTGATGGACGTTTAGGTTGTTTCCATGTCTTGCCTATTGTGAATAGTGAAGCATATTGATTTTAAAACCTGCTCTATTATTTATTATTTCTCTCTCACATAGTGTCTGTGTTCAGTTATCTTCTCACTAAGATGAAATGAACAATAGCTCTATCACATGGTGATTGTGAAAATGAACATGATAATTTGATGCAGCACTTAGCTCAGCACCTGGCACCTTATACAAGCACAACAATGGTCCAGATTGTCATTATAACTCAGTCCAAGCACCAGGGAAACCGTCTGAGACTTACGAGCAGGGAATGAGGCAGGGGGTGTGGAGATACAGGCATTAGGGTTACAGGGTAAGATTTGAAAACTTAGTAAAAATTATTTTCTCTGCTGCTATTCTGACTACTTATTCTCTTGATAAAAATTTTCTCCACAGAAAGATTTGATACAAAATCAAGAAAGGGGGAAAAATGAATTAAAATTCAGTTTTAGAACACACAATGTGTTTAGGCAGCAGTATTATTCCTGGAAATACTCTTTTAGGAGAGAAATTTTCATATTCCTGTGTAACTCCTCCTTAGAAATGTTAAGGAATAAACTTGGATAACCCAGTCTGTAAAATTCTCCTCTAGTTCAAAAACACACCCCTTCTCCCACTTGGGACAGTAGAAATCAAAGAGAAGTCCACTCTTTTCTGGCCAAGGAACTGTGGGGAGGAAGGATAGGAGGCATTGGTTCTGCTTTTCCCACCCCTGGAAAGTCAGGAAACCCCTCTCCCCAACCCCACAATGATGTGTGAGTCCAATATCCTCTCCCCTGAAACCTGGACTTCCATGAGGTAGAGAAATAAGGAGGGCAGCCCTCATAGACACTGGGCAATTTCTGAATGAACTAAATGAGTTGTTGGTAAGATGTTTGGGCACCGAGTAAGCTGTATGGGTATGGAGCTCAACAGGACAAAAAGATAAGTTTTGGACAAAGAAAGAGATTAAAATTTCTTTGCACATTTTTTTCTTAGTCAAATTTGCACCATCATTCCATTAGTGGGGACAGAGATGAGAAGTAGCATAATGACTGTGGGAAAAACACTCAAATTCTGCGGTCAGAATAAGGCTGGATGTGTCATCTCTCTTACAGTCATGTCCAACGTGTAAACCCTCAAGCGATGACAAGAACATAAGTGACCTACTGGGAGTGCGTGCTTTGTGCACTCCAGGGCTGGGCCGAGTTGTATTTATTTTTATTTTATGACTTCTACTGGCAAATGGAAGACCTCCCTAAAGTAAAAATAGCTTCCTTTGTCATCTTATCATGGTTTGTTTCTTGTCTAATATTTTGCCTCATAATTTGTTGCCAGCATGATATATTTGGAAGCCAAGAGCAGGACACAGCTGTTAAGGGGGTCACAGGTCATGAGAAGGAAGGAGGAGATCTTTTCACAGAGAGGATAGAGTGGGGGGAAAATTTGAGAAAGCTCTGGTTATAATTGCATATTTTTGAAAAAAAATACAGTAAAGTGTTCTGAAATATTGCCACATCCACTGTTCTCAGGGATTAGTGAGTGTTGGAAAGGAGCTGGGAGAAGGAAGCTTAGAGACAGAAACCAGACGTGATGTCCTGGTACAGCTGGTATCCTGCCTGCCATGACTGAATGTTTGTATCTCCCCCAAATTCACCTGTTGAAGCTCTGCCCTCAGTATGATGGTACTTAGAGGTGGGACCATTGGGAGGTCACTGGGCTGTGAGGATAGAGCATTCATGATGAAATTAGTGTCCTTACAGAAGAGCAGAAGGTGGCTACCTGTAAACCAGGAAGCAGGCTCTTACCAGACACCAAATCTGTCAGTACCTTCATCTTGGACTCCCCAGCCTCCAGAACTGTGAGAAATAAATATCTGTCATTTAAGGCATCTAGTCTGTGGTATTTTGTTATAGCAGCTCAGGCAGACTGAGACACTGTTGTTGTCTTCTGCCTGCCTTTGGGTGTGCCCAGGCATTAACACTGCAAGCCCAGGTTGGAAAGAGCCCTGTGTGCTTATTTCTCAGGGATTTGCTGCCAATGACAGTGTGAATGAAACATCCTTTTGTTAAACAGATTGTACCATGGTTCCTCAATGACTTTGATGCAAAAGTATGACCTCCCAGGGCACAAAGTTAGCAGGTTGGCAGATAATCACTGATGACCACGGGGTGGACATGATGTAGGCTGGTCTCTTCTGAGTGTAGGTAGGAGCGATGACTGCCTGGACATCTCAAGACTGCCCACTGCCTTTTTCAGCCACCTCATCCACTGGCCCCTTAAACGTGCCCAAAATCCCCAGAGTCAGAATCTGTGTCAGTCAGGCTCCAGCCAAGAAAAGAAAAAACAATCTCAACATTGAAAAGCTTAGAGATTTAGCTACACAGGAAACAGAAGATGGGAGAAGCCAATGGGAGATAGTAAGACAGCTAAAGAAATTTCTCCACACGGTCTGGGGGCACTCACAGAGGGGCTGGTGTTTCTGGAGCCCAGGAACTGGGGTTGCCTGGCAGAAGCTAAGATATGGCCAGTCCGTTGAGTGAAGCTGGATCTAGAAAGACCAGCCGTTACTAGAGATGACACTTGGAGCAGAGGAAAAAGGTGGGGAGTTTCCCGGTTTCTTCCTTCCTCCTGCTCTGCAGTTGCCCCATTGGCAGGAGCCAGGGAAGAGGGAGCCTGGGATCGGCAACCCTTTGCACACGGAGCTCAGGGAGTGAAATGCCTAAGGATCAACCCAGGATGACAAAGTATTTATTGAGCATTAGCCAAATCCAGCGTTGGGCCAGGCACCCCTGGAACATGCGATAGAATCAGACTGTGAAGAGCTTATGGCCTAATGGGGGGTTGGAGCTGCCCACAAAAATCAGAGTGGAAAGTCGTAAATGCCAGGAGACACTGCAGGTTAAGTGCTGTGGGAATTTAAAAAAGGGAAGAGTTTACATCTCACTAGATCACGAAATTGACATGGCAAAGTAGAATCTGAGGTGCATCTTAAGAAGAGGCTGAGTTTGTGTGTGTGAACATGGGGGAAACACACCCAATCCAGGCTGAGCAAATGGGAGATGAGATGGCACAGGGCTTGTGCAAGGGAACTCTGGATGGGTCATTTGGGCTGGAGCCCTGGATTGTGAGGGGGGAGGTGGAAGGGTGGCGGGCCTTGAAACCAGGCTGGGGGATGCTTTACATGGAGTGCCATCAGGTCCACTGATGGAACAAAGGTCACAGTGAGTACCACCCTGGAGTAGACGCTATGCATTTTCTCTGTCTCGGAGCAGGCAAGAAAGGTCAATGTCAGTCCTACAAGAAGCCCCAAGGATGGACCTGGAGGGTGCCCCAGGATGAGAGGAACTCAGGGTATGCTGAAGGAGGAGGTGATATTGAAGGGAAGACTGACTCAGGACTTGTATAAAATCCCCCTTCCAAAGAACTGTGGAATTTTATCAACTTTCCTGTTCTGTAGAATGGGACTGACTTCTTCCCTGGGTGGTTTGGAAGGATTAGATGAAGCAATGTGCAAAGTTGCTGCTGCAGTTCCAGCCACAGCAGGCACAAGTCACGTGATAGTTTTATTCTGCTTTGGTAAAAGGCAGATTTGAGGAACTAGGACTCCGTTTTCCTAGGACAGTTTTTCTGTTTTCGTAGGAACTAGGATTGCGCTTTCCTAGGAAACGAGATGGCTGGGGGTCCCACCCTGTCTTGCATCATGAAGCTGATGTAAATGAAGCTGTGAGCCTGCTGAGTGCCCCCTCCCAGGCAGGATGACCCAGGAAGGTGTATATGGTCAGCATTCACTGTATGGTATACATTTCTCACTCCTGCTGGGTGTGGGACCATCTCCACTGGAAGAGGCTGAGTACAAGCTACACATGGGATTTTGGCGTGTCTCAGTGACTTTTTCCCAGATTCTCTCCCTGATTCACCAGACATAGCCTCTTCCACCATCAGCATCCTCCACCAGGGTGGTATATTTGTTACAACTGATGAACCTACACTGCTACATCATTATCACCCAAAGTCCATAGTTTACATTAGGGTTCACTATTGGTGTTGAGCATTCTATGGGTTTGGACAAATGTATAATGACATGTATCTACCATTGTAGTATCATAAGGAGTAGTTTGCTCCACCTACTCGTCCCTCCCTCTCCCCAAACCCCTGGAAACCACTGATCTTTTCACTGCCTCCATAGTTTTCCTTTTCCATAATGTCATATACTTGAAATCATACAGTATGTGGGCTTTTAAGACTGGCTTTTTTCACTTAGTAACATGCATTTAGGTTTCCTTCATGGCTCTTCATGGCTTTATAGCTCTTTTCTTTTTATCACTGCATAATATTCCATTGTCTGTATTAACCACAGCAATAGATCCTTTTTAAATAGGAGAGTCTTATTTTTTAATTACACAAGTAATACCTATATAATTGCTTTAAAGAGCAATTTATAAAACAAAGTTGTATTGTTGGTCCTATAAACTATAGAATTTTAATATGTTTGACAGTAAAAGTACCAAGGAGATGCATAGAACAGAGCCATATTGGAGTAAGAAATGGCATCATTTGGTAACTTGAATACACAGGAATAACTAAAAAAACAGGACTAATAAATAAGAAGGTTCATATACAAACACTACAAATATATACTTGTTCTCCTTTCTTCTCTCAGCTTCTTTAAAATATGTGAAAATATATAAAGTAATAATCATAACAAAGCACTTCTGGGTTGAAAACATTAATAGTGGAAAAATTTGATACCTCACTTTCAGTAATAGATAGAACTACTAGGCAGAAGATAAATAAAGAAATAGAAGACTTACACTATGGAATAAAGCAGACTTAACAGGCATCTATAGGACACTTCATTCAACAACAGCAAAATACACATTCTTTACAAGTGCACCTGGAGCATTCTCCGGAATAGACCATATATTAGACCAAGAAATAAGCCTTAATACATATAAAAGTACAAAAATCCTACATATTATGTCCCTGAATATAATAGAATGAAGTTGAACATAAATAACAAAAAGGAATTTAGGGAATTCACAAATATATGGGAATTAAACAATGTACTTCTATGTAACCAATGATTCAAAAAAGAAATAACAAAGGAAATTTAAAAATACTTTGTGATAAATGAAAAGGAAGACAAAACATATCAGTACCTAAGAACTGTAGCTGAAACAGTAGTGAGAATGAAATACAGAGTTTTAAATGCATATATCAAAAAAAAAGAAAATAACTCAAATCAATAACTTAACCTTCCACCATAAAACCTTGGGAAAAGAAGATGAAATTAAACATAAATAAAGCAGAAGGAAGGACATACTTAAGGTTAGAATGGAAATACGTAAAACAAAAAATAGAAAAACAATATAGAAAATGAACAAAACTAAAATTTGTTCTGTGAAAAGATCAACAAAGTTGACAAGCCTATAGCTAGACTAATAAGAAAAAAAAGACTCCACTTTCTAAATCAGGAATAAAAAGGGAATAATAACACTAATTTCAGATAAATAAAATATCATAAAGGAATACTATAAACTGCTATAGGCTAACAAATTAAATAAGTAAATAAAATGGAAAAAGTTCCTAGAAGGACACAAACTACTGAAACTGACTCAAAAAGAAATAGAAAATCTGACTAGATGTACAACAAGTAAACAGATTGAATTAGTACATTACAAACTTCTCACAAGTAAATGCCAGGCCTAGATGGCTTTACAGATGACTTATAATTAACATTTAATAAAGAATTAGAATTCTTCACAAACATTTCTAAAAGCTAGAAGAGGTGAAAACATTTCCAAAGTCATCCTATAAGGTTGGTATTAACGTGATACCAAAACCAGACTATGGCATGACAAAGAAAAATTCTACCCACCAATGTCTCTTATAAATATAGATGCAAAAGTTCTAAAAAAAATACCAGTAAACAAAAAGATACATCATGTCTAAATGAGATTTATCTCTGGAATGGAAGGCTGGTCTAGCATATGACAATCAATTATTTTAATACACCATATCTGTAGACAAACTTTTAAGTGCACACACACACACACACACACACACACACACTCACACACACACACACACACACACACACACACACCCTGATATCTAAACTTCCTGCAAAGCCACAACAATTAAGACAGTGTGGTACTGACATAAAGGCAGACATATAGGTCAAAGGAAATTGAGTTTTCAGACATAAACCCTCACATTTATGATCAACTGATTTTTGACAAAGGTACCAAAACAATTCAATGGGGGAAATAATATTCTTTTCAAAAATGGTCCCAGGACAACTAGATGTACATATGCAAAAGAACAAAATTGGACCTCTACCTCATACCACACATGGAAAGTTGTCAAAACAGATTGAAAACCTAATGTAAAAGCTAAAAGTATAAAATTCCTAGAAGAAAACACAGGAGTAAATCTTTGTGACCTTGCATTAGGCAGTCCTCTTATATATGACACCAAAGCCACAAAAGCATCAACAACAACAAAAATAGCTATACTGGATTTCATCAAGATTAAAAACTCTGTGCTGTAAATGATACAATCAAGAAAATAAACAGGGCTTCCCTGGTGGCGCAGTGGTTGAGAGTCCGCCTGCCGATGCAGGGGACAGGAGTTCGTGCCCCGGTCCGGGAGGATCCCACATGCCGCGGAGCAGCTGGGCCCGTGAGCCATGGCCGCTGAGCCTGCGCGTCCAGAGCCTGTGCTCTGCAACGGGAGAGGCCACAACAGTGAGAGGCCCGCGTACCACAGAAAAAAAAAAAGAAAAAAAAAGAAAATAAACAGTCCACAGAAAGGAAGAAAATAATTTTCAAAATATATATATATGATATGAGCTTTTAACCAGAATATATAAAGAACTCTGACAACTCAAAAAAAGTAAAAATTGGCAAAAGGATCTAAACAGATGTTCAAATGGCCAATAAGAACCAGAAAAGATATTCAGGGCTTCCCTGATGGCACAGTGGTTGAGAGCCCACCTGCCAATGCAGGGGACATGGGTTCGTGACCCGGTCCAGGAAGATCCCACATACCGCGGAGCAGCTGGGACCGTGGGCCATGGCTGCTGAGTCTGTGCGTCCGGAGCCTGTGCTCCGCAACGGGAGAGGCCACAACAGTGAGAGGCCTGCATACCGCAAAAAAAAGAAAGAAAAAAGAAAAGATATTCAATATCGCTAGTCATCAGGGAAATGCAAATCAAAACCACAATGAAAGATCACATCACTTACACCAAGATGTTTAAATTAAATTAAAAAACAAAAGAAAATAACAAGTGTTGAAGATGTGGAGGAACTGGAACTCTCATTGTAAAACATTGAATCTACGTGGGAAAACAGTCTGGAAGTTCCTCAAAAATTTAGACATAGAGTTACTATATGACCCAGAAGTTTCACTCCCAAGAGAAATGAAATATATGTCTACACAAAAACTTGTACATGCATGTTTATATCAGCATTATTCGTAAGAGTCAAAAAGTGGAAGAAATCCAAATGTCCATGTGGTATATTCATACAAAAGAATATCATTCTGCAATAAAAAGAAACAAAGTCCTGTATATCCTACAAAATAGATGAACTTTGAAAACATTATGCTAAGTGAAAAAATCCATAAGGTAAAAGACACACCCCCTCACTCTATGATTTTCATGCCTGTGACATAACAGCCATTCTCAACCAAAATCAATGATCAAACAGCATTATTAGTTAGCTTTTTAATTAACTGCAAAAACAAAGTACTGTAGTGCAGAAGTCGAAGAATACACTAGAATGCATAGTGTTCAAATAGAAATAAAGAGGCAATAAGAGAAAGTCAAATTTTTCTCAGGACAATTGATCCTTTCTTAATTTAATTTTTAAAATTCCTACAGCTATTTTTGTTTCTTATGCTTCTGGATTTTTAAAAACTTTTTTCCCCAAATTTATCTTTGTAAATAAATTTATAATTACCAACTTTAATCCAAGAGCAAGCAGTTCATACATTTTCATGAAAATCAATATATAGTAAAATGACCAAATTATAACCATTTATAAAATCTATCATACATACAGGCACAAGCTACTTTTTATAAACGTTACATACTAAGAAAACAAACTTTGTACGGGTGTAAAGATTCATATTTTCATGGATATTAGTCCACAAAACATATTTATCTGAATTTAATTGAATGATGGGCCTGAAAGTTATTCTTAATACACAGACACATAATTAATTTATTTATCTAGTCTGGATTTCCTATTAAAACTTCTTTTTTGTTTGTTTGTTTGTTTGTTTTTGTGGTATGCAGGCCTCTCACAGTTGTGGCCTCTCCCGTTGTGGAGCACAGGCTCCGGTTGCGCAGGCTCAGCGGCCATGGCTCACGGGCCCAGCCGCTCCGCGGCACGTGAGATCTTCCTGGACCGGGGCACGAGCCCGTGTCCCCTGCATCAGCAGGCGGACTCTCAACCACTGTGCCACCAGGGAAGCCCCTATTAAAACTTCTTATAGGCTGTGGTCGAGTAAACTTTATAGTGACCGATAAAAAATTATAGGACTGTCTTCTGAAGTGTGGATTCGAGCACAACTTGGACGTACCAATAAATGAATTCTGGGTATTTTGGGACACAGCAGCTCCAAAGAAAAGCTGCTGAATTCTCAAAAGCGCATTTGTATGGTCTACATCCTACATTTAGCTTTCTCCAGCACGAATTCTTGAAAAAACTGGTGCCTCAGTTCCTCACTTTGAACAGGTGGCCTAGCTTCCAGAAGGAATATTTTCAGTGCCTGGAATACTGAGCAGAGTAACGTACACCCTGATACCGCGCAGGGCCAGCTTGTACCCACTCCCAAGGGCCAGTTGTGAAATTTTCAGGAATTTTGTGAGCTGGTTGACATCAAGCTAGTAGCTTGAAATAGGCCATCGTGGGACTATATACACCACAGACATTGGCAAGGACACTTTTACTCCACTCCTCGGAAGGGGAATATTGAAGGAACACTTCCAACTTCTCTCTTTCCCTCCAGAGAGACTTTCCAGAGTCTGAACTGAGCCTGAGTGTCTTTGGATCTCTGTACTTCACCTCATTCCAGATCTGCTACCCCCGGAAGCTCTTGTCCAGTGTGTGCTCGGCTTATCAGGGTGGACACTGGTCTGAGACTGTACAGTTCTGGCTGTCATTGCACATGTTTCCTTCCTGGTGGAATATTAGGAAGCCCACAGTGGCCACACATCTAGATCAGTTGGGGCAGCAGTAACCATGGTTACATGAGGTTATATCTATCAGATCCTGGATCTATCTATACATGGTTACATCTATCAGAATCCTGGATCTGTCTTCAGTTGGTGCCAAACTCAGAAGGGGAAGAAAGATGCATAGCTTTGGCCTTCAAAGATACTCCCAATATTTTCCTCTTCAAATTAACCACTTTCTTATTTTGTAATTAAAGTTCTCCCAAATTCACCATCTCTCCCCAAAAATCAAATCCATAAATTCAATTCCCTTCTACTTCTTCTCCATTGCAAACTTTACTTTTTTAAATTATTTTTTCAAAGACTCAACAGCTTTGTCTTCAATTTTCTGCAATCCAGTGTCCTTCACTTGTAATTATCGTGTGTTATACTCTGACACATTTGCTTGGATCTGAATCATCCAGCCCCACTAGCTGGAAATGACTTCCTTTCCTTTCGTTTTTGTCTCTCACATTTCCCAGATTCCAGGTTGTCCTAACCTTCTGCTTTTTAAGTCTGAAAGTCCTGAGTAGGAGCCTTACTGTGAAGGTTAATTTTATGTGTCAACTTGGCTAGACAACGGTGTGCCGATATTTGGTCCAACATTATTGTGGATGTTTCTGTGAAGGTGCTTTCAAAGATGAAATTAACATTTAAATCATTGGACTTTGAGTAAAGAAGATTATCCCCCATAATGTGAATGGGCCTCATCCAATCAGTTGAAGGTCCTAACAAAGACTGACCTCCCCTGAATAAGAAGAAATTCTGCCTCCAGACAGCCCTTGAACTTGAACTGCAACTCTTTCCTGAGGCTTCCCCAGTTATGTTTTGGACTCTCCGAAGTAGAGAGAGTTAATTTCTCAAATAGAGAGAGAGAGAGAGAGAGAGAGAGGTCATTATCTTTTACACACCTCCCAGTTCAAACGCCATTGTTCTCCTGGAACTGTTCATTTTTCCCCATCTAAACCTTTTCTGCAGTTATTGTTTCAGCATTAAGGGAGTGAGGATTTGGGGCCTAGATATAGAATCGCCATAGTTTTCTCTGAAACCTAATTATTTCAGAGACCTCTCACTTAATATTGGTTTCTTTGCAGATGCAAATGTCAGTTCAGATACCTTGTTCCCACGAATAAGACTTACAGTAAATTATGTTCTTAGAGATTAATTAATCAAACTGATAATCTGGCCTTCCCTGCATATAGTTTCTTGGAAGCTGGCCTCGTATTTGTCTGCAAACTCCTCAGCACACATCTCCTCTGGGAAGGGTTTTCCTGCTGCTCCCCCCACCCCTTCCTCCAGACTTTGGAGAGGACCCATGCACAGAGGGCAGAAGCTACCTTCCTCTCTGTTTGCTTTCCTCACCTCCACTTGTCACTGTCCTGTGCCTACTTTTCTTCCTGGCATCCCTGTCTTTCATAGCAGACGTTTAACGTGCACAATCCACTCCTTCCAACCACACACATATACACACTTAGACTTGATATTCACTGCTCAGTGCAAACTCTAGAAAAATCAGCATAATTATCTGCATTTAATGGATGAGAAGACTGAGACAAAGACTTCCCTCAACACTCACATCTACTAAGTGACAGAATGGAAGATGCTACTTTTGTCCTGCACCTACACACATCTGACCAGGTACCCCAAGGGTCTTTCTATCCAGTCTACTGACCTGTAACTTCCCAGGATGAAGTTCCTTTCTTGACACTGAATGGATGGTAAAAGAATCCTGACTTCTTCCAAAATATGCGGCAAACCATGGACCTGCATTACTCAAAAGTAGCCTTTTAGGGCTTCCCTGGTGGCGCAGTGGTTGAGAGTCCGCCTGCTGATGCAGGAGACATGGGTTCGTGCCCTGATCCGGGAGGATCCCACATGCCGCGGAGCAGCTGGGACCATGAGCCATGGCCACTGAGCCTGAGGTCCAGAGCCTGTGCTCCGCAACAGGAGAGGTCACAACAGTGAGAGGCCTGCGTACCACAAAAAAAAAAAAAAAAAAAGTAGCCTTTTAAATAAATTAATTATAGTTATCTCTACATTTCTGGTATAGAATGACCAATGACTATTAAAAAAACTTTGTGAAAATATTTTTAAAAATCAGATGTATAAGTATTTGTTTTACAACTCACAAGGGATTCCCACTATGGCTTCTCTCTAGCTCCTACAGCTATGTCTTTAACATTAGATTAAATATTTAGAACTAAATTATTGTTTAAGAATGAATTGGACTGATTATGATTTTTAATACATTCAGTTGGACAAAAATCAGTTTGTAATCCACTAACTATGAAAATTTATAAGTGAATTGCTTCAACCAGGGCCAACCTAAGATGCCTTAGAGGCTGAGACCCATCTGCTTTTTGATATTGCATATTTTCTGAAAAGACCAAGGAATATGGAAGTATAATTTGCAGTTAAAAATAAAAATTTACACTAATGCTCAGATTTTATGATGGAAAATCTAAATCTTCCAGATAAAGTATAAATAGGCATAGTTATACATGCAGAGCCTTATGTATACAATTCCATTCACACAGCCCCATACACACACACACACACACACAGAGTCACTCAGTTGTGTACATACACATGCATTCACATGCATAAACTCCTTCCTCTTACATTGTGAAAGAATATTAAATGAAAGTTATTATGAGAAACTAAAAAGCATATCAACAATTAAACCACAAATATGACAACAGCAACAAAACAGCTTAAAACTAAGTCCCATGTGACCTCTCTGCCTTGGCTTTAATGCTAGTGGACATGAACTTAGCCAGTCTGACTTCACCTGGGATGCTCTCACATTTATCTATCAGCCCCTTTGAGGAGCAAACACAGATATACTCTTTTGTTTCTCGTGCTCTTTACCTCAAATCTACATTTCACATTAGAAAATAATCCAACTTAATGGCTTCTCCTGGGAGATATCTCTAGATTTATATATTTATTGATAGAGCGGTTGAATGGAAATTTAATCTAATGTACATTTAAGTGGAAAGAATAAGAACAGGCACATTCATTATTTCTATTTATCCCAAGTTAATGTTTTGAGACTCTACAGCTGAATATTTTTTAATGAGTATTAAGTAAAACAGAGATTGCCTCATAATTTAATGTTTCTGTTAATGTGTTTCTTGATTCTAAACTACTATAAATTCATTGCAATTAAGTGGCAGAATTATTTAATGTGATTTTGCCCGTCTGAATCGATTATCGTTTGTCCACAAGAAGCTGTCTGGCAAATACCAAGAATGTATATCACTGACAGGCAAATGGATTTCCCCTCTCAGCAAAGCGTAACATGTAATTTTAATTCATTATCTGAGGATGTAAGATCACATTAAATATATAGAAAATAATCATCCTGACCAGGAGCAGCTGAATTTCCACTATCAAAATATTTATCTCTATCACGTAACACTTTATCTTGAAAAACAGAAGAAAAGTGCTATTTTTATCAGATTCGCCACGTGTATTTTTCAGATTCTAGAATGTGTCCTACATTTGTCCACAACTCTTTAGCATTAAGCCAATAAAGAGACCACATGACTCCCTCTTTCTACTACGTGGACTAGCTGCTGGTCCCCCTTCTACCTCTGTATGTTGTATGAGTACCAACATCCTAAAAGCCCTTTAAACTCTGATATTTTATTAGTTTCTGAAAACAGATCCGTTGGCTTTTTAGCCCACCAGAGTTCCATTCAGGATACTTCCTTCGATTCTAGAACATTCAAGTGGAAAGCAACCTACAAAATCTGTCCACTGGCCCATTTACCAGATAAGAACATTGAGGCCAAGAACTGGCAAATGACTTGCTCTTGTGTAGAAGCAGAGCAGCTTTGAGTGTTTAGTGTATATTTCTTTCCCTAGGCTGCCTCTTTAGGTACATCTTACCTGTCCTTCTCCACTGTCCATGCTGAATAGGTCAGCACAGACCTCTTCCCCTGAGGGCTGCCTACCCTAGGGAAGACTTCTGAGACCTCAGAGGGCTGTGACTGGTGGCCCCAGGGTGGTTCTCAGCAGCAGCCAGGCTTCAGGCTGACCTTCTCCATGAGGCCCCAGACTCACTCCATCATGTCCCCACTGGGAACATTCCCCATGCCTCACCCACCGCTGACTCATCACCAACCTCAGTGACATTTCCAAAGGGAAATCCACAGGAGGGTCTTGCTGAGCCTCCTACTGGCAACTGCAGAATCACAACCACCTTTTGAAAGTCAAGATTCCCTGAAGGAACTCACTCAGAACTCTCCACGACTGAGCACATGAAAGAGAGATACACACACACAGGCACAACAGGCTCCCGTCACATTCCTTCATTCAGGAAATGTTTACGGAGCAACTACTGTGTAGGCTTTGGGGATAGATACATTGGTGAATGTGGATGACACAGTCCCTGCCCTCATGGTGGTGGGGAGGGAGCAGATTATATAACTAGTCAGTACGTAACAAACAATATTACTGCAGAAATTGTAAGTTTTCCAAAGGAAATAGTCAAGGTGAGGAAAACAAGACAGGTTGAGAAAGCTCTACATTAGGTGGATCTTGGCTCTAAGGAGGTGATGTTTGAGCTGAATTCAGAAGCATAAAAATAAGCTTCTCAAACTCCAGTCACTTTTACCTTGACCCATGAAGCTCCTGCCTCAGTGGCCTCCACTGAGAACCCTGAATCTCCAAACTTGTTGCTGCCTCAGGGCTGCTTGAGTGTTTCTCATTCCCAAGGTGCTTCCCTAGAAATCTCAAGGTCAGCTCCTTCTAATCTGGCTCTCAAGTTTCATGTGACCTTCTCAAAGAGGTGGGCCCCACTACTCCATATAAAGTAGCCCTTGATGTTCTCAAACACACCACCCTGTTTCCTTAATTTTTCTTAGGATTCCAGAAATAAATTATATGACCTATCTTTTATCCAACCTTGGTTAAAATTCTAGTTGAAACTGGAAACGTGTAGCAGTTAATTAAAAAAATTTTTGAGAGAAACTAGGAGTAGAAGTTATCAAGAAATATAGTGGACAAAAATACATTAAGTGTATAGACATAATTTTTATAATGTTGATAAGTTAATATATATAGTATAAACATATTAAGTGTAATGTAAATTCTACACCTCTTTAAATATTAATTAAAACCATTTTTCTGGTTATAGAAAGTATATGCCATCATAAAAACATTTTGAAAAGGTAAGAAAAAAAATTGTAACAAGAGGATGTCTCATTACCAATAAACAGACAAGTGAAAGACCCAGTAGCTCCTAGTAACTGCTCTGATGGAGCAGAGGTGATCCACAAGTGTCAGTCAGTGCAACACTCGTTAAGTGGTTTGGTTATATCCAGTCAAGCGGAAGAAGAGCAAGCTCACAACCCAGCCATGCTTCCAGGTAGATAACCTAGGGGACTTTACACTCCTGCACAAGGACATGTGCACAACAAGTTCATATTGGCATTGGGGATGCAAAAACAGGCCACTACCTCAATTCTCATCAGTAAAATAGAAAAAAATAATTTTTGTCTATTTCTTCACATGTGCAATTTTGTAGAAGAGTGATTATAGCCGTACACCTCAACATGAAAAATCTCACAAACGTGGCATAGACCGAATGAAGCAAATCCCAGGATACATATGTAGAGTTTAAAAACCTTCAACACATTTTGTTTAGCTATATAAACCTACACAAATACATATATTATAAGACTACTATGTACTGACTATTAAAAAAAGTGACATGAGAAACAGGAATTTCAGGATGGTGGCTCCCTCCTGAGACAGGAAGGGGAATGGGCTTGGGAAGGAATACAGAGGGCTTCCAAGGTGTGGGGATTGCCCACATATCAGGTTGATATATATGGGAGCATTTATCGTGTTGTTATGTTAGTTGCGTATGTAATTCATATAAATTCATTTATGAAACATTTCATAATGAAAATGGGGTCTAGAAGAAGAGAAACCAATATAAGAGCTTTCAGAATACAAAATTCTGAGTTAACCATTAAATTAATATAGACATAAGGAAACACAGAGACTATGAACATATCAGTTCTCCTTAAAAAAATTAAATCTCTACTTTCTCTGTATCTTTTTTTAAGATGTTGGGGGTAGGAGTTTATTAATTAATTTATTTATTTTTGCTGTGTTGGGTCTTCGTTTCTGCACGAGGGTTTTCTCTAGTTGTGGCAAGCGGGGGCCACTCTTCATTGCGGTGCACGGGCCTCTCACTATCGCGGCCTCTCTTGTTGTAGAGCACAGGCTCCAGATGCGCAGGCTCAGTAGTTGTGGCTCACAGGTCTAGTTGCTCCGCGGCATGTGGGATCCTTCCAGACCAGGGCTCGAACCTGTGTCCTCTGCTTTAGCAGGCAGATTCTCAACCACTGCGCCACCAGGGAAGCCCCATCTCCATATCTTTTCATTGTCGTTAATTAATTTTGAAACTTTTATTTTATTTTTCACCCCCTCTCAAAATACTGTTTTTTAACACAGGCTTTTGGGCTTAAAAACAATATTTTCCCTTTTTTAAAATTGAGGTATAATTGAGGTATAATATAATTATATTAGTTTAGATGTACAACATAATTATTGGGTGTTTGTATATATTACAAAATGATCGCCACAATAAGTCCAGTTAACCCGTTGCCATACATAGTTAACAAATTTTTTTTCTTGTCATGAGAACTTTTACGATTTAGTCTCTTAGCAACTTCCAAATATGCAGCACAGTATTATTCACTATAGTCACCATGCTGTTCATTGCATCCCCATGACTTACTTGTTTTATAACTGGACCTTTTGACCTCCTTCACCTATCTTGCCCACTCCTCAGTATATATATCAAGTAAACTTGCCAAAACCTTTGTCACTTAAATTTCTCTTAAATTTATAAACTGCTTGTCTTGGAGTTCATTTTGATCACCAACCTTCTGCTAATTAAGAAGGGAGAATGACTTCTCTACTGTGGTTAAAATGAATTTAACCAGCTTTCAACAAGTTAGTCTTCAAAAATAAATTACTAGATATACGAGGGTAACTGCAAAATGCCATGTTTACTCAATTTCCTAGAGCTCTGTTACGATAATTTCCTGTTTGTCTACTTGATTATTTTTCCACCCCCTCATAGAATGTAGACATTATGAGAGGAGGTTTCCCCTGTGACACAGTTCTTAGAATAGTATCTAGCTCCTAGTGAGCCTAGATAAATATTTGCTGAATACATAAAAATTTAAAAAAAAAAACCTCTTTAGAGATTTTATAGGCGATGGGCATACATCACAAGAGAGTCAAGTAAAGCCCAAGTCTGAGCTTGCTACACACAGAGAAAGTTTTCAAAATTATTGTCAACTAAAATTTTAATGAATACTCTTCATTCCTCATGACTTTTCCCTAAGAATAAAAGATGATATTTCTGATGTTCTTAACTTGAAGGGCCATGGTTTTCCCATTAACTTTCTAAATAGCCGATGGCCATTATCCTTGCTGCCAAATATCAAGCAGTGTATTTTTATAGAAATTGTTGCAATGATTCTATAGACCTTCAGTCCTGAATCCTCACATATAATTTTATCAATATTTGTCTACATATTTCTACTGATTTTTTTCCTTAGGTGACTATGTTCCAATTCCTGTTATCAGCTTCAGAGAAGATAGAACTAGCTTTTGAGTCACACATGAGCATGGAAGATCTACCTTGTTCATCTCCCTATCCCCCAATCCCGGTTCAGATGCTGACCAGTGGCCCATGAGCGCTTTGACAGAAGGAAGCAGCAGTTACCAGGGGTAAGAGAAATCACAAAGGACTACCACAAAGGGCATTAAGATAAATCAAAATAGACATTTTAAAATTCTTATGCCAGACAAAATGGCAGGAGTCGCCATGGCTTTGAAGCCATTGAGCAGGTAACTGAACAAGATGAGGATGAAAACTGTCAATACAGAAAGAACTGAGCTGTTAAAATGGCAGGTTTAGAAGGTTCAGGATGAGAAAGCAGATGCTGAATAGACAATGAGTTATAAAACTGGCTAATGTATGCAGTTTGATGAGTTTGGATGCATGCATAACCCATAAGACCATCACCATAAACAAGGTAATAAATGTATCATGGGTGTGTGTATATGCCAAACTCTTTAAGTTGTGTACATTAAATATGTTTTTTTGGTATATCAATAATATCTTAATAAAGCTGTAAAAAAAGAATTTTGGCAAAAAAAAAAATCCCTCTACACTGAAATGTAGACTATAGGAAATGGAAAGATTCCATTATCTTACATAATGCAGAATTCAAACACAGTCAAGAGAAGTACAAGGAAAAAAATTATATAAGCCATTCTCACTTATGAACACTAGTTTTAATCCTAAGTGAAACATCAGCAAACTGAAAAAAATTTGGCTAAGCTTTTGTAACTTTGAGAAAGTGTAGGTTATGTAAAGCAGACATCATTGTATGGAATGAAGATAATCAGATAATATAAAAGGCTACACTTAAATATTTGACAATTTTTTAAAAATGGCTAAATATAAGAGTGAAAATTAAAGGGAGATGAGACTGGTTAACTAATAAAAGCAGTAGGTAATTTTTTAGCGTTAATTTTGGTTTTCATGGGATATCATTTCCAGTAACTCTACTGTATATGCCTACTGGATAATTTATTCATTCCTGCTTTCTAATCAGCTGTTTATTGGAGGTTAACCACATGCCAGGAACTGGGGGTTGAAGGTTGAATAAGTTTCTACCTACAACCCCAAGAAATACATGGTGTTATCTGAATAATCTTTTTGTGCTGTATCCTTGTTGAAAAAATATTCCACCATTATACACTCATCTTATTTTTTAATTTGCTGTACTGTTAAAATACAAATACTCCTGTGTGGGATGCTAACATTGTAAATATAACTAGTCATACACACTTCTAACAATTCTAAAAAGTAAGTTAAAGAAAAAATAACAAGCATTATCACCCTCTTTCTTGATAGCAGATTTATTGGGAGTGATGGAGAGGACAGAAGAGAAGGCTATGAGAGCTTTGAGCGTCTCTCCAGGTAGAGGTACAGAGGCCCCTGCCATGTATAATGTATGGAAATAGTCTCAGAAATGTCTACCTTATATTTAAAATTTTTCTTAGCACTGAAAACGAATATGATAATATTCGTTTATGATAATATAACACATTTTAAATTGCATATTTTGATTAGAATTTTGATTAGAATCTTCATAGAATTTGACTCATTTGCTAATAAATAGCTGAATTAAATATACTAATTGTTATGGATTGAATTGTTTCTCCCATAAATTCCTACTTGGAAGTCCTAAGTCCAGTACCTCAGAATGTAACCTCGTTTGTTATAGGTTCTTTACAGAATTAAGATGAGGTCATTAGGTCAGGCCCTAATATGATCGGTGTCCTTATAAGAAAGGGAAATTTGATACAGGGAGAACCCCATGTGACTACAAAGATAAACATCTGCAAGCCAAGGAGAGAGGCCTGGAACAGATCCTCACTCACAGCCCTCAGAGGAAAAAAAAAATCTGCTTACATTTTAATTTCAGACTTCTAGTTTTCAGAACTGTGAGGAAATAAATCTGTATTGTTTAAGGCACCCAGTTTGTGATGCTCTTGTGACAGCCCTTGCAAAGTAATATACTAAGAATATCTATTGCAGAAATAACTTTGCTTTATTAAATATCAGACTTACATTCATATAGCTTGTGGTTTAGAAGGGCTATGTTTAATGCATATTGGAATATTTACAAAGATCATAGAAAACCCATGGAGTTCACTGTGACTATTCTCTAAGTGATCACTTCTAGCAAATTAGGAGGCTTGCAGTTTTGAACTGGTTTTTTCAAAATTTCTGGATTCTGTTGTTATAATTCACAAAATGAAAGAATTTGGTATAAATTTAACAAAATATGTATAATATCTATATAGGAAAAACTACAAAACTCTGATGAAAGAAATCACAGAAGAATTAAATAAATAAAGAGATATTCCATATTCATGGATAGGATGACTCAATATTGTCAAGATGTCAGTCCTTCCCAACTTTATCTATAGGTTCAATGTAATCTCATTCAAAATCCAAGAAAGTTATTTTGTGGATATCAAAACATATTGTAAAGTTTATGTGAAGAGGCAAAAGACCCAGAATAGCCAAAGCGATATTGAAGAAAAACAAAGTTGGAGTATTGATGCTCTGCAACGTAAGACTTACTATAAAGCCACAATAATCAAGGCACTGTGATATTGGTGAAAGCATAGACAAATAGATTAATGGAACAGAATAAGCCCAGAAATAGAACCATATACATTTAGTCAACTGATCTTTGACAAAGGAGCAAAGCAATACAATGGGGGAAAAATAGTCTTTTGAACAAGTGGTACTGGAAGAGCTGACATCTACATGCAAAAAAAGGAAAAAAGTCTAGACACAGGCCTTACACTCTGCACAAAAATTAACTCAAAATGTGGATCAAAGACTTAAACATGTAAAACTTAAAACTATAAAACTCCCAGAAGATAACATAGGAGACAACCTAGATGATCTAGGGTATGACCAGGGTATTTTAGATACAACACCAAAGGAACAATCCATGAAAGCAATAATTGATCAGCTGGACTTCATTAAAACTAAAAACGTGTTCTCTGAGAAAGACAGTGTTAAGAGAGTGAGAAGACAAACCACAGACTGGGAAGAAGTATTTGTGAAAGACACATCTGATAAAGTACTGTTATCCAAAACATACAAAGACCTCCTAAAACTCAGCAATAAGAAAACAAACAACCCAATTAAAAAGTGGGTCAAATATGTTAACAGACAAGTCACCAAAGAAGATACAGATGTCGAATAAGCATATGAAAATATTCTCCACATCATGCGTCATCTGTGAAATGCATAAAAAAATGACACCACTACATACCTATTAGAAAACCCAAAATCCAGAACACTGACAACACCAAATGCTGACAAGGATGTGGAACAACAGGAACTCTCATTCATTTTTAATGGGAATGCAAAATGTACAGTCACTTTGTAAGACAGTTTGGCAATTCTTATAAAACTAAACATATGTTTATCATATGATCTAGCAATCACACTTCTTGGTATTTACCCAAAGGAGTTGAAAACTTGAGTCCCCACAAAATCCTGTATTTTAATATGTATATAGCTTTATTCATAATAGCCTAAACTTGGAAGCAACCAAGATGTCCTTCAGTAGGTGAGTGGTGCATGGCACAACCTGACAGTGAAATATTATTCAGCACTAAAAACAAATGAGCTATCAAGCCATTAAAAGACATGCAGAAGCCTTAATTTCATATTTTAAGTGAAAAAAGTCAATCTAAAAAGCTATATACTATATGATTCCAACTATGTGACATTCTGGAAAAGGTACAACTATGAAGACAGGAAAAAAATCAATGGTATCCAGGGGTTGGGGAGGGGAGAGAGAGATAAATAAGCAGAGCACAGAGAATTATGCAATTATGAGAGATATAAGTCATTATATATTTGTACAAAACCATGGAATGTACAACAACATGAGTGAACCATAATATAAACTAATGTAAACTATGGACTTTGATTAATTATAAACCACTGTAGATTCATCAGTTGTAATAAATGCAACAATCTCTTGGGAACGGTTTTTTTTTTTTTTTTTTTTTGCGGTACGCGGGCCTCCCACTGTTGTGGCCTCTCCCGTTGCAGAACACAGGCTCCTAACGCGCAGGCTCAGCGGCCATGGCTCACGGGCCCAGCCGCTCCGCTGCATGTGGGATCTTCCCGGACCGGGGCAGGAATCTGTGTCCTCTGCATCGGCAGGCGGACTCTCAACCACTGCGCCACCAGGGAAACCCTGGGAAAGGATTTTTAATGGGGAAGTCTATGTGGGTGTGAGTCTATGCATGTGTCAGGCCAGAGTATATGAGAAATCTCTGTAATTTCCCACCAATTTTTCTGTAAAACTTAAACCTCTCTTAAAAAATAAAGTAATAATAAAAAATAAATGTACTGAAGGGTTTGCTAAATTCTGTCAATAAAATAGTAAAGCTAAATGAAATCAAAATAATTGTTTCCAACTAGTATTTTCAGTTCTTGCTACATTTGAAAGTATCATATTTTGCCCTTTCCATTTAAAATATTATGGTAATACTTCTCCAATTTATGGTCATTGCCATCAAATTGAACTTCTATCAAAATTCCCTTATTTGGTAGTTGGC
Source organism: Leucopleurus acutus (assembly GCF_964270905.1). Taxonomy (NCBI): domain Eukaryota; kingdom Metazoa; phylum Chordata; class Mammalia; order Artiodactyla; family Delphinidae; genus Leucopleurus; species Leucopleurus acutus. The sequence goes on along the minus strand of NC_139145.1, from coordinate 169,084,324 downwards.
ATATGTTGGCTTCCATTTTCACAGTATTGTTTGATAGAAGTCTCTAAGAGGAGTGTTGGTTTAATTCACCATCTATTGGTATCTTGTTTGTGTGAAAGGTTGTGTACATTTTATCTTCATTGCTAATGGGTGTTTCACTCATTCAATGTCTGGGGAAAGCAGCTTGATCTCCTGCTTCACTAGGATGAAACTTAAAACCCAAATTTTCCAGAATCCCACATAGGTCTTCTGACAACAGTCCATAATACTTCTACTTTATGGTACTGTACAACTTTTATGTCTGACATACAATGTCCACTCTCATTCAAATACATAATGTGTGTATAGCAACAGTCCCATGCCCAATATGTGAATTTTCATTCTGTTACTGCTCTGCTTTGTATATTTCAAAATATATCATACACCAGCCTAATTTTATTTGTCAGTAGCTACTAATTCTTTACATTCTACTCTTTATGCCTATAATTAGTCATCTGTTTTAACAAATCATGTATATCTTGGGGGTATTAATTTACATATAGACACATTCTGCATATTATTTAATCAGTTTAATACTGGGGATGGATATCAAGACATTGAAGTAACTAAATGCAGGTATATTTTTATGTTAATTGGCATCAATACAAGATAGTATTAGATAGAAAAAAGGAGCGTGCAGTCCTACTTAAGCAGTCCTACTTAAACAGATGTAAGTGTGATTACGCATAGAAAAATGTTAATAGATTTTATCTATGGGAAATGGAAATAGAGTAGGTTTTCCTTCCACTTTATGATGTTCTGAATTAAGGAAGACATGTTAAATCAACCATATGCTATTTGGGGAACTCAGACACCATAAGTTCTAGTTGCTAAGTGAGGTTGACTATAGTCCTAGGAAATAAGAATCTTTCAATTATTTATATCCTTTGGAGAACTTCAAACCTTCAGTGGCTGTGAATAAATTGATTAAAATATAAGCAAATATAGTTTAGTAAAATAATACAGAATACAGGAGGCCCAGCACCAGCTATTCCTGAACCATCATCCCCAGGAGGGTCAGAGCTGTATCCTAGGAGCCTTACAGGGGGTCAGCCCAAGAGAATAAGTTTTGTTCTGCCAGATTTTGGGAATTTTGATCTTTAGGATTCTTGCATTAGTTTACTGGGGCGACATAGTGTGTTACCAAGTCTCTCTCTCTTTTTTTTTTTTTGCGGTACGCGGGCCTCTCACTGTTGTGGCCTCTCCCGTTGCTGAGCACAGGCTCCGGACGCGCAGGCTCAGCGGCCATGGCTCACGGGCCCAGCCGCTCCGCGGCACATGGGATCCTCCCGGACCGGGGCACGAACCCGTGTCCCCTGCATCGGCAGACGGACTCTCAACCACTGCGCCACCAGGGAAGGGAAGCCCACCCAGTCTCTTTTTCTAAACGTAAGTGGTCTTCAAAGAAATGTTTAGCTCAAACATTTCAATAAATTTACTTCAGCCATTTGAAAGCCAGAAAAACTTTTGAACATAGATCAAACTTGCCAGAGTAAAGAGAAATCAGCCACAGAAGTTTGAATAGGGTTAAAGCCTGCTCTTAACTACAAAACCTTTTGATTTTATTCCCTCACCTAGCACAGGGCTGCTCTCAGCATAGATCCACAAACTTTATTTTATCTTTAGACACTGTTTAATAACTCTGTATCCTCCTTAACACTGTGCTGTCCCCATTGACTGAAATATCCAGTCGCAGGGGACACATTTGCTCAGGGTCTTCAGCTCTGCTCTTCAGCTCTGCTCACACCTGGTGGGAAGGTATGCCCTGATTCTGGCTCAGCTAGACCTGGGCCCCAGGCCTTCTCTTCTTGTTCTAGGGCCTCCTGCACATCCTTTAATTCCTCTGTGCCTCAGTTTCTACAGTTGCATAATAGCACAACTCTTTGATGATAATACAGCTGTTTGATAAAAATAAAACTATATTCAACAGGCATAGAATTTTTCAGGTGAGCACCTGAGGCCCTGAGATAAGGAACAGTTTCCCTAATCTAGTGGCAGAGGTGGGACTGAATCCAGGTTCCCTTCTCTTAACCTGCGAGTTTTATAGGGCACTGTCACGGCCCTTTCCTAGACTAACCAAATTGGGAATCACTCCTAAATTTCCTATGAGAAATTTGGTGTGTAAAATGTAGTGGACAGTCCTTAGGATATTATTCATATTTTATGAAATGATGGTGTCAGATTTGGATGGCGCCCTTTAAAGAGCAAGGTGTAAAAAGTGAAGGATGAATCCTGCTCAGAAAGAATGTCTCCAATGATACAATGAGGCAAACGCTTGGATAGAGTTTTCTCCCATTCTGCCTACACTCAAGCAGAGAAATTTTTGTACCAAAAGAAAACAGCCGTCACTGAAAATCCAAGACCCACTAGCTGAGGCTTTCCTACAATGCAAAGGAGTAAATCCTTCCCATTTTCACTCAGTCCAGGGTGTGTCAGCAGTAAATGCATTTGAAATGCATTTACAAATCTCTTAGACTCATTACACTAATGAAATTCATGACTTTGCCCTTGCAAATGTTCTCATGCATAGTGTGTGGCCTTGCAAATGTTCTCATGCATGGTGGCTCTTGATTTTTCTAAAATCCTTTGGCTTTGGCTATGATCCACACAATTTAGCTGTGGGTTATCATGTATTATTTTATAATTGATTCACATTGTTCTCTAACTGATTTCTATCTGAGTCACGTCACTGAAACCATGTCAAGGATCTCTCCAGAAGCTTAAAGAGACTGAAGGAAAATTACCATCTTCTACTGGGAAAATCTTATAAGCAAACCACTACTATAGATAAATAAACATGAATATATATATTCATATATATGAATGTTAAGACCAAGATGCTCTTATAACATTTCCTTCAGCTTGACTAAATTTAAACAGGCTTCTTTTTGACTCCAGACCTGACCTCCCTTTACTTAGAGCATTTACTTGGGAAAATTTACCAATTGTTTTCCGTTCTCTTTGAGATGTAAATTTTTAAAAGGCCTCTTTCCAGTTTTGCAGGCCAGGGATGCCTTTCTCAAGGACCTGGGAGCGATCTCTCTGAAGTACAATCAGCAAGGAGGGTAGCACCCCTACCCCCCAGTCTCTGTGGGAGGGTAGGAACCTAGCTGGAAGGCTCTTTGCTCCAAGTTGTAAAACCACCTCCTCACATGAAGATAGAGGAAAGTCCACATTTTGTCAATGAGCTTTGAAACCCTTTCCCAGTTTCCTTCTTCTCTTACCCTTCCCAAAGGCAGCAGTCACCATGAACCTAAAGCACCGCTTCTGGTGTCCCTGGGAAAGGGAAGAAAGAGACACAGCTTATAAACCGAGACAGCTGTGACGGGTCCTGAGTAATGTCCACATCCTGCTGGGTTGGAAGAGCAAGACTCACTGCCCTGGCAGAGGAGTCGTCTCCAAGGTGGTAACCTGCCCACTGGAATCCCTTCCCTTGCTGTTGTTCTCCAAGGACCCTTTGGAAAGATGCAAGGGAGGCTGTCCCTTCTGGAAAAGCGCCACTTAGAAACCTGTTTCTAAACCTGTTTCAGGTTGGGGCCTCAGGGTCACCATAGGGTATAGCAACCCCAATTCTTTGTTTTCAGCGGACCCCCTGTGTCTTTGAGAAAACAGTCCTGTGAAGGTAGATTGTCTTTCTGTTGATTTGCATTTGGTCAACACAATTAATGAGGGACCAATGCTGAAATATTGTTCCTGGATCAAGGGCAAGTCTGGGATATTCTGCTTCTTAGAAATAGACCTGAATATGGGCCCAGCTCCACAAAGTTCAGTTTAATATGTATCTTGCTCTCTGCCTCAAAACAACAGTTAAGAAACAATGGAGAGTCTGCACTTTGTCTGGAGGTGGAATCCTAGATGAGGCCATGCACAGTTCTGATATTTGTTAGACAGGGATTGGGCCTGGGAGAAACAGACATGAGCCAGATGCCCTTCACATCTTCAGATATATTTCCTGCCCTGGAGCTGCTATTGGCACTGTAAAAAATTAATAAACAGAAACTTCAATTAAATAGAGTCAGGAGACCAGAAGGGGGAGCTCTAATGCACTGTGACTATAGCAGAGTCCAAGAGTAAGAAGGAAGATGCCTCTTCTTTCCTAGCAAGGATCCAGCCAATGAAAAGCCAAGGACTCTTTATTTACTATGGCCCTTCCAACTTTCTTTTCCCCTGTATGGAATTGCCCTCCTTCCCTGGCTGTGAGGGGACTAACACGTGGCTCACCATGGTTGCAGACCAGAATTGCAATTCTCTGCTGATCCCAGATAAGTACATCTTTGCTGGAGAACTATCTGACAATTTATCTGTTTTATGTCAACAGTACCAGTTTTAGTTTAGGAGTTGGGAGCTGGACTTTTCCAACATTAAATACTATGATCTCAATGGCTATGCTTGATTACGGTCCTAGGGAGAAAGGTCTTCTTTCAGAAAAGCTGTGTTTTCTCCCTCTTCTAATTTATTTCCAATGCCTTAAATGTTTTCTATCAAGTCCTTGAAAGTTCAGCCACCATTAACACTTGATGTGCATTCCAAAACAACAACAGCAAAAAATTTAACAAAATGCTGTGCTAAGCCATAGCAGGCTTTCCTGCTCTGTCCTCGGGAAAAGCCTGGAGTGAAAAATGACCTTTGCTTCCTCCACGTGTCTTGCCTCAGCCAAGCCCACAGTTAGCATCTCTCACTTGTCCCACCTCAGCTGCAGGTGTCATTCTCTGGACCAGTTAGAGTTTCCTGAGTACAACTGCCACTCTGCCACTCTGGCTAATTGTGATTCAGGGAGGCTGAACAATGAATCCTCAGAAGGACAAGAGCCAGAGAACAGTGGAGTCCTGGGAAATGAGATGCAATGGACAGTCCCTTAAAGGTGCAGAGATTCATATATTTTTATCCTTGATTCTATCTCCCAGTCAAGATTCAAGTTCCAGAACAGGGAAACTCTGATTGGCCTTGTTTAAGTCTCATGCTATCTCCTGTGACCAGGGGTTACGGAGAGGGCAGTTTGATAGATATTCTCACTGTGCAGGATCTGGGGGAAATGGGATGACCAATGCTTGATTTTTCTGGGAATTACCCAGTTTTATTACTAAAAGTCCTACACACTGGGAACCCTATCAGTCCCATGAAAAGTGGGGTTAGCTGCTCACACTGAGGGAGCCACTCACCTCCTCAGGGAGGGCTTGCTTCTCATAGGAAACTGAGACACTATTACCTTAGGCAGAGTGAATGATGGGCTGGCCTAAAACTGTTAATATCCATGACCAAAAAACAAAAATTAGTGTTATTACCAAAATAAGTATGGATTCTGGGCAGGCCCCAAATTGTAAGTGTTAACTTGTGCCCTCTTTTGATTTCTGTTGTGGTATGTAATTTTCTACATGCTACTGGGTCACCAGAGTGGGAAACATGGGAGAGAATGAGAGCACCAACATGTGGACTTAGTTTTCCATCCTTGGAGCTCTAGACTCCTTTAAAAGGAGGGAGAATTCATTAGTTAGCCAGGAACATCAAAGCACTGTCATCGCCTTTTTCCTTGTGGTTTTTTTCTGATTCTAAAACAAGTTTCCTTAAAAAGCATGGGTTTGAAGGACAGTGTGTACATGCTCCACACTGACCACATTGTGCTGTCAACAAATTCAGGATATACCAGCTCTAACTCAGCATCTGTTCAAAAACAGGCACAAAAACTCACGTGGAGTTACAAACATGACCAGGCTCTAGACCACAGCTCTGAGGAGCATGCAATGGAGTGGCCCCAGTCATGGAATCAATTTCCTTGGAATCAGTTAACTTTGCTGAGTTTCACGGCCACAAACTGTACCTTCCACCTCCTGCAAACCTCCCTCCAGTGAGTCTCCAGGAGTCCAGAGGAATAAGTTTCCACACGTCTTTGGAACTATCCTGCCTCTCCTGTGAAATCTATAGACCTCTTGTTCTCCTTAGCACAGTCTGTGAATATGGAGTGTTCCATACATACATTGCACAATTAAATGTAATTTCTGTGTCATGATTAAAATTACCAGGTGACTAATATTTAATGATACATCAACTTCACATTTCATCAGAATTCTTACTTCTATTTCCTATTTCATCAGAAAAGGTATATTTTAATATGTACAACTGAGGTAGCTACACTGGGGACACCTAGGAGCTCAGCATTGCCAAAGTCATATGTGATATCTGTTCAGCAATTGCTGAACATTGTTTTTAAAAAGCCAAATTTTAAAAAGCCTCCTTGAAAATTTAACTTACGCTTCTACTCTGAGAAGATTTTGGAATGTAAGAGCTAAAATATTAGTTCTTAGCTATTCCTTTAGACTTAAGAGGATTTACTCATTTTTACTTCAAGTTTTGATTTTTTGCATATGTCCAGATTCTTCTTAATTGTTGTAAAAGTAGATCTTTCTATTTTATTATATTCTTTGCATTCTTTAATCCTAAAGCCATGCACATCCCAAATTTGCAAGGGATGTCCCAATTTATATTATTCCATTTTCTGCATCAGAAAAATTAATCAGATATTCCAATGTTCAGTGTTCAAAGCACATCTCATGGACAACCTCTTGCAATAAAAATGGCACAAAGCTGATGTATTGTACAATTTGCCCCAATTTTTGTTTGGGAGAAGAGGATGATACTCTACAGATGTTGCCCTGAGAAACCAAGGCAGGAGCTTCAGCTGTCTCTCTGCCTGAAAGTTGCAAATGTTAAGAGCAGCTTTGATGATCACGGGAGCATGGACAACATACACTGTGTTTTGTTTCTAGTGAACAAAGATGCATAATGTAATGAGTGTACAGATCCTGCAATTAGCCAGAACGTTTCCTGTGAGGCAGGTAAATGTTCAACATATTACTTGGCATAAAGAAGATACAGCAAAAATGGGGGACACAGTGCTTTGTGTTATGGGGTGAATTGTGTCCTCCCCAAAGAAAAGTTAAGTCACTAAACCCCAGTACCTATGAACGTGATCTTATTTGGAAATTGGGTCTTTGCAGATATAATCAAGTTAAGATGGGGTCATTAGTGTTAACCCTAATCCGGTATGATTGGTATCCTTATGAGAAGATGGAAGTTCAGATTTAGACACAGGCACACATGTGATGACAAGGCAGAGATTAAGGTGATAAAGCTGCAAGCCAAGGAAAGTCGAGGACTGTCAGCCACCAGAAGGAAAAAAGGGTAAAGGAAGGATTCTCCCCTACAGCTTTCTGAGGGAGCGTGGACCTACTGACACCTTGATTTTGGACGTCTAACTTCCAGGACTGTGAAACAATAAAAGTCTGTTGTTTCAAGCAGCCAGTTTGTGGTACTTTGTTACAGCAGCCCTAGGAATCTAATACCTCATCTTTAAAAAACAGCACTGCACAGAGATTTGTTGATCACCAGTTTTGTAATAGACAGTGGGTAATTTCTGGGGATGCAAAGATGAATAAAGTGCGGCTGACTTCTTGAAGAAGTGTGTATATTTTACACTAGTTGGATGTTTTGCACAGCTGGGCACGGTAGCTGACGGAAGCCCTAAAAGGCAGTTTTGATTTCTTGGTGCCATCATGCACTTTAAAACAATAATTGTACTGTGAACCTCCGCCCAGGGCTGTAAGCTATTTCAAAAAGGTGTCAATTTATAAGTATAAAACCTAGCAACAGACGGTTATGCAAACTGTAGTTTTCAGCTCCTATATTAAGGAAAAAATTCTGTAGGCTAGAAGATTAAGGGTGGGGATTATAAATCATTGCTTCTCAATAAGTTATTTTGAAATCATCTGTAGGGCTCCAGAAAAGAGAAATCTGTGTTCTTTACTGCTGTCTGGTCCTGAGTCTGTATTTCTTGTTGGTAATTGCTCTTGATTTTTGCATAGAAGCTTTGTGGAAGTATATCTCTTTCTGTCAAACGTGTGATGTTTGATCTTAGGAAAATATTAGTGGCAACTGGTAAATTTGGGATGTCTACCTTTGAAATTGCATTAAAGGCAAAAATACCATCTATTGTCTAAGGCTTTTATTTAATTCCAGTTATCAGAATCTTTAATAGGAAAGTAAATTTGAGGATAAATCCACAGTGTAAGGAATCCTGAGAGATTCTGGCACTATGAGGAGGATTGCTTTAAAATTATTGCATGGATTCCTCTTTTAGTTTTTAACCCTTAACAATGGTGTCATGACAAAGTAGATCACAATGGATCCATCTTTCTTCCATATGTTCTCACTGTTTAATATTAACACCTGCCCTGGGGTCTTGTAAACTAACCGTACACTTTTCTTAAGGAATATTACAAGTAAAAGAAAGGTTAGCCAACATTTCTCACCCCATTTTATGCAAATGCACTAAATTATGAGCTCTGAAAAAATTAGGAAGGCTATGGAATCAAATACTATCTCTTTCATTGAGAAAATTAAAATTTAATACTTAGAGATATCATGCAACTACTGGGTATTGAACTCTGTCTCTTTTTTTCACAGAAACATATCTGGATAAATTCAAATAAGGAGTTAGATTTAGATATTATCTTCTTACCCTCCTTCCATTGGAAAAAATAAATATCAGGCCCAGAGTAGTGATGTTTTTATGATTATACAAATGGAATTATATATACTGAAACCAAGAGTGTCGTTTTAAAATATACCCCAATATTTATTTGGGGTAACCCATAATATGAATTATACTGACATCTGAGAGTGTGATATTTCATTTCCTAGAGAATAATAGAAGAAAATTAATTTTGATTACTCTGTGAGAAAAAGAAATTTTGGTGAATATTTTCATGTCTATAGTTAAAGCTATACTTTTAAAAAGCAAATAGAATTTAATATTGACCAGATAGTATCATATCAGTAGTATCATTATTCTTCTAAGCACTAAGGCAACTTTCACACAGAATCCTAGAGTTTAGAGCTTCCCCTGTCCCATGCAGAGATCCTGATGGGAGTGAGGGAGCTGCTGTGCTACACCTATCAAATAGGGTGATAACACCACCCCCATAATTACATTGCAAAACGCCACCTGACCCCAAGCACATGGACTGGTTTGATTAAATTCTGGCTGATCCCTGTGGCATTTGATGATTGTGTCCCTCTTAGGCAGTGATGTTGGGGGAGTCATTTAATTTCAAATATTTTCAGTCTATGACTTGAGAACACTAGCAATTTGTCACCAGTTTCCATCAGAGAATATGCAGAGCTCAGTGGTTTTTGTTTGTCTGTTCCGAATCCTGAACAAGACTTTTCACATTTGGAATGATTTGGGAATCTTGCAGAAACACAGGGGAGGAGCCGTAACACTTCTGCATCTCCCCGTTGAGCATGGCCCCAGTATTATTATTTATTTCATGCTCCTTTGGAGTAACTATAAAATCACTTCAAAAGGTAGCAGCTTGGGCTTCCCTGGTGGCACAGTGGTTGAGTCCACCTGCCGACGTAGGGGACACGGGCTTGTGCCTCGGTCCGGGAAGATCCCACATGCCGTGGAGCGGCTGGGCCCGTGAGCCATGGCCGCTGAGCCTGTGCGTCCGGAGCCTGTGCTCCGCAACGGGAGAGGCCACAACAGTGAGAGGACAGCGTACCGCAAAAAAAAAAAAAAAAGGCCCGCGTACAGCAAAAAAAAAAGGTAGCAGCAACATTTAACTTACGTAAAGTATTTTTTGTTATTGCCAATAAAAGTATAGACATATATAAAAGATATATTTTGAAGAGTTCTACTTTGCTTTGAATTAATTATTTATTTGATAAACTGCTAAATTAAAAGAAATACACATAACATGTGAAAAGAAGACAGGAAGGAGGAACTTGGATCTTAGTCAAAACAAAAGGCTTTAGCTTCATAAGGAGATTGGGATTGACATGTATACACTGATGTGTATAAAATGGATGGCTAACAAGAGCCTGCTGTATACAAAAATAAATAAAATAAAATTCAAAAATTCAAAAAAATATATATATATACAATATGTTTATCTGGCAATTGGAAATAAATATCAGAGCAGTGTTTAAATAATATGTTTGTTAGTTTACTAAAATACTTCCCCAGCAATTACCTTGGGGAATTTATTTAAAAAATAGGATTCTTTAAGGACTCTTGTTAGGAAGAAAAGTAGTGTTAATTATCAAATGAAACAACTATGTACCTGTTGCTAGCTAAAACCCGTTTGAATTTATTACAACTACAGATCTTCCTCAACTTATAAGTGGTATCCTGATAAGTCCATCATAAGTGGAAGATACTGTAAGTCCAAAATGCATTTAATGCACCTAACCTACAGGACATCTTGGCTTAGCCTAACCTACCTTACACGTGCCCAGAGCACCTACATTAGCCTACAGTTGGTCAGTATCACCTAACACAAGGCCTATTTTATAATAAGGTGTTGAATGTCTCATGCAATTGATTGAATATTGTATTGAAAGTGAAAAGCAGAATGGTTGTCTGTACAGAATGGTTGTGGGTATATCACTTGTTTACCCTCATAATCATGTGACTGACTGGGACCTGTGTCTGCTACCACTGCCATGCATCAGGAGAGAGTAAGTATCACACCAAATATCACTAGCCTGGGAAAAGATCAAAATTCAAAGTATGTTTTCTACTGAATGCATATCACCTTCCCATCATAATAAAGTTGAAAAATTGAAGTGGAATTATGTTAAGTCACGAACCACCTGCATAACTGAGGGCAATATTTTTAAGGGGATTCTGACTTATTAGTGTTAACTTTTAAACCATAGTTTAAAATAGATTAATGCTACTGAATATAGACAATATTAATGAACATATGTTAATGCCTACTATTCAGCAAGTTACCTAACTTCTATTAGTATATTAAACGAGCTTGAAATAATACGTGTCTCCTTGGGTTGCTGGGAGGAGTAAATGAGTTGATATGCTATAGCAGTATTGATTAGTATTGCTATTGATCAAAGAATGTGTGTGTGTGCGTGTGTGTGTGTAATGTAAATAGCTCTACGCACTAATTTTCACTTCTTATCATACCATATACATTTTCACATTGTGCAACAAATTACCCTTCTATCAATGTCTGTGTATAAATCTTTTCAAAAATAGATTCTTAGAAAGTTCTAACATCAAGAAAACAATTGCTATACCAAAAAATGTGAAAAAAAATGTAGACACCTAGAACATGTTACCCAATTACATTATAAAATTTCATAACAAATATCTATATAAAACAAATATCTATAATATAAATACATAAATACATATAAATATATAAAATATATGAATTATGTATATATATATATATATTTCCTTTTTTTTTTTTTTGCGGGCCTCTCACTGTTGTGGCCTCTCCCATTGCGGAGCACAGGCTCCGGACGCGTAGGCTCAGCGGCCATGGCTCACGGACCCAGCCGCTCTGCGGCATGTGGGATCTTCCCGGACTGGGGCACAAACCCGCGTCCCCTGCATCGGCAGGCGGACTCTCAACCCCTGTGCCACCAGGGAAGCCCTATATATTTCCTTTTCACTTCAAAGTAAAAAGTGAGTTGATGGCCAAAAAATGGAGGCCTGGATAATACACCTTTTACAGGTCTAGACTCTGTTTTGGTCAAGTGTGCAGAACCTGACCAATGCGGGGGGCCTTACCTAAGTGCTCCTCTTCTTGCAGCCTTTCCCATCAGCCCTCCACACTGGGGTCAGTGCCATTGTCAGCTCTTTGATTCTTTAGTTTACAGCTTCTCTAGGGCAACAGCTACCTCAGATTTACCTTTAATGAGTCTATCTGGTTCCCATTCAAGTCCTGTGAAGTTGCTCATGAAGACAGGCAAGTTTAAGTGGGTCAGGCATGCATGTAGAGGGAGGTGTTAATAGGTTACAAAATGACTGGACGGTGGTGGATGCTCCTGAGTGAATCAGGGAGGTCTGGGCCGTCAAGGAAAGAGTTGCGGAAATAAAGAGTAGCTGGTGGGAATGAGCACCGTCTAGTTATTCACAGCTTTTGCTACAGCAAAAGTCAGTCACCATCACTTGCATTTGGCAGAAATGTCTCATCATGGAGAACAAGGAAGGCCTCAGGTGTGCCCTGAATGGAGGCTTTTGGCATGGGGAAGCTTGAGGTGGGCTAACTAGAAGCAGAGGGCATCCTTTGTGACTGGTTAGGGTGCTGGTTGGTCCTATGTGGGAAGTAGGGACAAAAATTAGGGACGCTGTCAGTTATTAACCAAATCCTACCCATGTGGGGCTAACGGTTACAGGGGTCGTTGTCTGGCTTCCCAGATTATTGCTAGAGACAGTGGTCTGACTTCCTACAAGTCTGATGTAGACAGCAGGCTGGCTTCCTGAGCTGGTTCCTTGGTTTCCTGGGCTGGTTGCTGCAGATGGTGGGTGGGTCCGAGTTCTATTGCTCCATATGGTACGTGTATTCAGTCTCTCAGCCCGAAGACTGTGGAGGCTCCTCAAGGCACAGAAATGGGGTCTGACACATATGTCACAAACACAGCTTTCATTGCTTTGCCCCTTAAATACACCATGGCTGCTCCAAGCAGTTGTGGAGTTTAGCAAACTGATAATCTAAGATCTCAGAATTTCTCTCACCCCAGCTTCCACACATTGCCCTGCAGAAGTGTTTCTGTAAAGAGAGATCATTATTCGTCTCTGTTCTGTTTATGGCAAAGGAAAAATACAAATGCTGTACTTATCGAGAGATTGAAAGGATGACAGACGAAAATTTCCTCTTCCCCTGAGACTTTACCGAATTTCACTAATAATGTTCTAATTCAAAACAACAAAATCTCAGTTTTTATCAAAGAAGAGCAGACTTACATCATTTCTAGCAAAATAAAAGTTGGTTTGTGAGTTTGAATTTACATTCCCCACATCACCTGAAATTCTTAATCCCATCAGGTATGTAATTAAGTGATTTTCCCCCGACTGCAGAAATAGCAGATCCTTGCTTCTTTTGCTGGCTGTCATACCAATGTGCTTTGTCTGCATTATGGATACATCAAACCTCACAAGTTTGGCATTTTGATAAAATCTTTGACCCCGAGTCTTGATGGTACTCATTACTGGCTTGCTCTGTCTATGTTTCTGCGAGCTGTATCTTGAGAGAAGGCTCTGTTGCACTGGCTGAAGCTTTTCTGAGCCTTGCAGTGAAATCTGGCAGTGACCTAACATTGACCTCCCTGGGCTGGGGTCTTGCCTTCAGGAATGTGATCTAAAAGAACATATCAGCAGCCTGCATCCCAGACTCCTATTAAACACCAGATGTAATGTTCATGAATAATTTTCACAATCCTGACTCAACTACGAGATGATTTGGAATCTATGCTGCTGTCTCTTCTAGGACAGAGTGTTTGTAATATCTACATGTTGAAATGTGCAAATTGTGTTTTCTGAGATCCAGTGGAATAATCATTGTATTTTGTGAGGTGGCTAAGTGAGATGTGTTGGTACCTTCCTTTGGGTGACCATTCCAATGAACTGCTAGAAGTTCATTATCTGTGATTTGTACATCCAGTGGGCAGTCTCTCTCCAAGGACTTTTCCCTGATCGGAATATTAATCCATCAAATAACTTCAAAAAAGAAAGCTGGTCTGAGAGGTGACAGGGAGAGGTGAAACAAGATGAGAGACCTCATGCAGAAGAGTCACAGGTTTGAGCAGGAATCAGTCTACAGACTTAGGGACCAGAATGAACAAAGAAAAGACATAAATTGTGTGCAAGTTTATTCGCAAGGATCAACAGACTGACAAAATTATTTTGTGATAAATAAATAAGCAAGGCTAATGAGTATTCCATTTCTTTGATTCATTCAGAAAATATTTATGTCACTTATCAATCACGTGTTGGGCCTCTCTAGGCACCATAAGGGATACAGAGAAAAGACACACAAGCTGATCACAGACACCATGCAAACTTTCAAAGTAAGGGAGGAGAAACTTGAGTCCAAAACCTTTTCCTGAAGACAAAGTGAAAACTCCTGGAGAATGGGTAACAATGATTGTTTTAGAATTCAAGAATCCGATAAGTCTCCTGGGGGAGGTGATACTTGAGACAGGCCTTGCAGATGAGATGGATTTCAATAGGCAGAAGAGGGGGAAGGAAACAGCCGATATTCCAGAGAAAAGTAATGACATGAGCAGAGACAGAGGCAGAAAAGTGGAAATTTGTTGAGTACATTAAGTTGTGGGTAATAAACAGGGTGAGTATATGAGAAAATTCTCATCTGTCAGATACCTTAGGTGGTTTGTGTCTTCAATGTCAGAACATTTCACACAAGCTATTACAGATTCCAGTGAGCTTTCATATTTAAACAGAAGCAATGCTATTTTTTTCTACCACCTCTCACAATTTGATTCTTAATTTCTGTACTACTTGTGTTGAGAAAAAACTTTGCACACATCTTAACTGCACAGTTTGGTAAGTGCATACAGGCGTGCAATGCGCATTCCTGCACTGATAGAGAACACTTCTATCTTCCCAGAAATCCCCACCCCTATTCCTCCACAGCCAATCATCATCCCCATCCAGAGGCAGCCGCCATTCTTATTTCTTCATCTAGGTTAGTTCTATATCACTAAAATCATACAGTGTGAATGTTTTTATGTCTGGCATATTTCACTCAGATTTATCCATGTTGTTTTGCGTATCAGAAGTTTTGTTTTTAACTGGTCAGTAGTAATTCATTGAGTTAATATAACTCAATGTGTTAATCAATTCTCCTGTTGATGGGTATTAGGTCTGTTTTCAGTTTTGGGTATTGTAAGTAAACTCAAGTCACTTTGTGGAATATTCTCCAAGTATATTATTAAAATGATTCTGAGGTTCATCCATGTTTCTATGTGTAGCTGTAGTAGTTGTCCTTTTTTACTGCTGAGTAGTATAGATTGTATTGATACACTACAATTTTTTAAATCTACTTACCAACTGATGGACATTAGAATTGTTTCGGGTTTTGACCATAATTAGATAATATGAATATACACATACAGGTTTAATTGTAGCTATCTGTTTTCATTTCTCCTGAGTAAATACTAAGGAGTGGGATGTTGGAGTCCTATAAGCACATGGTAAATATATGTTCAACTTTGTAAGAAACTTCCAAACTGTATTCTCAAACTGGCTGTACCGTTCTGCATTTCCACCAGGTAAGCTTGAGAGTTTCAGTCATCCTTCTTCTTCACCAAGACATGTAATGATCAATCCTTTTGATTTTAGCTATAATAATGGTATGTATAGTGGTATAATATTATGGTTTTAATTTGTGTTTTCCTAACATCTAATGATGCTGAGCATCTTTTCTTATGCTTGTTGGCCATTCTCATATCTTCTTTGGTGAGATGTCTGTTCAAATATCTTGCCAATGTTTAAAAATTGAGTTAGTTGTTCTCATTATTATATAAGATATTGTTCCCTTATTATTATATGAGTGATTATTGAGTAAAATTCTTTCATATTCTGGATACAAGTTTTTCATCTGATGTGTGCTTTGCAGATATTTTCTTCTTAAACTCTGGCCTGTTTTTTATTATGTTAAAATATTTTTTTAAAGAACAGAAATGTTTAATTTTGATGAGCATCAGTTTATCTCTATAAGATATTTACAGTTTACAATGAGGTAAATTTGTCCATATAGATAACCATTTTTTTGCACCATTTGTTAAAATACTTTGCTTTTCCCCTTGAATATCTTTGAAAACTTTGTTAACAACCAATAGTCAGAATAAGTGTGGGTCTATTTTTGGACATTTTATTCTGTTTCTTTGTTCTATTTTTGTATCCTTTTGCCTTAATATTATTTTAACTGGTTCATTCATCAAGTTACTGGAGAATATATCAATATTTCCCTCAATAATTAATGTCTTAAAACATTTGTTCAGTTACTCTACTTATTTGTGATTGATTTCTCAAGTTCTTGACTTCTCCGAAGGGGCATATTCAGATGAAAAACAGACTTAAATCATGCCGATGTGAAACTGGAGTTTAACTTTTGTATATGATGTAAGTGATTAATTCCTCATTTATCTGCCATTTTGAATAGTGTATAATTATGTTATTCTTTTCATCTCCTTTTTCTAAAATTAAGGAGGCTTTAAGTTGACGTTTCTTACTGTTTTCTCAGACTACTGATAGGCTTTAGTGCATACACCTCAAGAAATAGTGCCTGGGTTGAACACAGCTTTGTCAATCTACTACACAGTTCAATTTCTCCTGCTGCCTAATCTTGCTGCCTCCCTATTCGTTTCATAGGTGTTGATCCCTAATTTCCAATTTATATACCAAACTCAAATCAAGCATCTGATTATGGAGAAACTGATTTGAGTCAGGAACATAAATCTGTCAGAAGGGGGTTTAAAATAGAACATTCAGTGAAAACTCCTTACTTCATCTATCTTGTAACAACTTCATCAGTTCCTTCATACTAATGCTTTCATCAAATGACCAGTTTTGGGGGGGAGAATGTGTTCTCTTTTTGACACAGAAAGATGAACTGTGTGTGTACAGTTTGGGGGACGAGGGAATCAGTCAGCATCTGTGTCATTAGTTTTGACTCACTGATGATCACTGCTGCCAGGCAGCCTCTCTGGAGCTCCACAGAACTGTGTTATACGTGTCATAGGTGTGTGATACTTTGGGAGTCATTGTGATCCTTACCCTATTTTGTTTTACCATGCATGTTTGCTAAGATTGTGCAGAGTTTCTGAGAACAAGCCAACAGATAACAAACAAGGCACCACTTTTTCCTGTCAATCATTCACTCAATTATGGCAAAATGCCCCACAGATGATGGAAGGTAGACAGCTACCTTATTGGAGATACCTCCTTTGTGTCAGCTTAGATGTGTCCCCGAGAGGAGGGGGAATAAAAACCAGGAGTAAAGTCAGTTCAATCTTGTGAAGATGGACCCAAAGTTCCAGTCTCTTGTGAGGCAGGTATCTCTCCATGTTCTGGTACCTCCCTTTCCATCTGCCCACGTCACCCATTGCACTTCCAGCACTTGAATTTAACAGACACTGAGTGAGGCCCTCACCATTTCAGATGCCCCTCCCTGCCTCCTTCCCCCTGCCCAGGGGTGGAATCCACAGATAGGTCATGGTTGAAAAAGGAACCAGAAACTTAAAAAAGAGGCCAAAAACAGGGCAAAATGGGTTCAGAAATATATGCCATGAGGACTTGAAACCAGGAAGTTTAATGCCAACTATACAAATTAGACCTCAACTGGAGAAATTTCCTCTAAGATTTGTTTTTATATTGTACTTTTTTTTGTTTTAATTAATTTTTATTGGAGTATAGTTAGTTTACAATGTTGTGTTAGTTTCAGGTGCACAGCAAAGTGAATCAGTTATACATATACATATATCCACTCTTTTTTAGATTCTATTCCCTTATAGGTCATTACAGAGTACTCAGTAGGGTTCCCTGTGCTATACAGTAGGTTCTTATTAGTTATCTATTTTATATATAGTAGTGTGTATATGTCAATCCCAATCTCCCAATTTATCCCTCCCCATCTCCCAATTTATCCCTCCCCGTCCCTTTTCCCCTTGGTAATCATAAGATTGTTTCTACATCTGTGACTCTGTTTCTGCTTTGTAAATAAGTTCGTTTGTACCATGTTTTAAAGATTCCATATATAAGCGATATCATATGATATTTGTCTTTCTCATCTGACTTACTTCACTCAGTGTGACAATATCTAGGTCCAGCCATAATTTCCAAACCTTTGATTAGGGAGCTCAAGAGGATTTCAGTTCATGGCATTTTGGCGATGGGCTCTGAACTAGAGTTTGGATTAATTTCTGAGGGTATCTCTTGAGGGGCGATGTGCCAGGAAGATCAAAAATAAATCACTTGCCTTTGGGCACAATGGGAATTCCAGGGACATTGGTCATCATTGGAGGGCTTTACTTTAAGCCCAGGCTATAAACGCAAACCTGAGATTTTGGAGACTCAATAATTCCTTTTCATTGGTTATTGAATGCGGCAGGGGTCAGTGACAATCCAGGTGGAAATGAAATACAAACAAGAGATGTGAGGGGCTCATTTTCCTGACCCAGATCCACTGCCCCAAGTAATACATCTTCTGAAAAACAATAGAGATTAAAATTTTAAAGGTTTCTAGGCAGCAAGAAAAATGGAAAAATAAATCGCTTTTTGATGGTTTAGGAAGCTTGAGGAGGAAAAGTCATTTCTAGACCTATAATTATGAATACATTTCACATATTTATTTTCTTAAATTAACACTGAGTACTGGATTTTATGTGTGTGTGCACTCTCTTTTTACAATTGATTGGCAGGTGTTGACATTTTTCACATTTTCACAGCAACCAATTACCTGCAAAATATTTAATGTTTACAGAAAATGTATTCAGTGATTCTGTAATGGATTGTTAGCCCCTGCTCTTCTTGTTTATAAATAGATATTTCCTTTTATTGTTCTTCAGGTTTGCTACCAGAGTCCAGAAGATGTAAAGTTGATTTTTTTTGGTACTCAGGGGACAGTAGATGCTGTTAGCAGGTGAGTGTATGGGGATTGGAACTGGAGGATGGGAGATGTCATTTCCCTTCACAGAAAATCTTTCTCATCTAAAGTGAGGATGTGGTAAGAAATATGGCCAGTCCTGGGGATGATGTGGAAGACTACACTGATGCTCCTACAAAGTTGGGTTACATATCAGAAGAGGCACATAGTTTCTAAATCAACAAGAATATTTGTATAGTGGCTTTCATCTGTGATGGTTACTTTTATGTGCAACCTGACTGGGTTAAAAGATGTGTTAAAACATTATTTCTGGGTGTATCCATGAGGGCATTTCAGGTAGATATTAGCATTTGAATCAGTAGACAGAGTAAAAATGACCACCTCCACCAATGCAGATGGGCACCACCCACTCCGTTGAGAGACTGAATAGAACAAAAAGGTAGAGGAAGGATGAACTCACTCTCTCTGCTTGAGCTGGGACATCCATCTTCTCTGTCCTCAGACACAGGTACTCTTGGTTCTCCAGTCTTTGGACTCTGACCAGGACTTATACCTTCTGTCCCCTGATACTCAGGTAACTGACTCCAGTTGGGACTCACACTATCAGTTCCCCTGGTTCTTATGCCTTTGGACTTGAATGGAATGACTCCAGCAGTTTTCCCGGTTCTCCAGCTGGCAGACAGAAGATCCTGAGCCTTTTCACCTCCATAACCTGGTGAACCAATTCCTGCAATAAATCTCTACTTACATATCTCCCTATACATCCTAGTTGTTCTGTTTCTCTAGAAACCTTAATTCAGCATCTCTCTTTCCTGCTAGTCTGTCCCATGACACGGAGAACACAGGTGGAGTGGATCTTACGATTATCTCAACATTTAAATGAAGAGGCAGATCAGAGAAGTTAGGAGCCTGCCTGAGGGAACTCAGGACCTTGGACTTCACACTCAGAACACCCCTCACCAGCCTTGGACAAGGTTTGTTCTCCTGCTCCTAGAACAAGTCCAGGCTGTAATAAGCCATTGTTTAGCTTCCTCGTGAGAACCTGGTGAGGCCGTCAGGGCTGGACCCCAACAGGCTTTCCACAGGCAAGGAGTTCCCCATCAGTCTTGTGAGGCCTGAGGAGAAGGGTCTAGTTTTAAGTAAAAAGCTGCATTCACTCACAATGAATTCACACCCTTGTTTCTCATTGAGAAGTTTTCTTTAGCTTTTCAATGTTAATTTTTATAAGAATATCATTGGGTGATGGAAGTGAAAAGAATGTTAGAAGAAGAAAGACAGCTGCTTCCAACTTTCTTATGGTTTCTTTTTCTAATGGAATAAGTAACATCGCCTCTAAATGTATTTTCTAATTAAAAGTAACACATATCTACAAACGATGAATGCTGGAGAGGGTGTGGAGAAAAGGGAACCCTCTTGCACTATTAGTGGGAATGTAAATTGATACAGCTACTCTGGAGAACAGTATGGAGGTTCCTTAAAAAACTAAAAATAGAACTACCAAACAACCCAGCAATCCCACTACTGGGCATATACCCTGAGAAAACCATAATTCAAAAAGAGTCATGTACCATAATGTTCATTGCAGCTCTATTTACAATAGCCAGGACATGGAAGCAACCTAAGTGTCCATAGACAGATGAATGGATAAAGAAGATGTGGCACATATAGACAATGGAATATTACTCAGTCATAAAAAGGAACGAAACTGAGTTATTTGTAGTGAGGTGGATGGACGTAGAGTCTGTCATACAGAGTGAAGTAAGTCAGAAAGAGAAAAACAAATACGATATGCTAACACATATATATGGAATCTAAAAATAATGGTTCTGAAGAACCTAGGGGCAGGACAGGAATAAAGACGCAGACACAGAGAATGAACTTGAGGATATGGGGAGGGGTAAGAGTAAGCTGGGATGAAGCGAGAGAGTGGCATTTTACCAAATGTAAAATAGATACTAGTGGGAAGCAGCCTCATAGCACAGGGAGATCAGCTCAGTGCTTTGTGACCACCTAGAGGGGTGGGATATGGAGGGTGGGAAGGAGGGAGACGCAAGAGGGAGGAGATATGGGGATATATGTATATGTGAAACTGATTCACTTTGTTATACAGCAGGAACTAACACAACATTGTAAAGCAGTTATACTCCAATAAAGCTGTTTTAAGAAAAGGAAGGTATTACTCCAAATAAATTATGCATTTGCTTTGTAGGTACCTCACAAAGAAAAGAAAAAGTAACACATCATGTTTGGTTTTTGCTTTTGCTTTTTGGATCCCTAATTGGCTAGTTATGTCAAAGGAGATTTGAAAAATTAAGTGGAACTACTTTCTACTTGCTGTATTTTTCTCTAGGAAATATTTCTGCCTTATCTGTTCCTGTTCCGCCTTTATCCATCTTCTAAATACATGTTCTTTTTCCTACAGAATACTACACATTTCTTCCTGTGCTTGAAGGAACATCAGACCTGAGAGAGAGAGAATTGGAAGAGCTCTTACACCACCAGGTCCTTGTCTTTATTTCTCCAGGAATCACTTTATTTCATTTATTTTTCCTTGGGTTTCGAGCCGCCCCACCATTTACCGAAGTTCAATTACTTCATATGGTCTATTTCTTTCCTGACTTTATTTGCTTATTGAATATATTAATTCATACTTATAATGAATATATTAATTCATACTTATGATGGTCATTGGCCAATATACTTATTTTTAATGAAAAAATAAGTGAGGTAGGTAGAACAACAGATCCCCCAAAGACCTCCATGTCAAATTGCCCACAGTTGGTGAATGTGATATGTTACATGGAATTAAGGTTGCAAATGCAAGTAAGGTTGCTAATTAGCTGACTTTAAAATAGGGCAATTGTCCTGGGTTATCCTGGTGGGCCCAATGTAATCACACAGGCCCTTAAAAGCTGAAGAGGATGGAGGCAGGAGAGTGAGTTAGAGGGATAGGACAAAGGAAAGAGAGGTCAGAGAGATATGAGGTGTGAAAGGGACTTGACACACTATTGCTGGATTTGGCAGTGGAGGAAGGGCCGGAGGACAAGGAATGCAGGCAGCCTCTGGAAACTGGAAGAACAAGAAAATGGATTCTCCCTTACAACCTGCAGAAAGAAACCAGACCAGCCAACACCTTGATTTTGGGCCAGGGACACCCATTTCAGACCTCTGGCCTCCAGAATAGTGAGGAAGTGAATTTGTATTAAGCCTCCAAGGGTTGGTTTGTTAGAACAGCCACAGGAAACTAATCCAATGAAGAAAATAAAGACACGGGGGAAGGTGACAGCCATGATTAAACCACAGCTTTCTAGTAACGAGCTAGCTGCTCTGTTGCCTCTGAGTCCCTCCCAAGGAGATGGAGCCTGCATGGAGAGGGGACTGGTTGTCATGGGAACATATGTGCAAAAGCCTTCGAATTAACATGACCTTTTCTTCAAATGATATATAATGATTGCATGTGTGTGTGTGTGTGTGTGTGTGTGTGTGGTGGTGTGTTCTAAAATTTTGTTTTGCCATTCATATACATTTTTAATATGCCAGGAGCCTAAACACTGGGTATGGGGAAGCTCCGTGATGTCCCACTGGGCATTTCTGAGAATCTTCATCTTCAGAGAGCCTGCCATCAATCTCTGAGTGTTTTATTACAGTGATTTTGCCATTGTTCCCTCAAACAATTAAGACCAAGAAATGCAGCATATTTTCTTCTTATCTTTGGGGAACTTTTTATTCCCTTTCTAACTATACACAAAACTATGGATAACACTGCAGGCTCCTTTCCTACGTTTTCCATATATACATTTATATTTATATATATTTTATATTTTCAAAATATAAAGCTTGAAGAAATGAACAAAATAAATGTAATCATCTGTGTAAAATAAAATTTAAATGATAAATCAACTGCCTCTTTAAGCAATGAATGCATAAGATTATATAGAGTACACAGTAGTTCCTGGCATTTAAATTATTCTGTAGAGTTAAACCAGTGGCAAATATTTTCCTGCTGTAGAGTAGTCTGTTTATATTTTCACAGATATTTATCTTTTTTCCATGTTTGGTTAAAATTATTATTCTTGAGGTGCTCTGTATACATTCTATGTTTTGGAAACCCTGCCTGTCTTGTATTTGTGGTGTTTTTAGTGAGCACAGCTAGCACGGCATGACACTATTGCCTGTCCTTTATCCTTTATTGAATTAAAAGGTATAAATACATAATATGAGACTGTGTTTATAAATATTCATGGAAAGGCAATGTGATTGGTGTCACCAATTTTATGCAAATTTCAAATTTCCATCCTAAACACTTCCTATGATCGTTATGAAAATTAGTGAGAACCATGCATAACCCCATCACAGCAGATTATCTGTGTGGATATTTTTTTACAGTAACTTACTGAGACCTTGAATTCTATTTTTATTATCTTCAAATGACTGACTTAATCTTTCCAGATAGCTGTATAACCATTGATATAGACAAAGAAAATACGCTGAGAATTTTATAAATTATTACATTCTTAGACATTAGGAGCTGAATTCGTATGTCTAAGTCCTAACCCACAAGTACCTCAGAGTGTGACTGTACTTGGAGATAAGGCCTTTAAAGAGGTAATTAGGTTAGATGAGGTCATTAAAGTGGGTCCTAATCCAATGTGACAGGTGTTCTTGAGGAAGAGATTAGGACACAGGCACACACAGAGTGAAGATGATATGAAGATACAGGGAGAAGAAGGCCATGTATAGGCCAGGGAGAGAGGCCTCAGGAGAAACACCCCTGTGGACTTCTTGATCTCAGACTTCCAGCCTCCATAATTTGAGCAAATACATTTCTGTTGTTTGAACCTCTTAGTCTGTGGTACTTTGTGATGGCAGGCCTAGCAAACCAATAGACTAGATCAGGATCTTGAAAACCAGCAGGTCAGATCCTCCAAATGAAGCAGAGGATGGAGTCTGTCATTCAATAACTACCATTTCTTCTAGACAGCTCGCTAAGAAAATTGGTGACATTGACAGTGATTTTACAAGTTTTAGAATTTTTAACTTATTTTTTTACATTTTGATTAATATGTTCCTGAAATACATTCAAAACTAACTAGAACTTAAAAACATATACATTTTACATGAATTTATTTTACTTTTGTTTTCCATTAATACTCGTATTAAATTTTCCTAATCTGTTTGATCTCTTTTATTTTCTAGATTTCAAGTTTATATTTTTGTCCAACCTTTGGATTTCAGAAATTCCCAGGCAAGAATAACTGGAGAAACCAGAGTCTCAACTATTTTTAACATTTGCAATCATTATATGCTTGTTTATAATGAGAGTGTTCATTCAAATTAGCATAGATGATGAGAGTTCCCACTTTTATTTTTTTCTTCAACTATGGGTTCTACCCTTTTTAACTATAGAAGATTAAAATTAGCCATAGGAGGCAAGAAATCACTGGAAAATTGAGTAAGAGAAAGAAATAAATTGGAAAATGGTAAAAGTAGGATGAGGTAAAGATACTTTGGCATGTGCACTTCAAAACAAAAGCAATTTTGGACAATAATTTTCAAAGTTACTTTCTTATTGCAGTTGAGAGCAGTGACAGCCCAGGATTTTTATTATTTTATTATTTATTTATTATTTCTTCAACTTTTTTCAAATTTCTGTAACATTTTGGTCATGTAGCTATTTACCATATTTGGAAAGATTCTCTAAACAATTGTTCATTGTCTCAAAAACTACCAGTTTTTAAACCATGCAGATGCATTTAGGTAAAAAAATAAATAGAGGCAAGACTGGGTTTAAACAACATGAACTATAAACATTAAAACCATGGTTCACTGACTGTTGGCTACTAATGCATTGATTGTGTATTTGCTTGTTTTTGTCCACAGGGGTAAGAAAAGTAGTAAGGCAAGTGTGCTATTGATTATTTTCTTCAAGGAGGTTTTTTTGATTTGATCACCTCTGAGTTACAATCTTTTTCTGACCTTTAGAGTAATTTATAATTAATGCCTATTTAGAAGTAAAAAAAGTCGTGGATATTTAATGTATAAAACTTAAGTGTTCAGAGTCAATTAACCATTGTACCATGACCCAAGGATAAATGAATTGCTGGAAAGAACAGTGCTATTCCAGTTTGTTCAACAGGGCTGTGAGCATGAGCTGTTTTCCCTTTAAAATTGTTCTATGAGCTTCTAAAATGTGAAGGCTGCCACATGCCCTTTATTTTTCCAATAATCATCTTTTTTTGACAAACAATAATTAATTCTGTGGTCTCCCTTAGCATTATTAAATATTTCTGCTAATACAGACTAATTGCATTGGAAAAGTAGACCAATCCTGGCAAAAATTATAAATGTATAGGTAATATCTAAAATTGTCTTTTTTTTTTTTTTTACTTTTCAATGAATAAAAATAAATTCTATGTATATAACTCTTAAAAGTGAGTTAGGGGGCTTCCCTGGTGGTGCAGTGGTTGGGAATCTGCCTGCCAATGCAGGGGACACAGGTTCGAGCCCTGGTCTGGGAAGATCCCACATGCCGTGGAGCAACTAAGCCTGTGTGCCACAACTATTGAGCCTGCTTGCCACAACTACTGAAGCCCGTGCACCTAGAGCCTGTGCTCCGCAACAAAAGAAGCCACCGCAATGAGAAGCCCGTGCACCACAAGGAAGAGTAGCCCCCACTCCTCGCAACTAGAGAAAGCCCACACACAGCAACGAAGACCCAACACAGCCAAAAATAAATAAATAAATTTTCTTAAAAAAAGTGACTTAGGGCATTTTTAAAATTCTACATTTACCTTAAAAGTTTTCTTCTGAATTTTGAGCTGTTATTTTATTTTTACTTGTATTAATTTATTAAAAAATTTGTTTTGAACACCTACTATATAGCAGGCTATCTTCTAAGCTCTAATATGTTACTTAAAATATATCAGTTCCCAATGAAAACAATTTAAATTGAACTAAGAGGAATATCTGATCATCTGTCTAAACTTATTAGACTCTCTAGATTGTCCTGATGTATTCTCTGACATCTCAACTAATTTGTCTCATTTTTACTTCTGTTACAGGCATATAATAGTTCTAATATTGATTACAGATTAATATGGTAGATTACTCTTGGGTCATAGTAGGAAATCAGTTGATGCCATCCAAAATTCAAACACAGTTAAAATAGCAACAACAAAAATAATTCCAAATTTTATGTTTGTGATAATCCTATTTATTAGCCTTAGAGAATTTTCTAGAAATTATTCCTTCTTAAAGTTAAGAGAGATCTAATATAAATTCAACAATTTTGTCAACGTTGCATCTTCTAAATTCAATTAAAACCAAATAAAATATAATACTTTAATTACAATTGTTCTGTACAATCAAATATATATCTTTATATTATTGTTTTGCTATTCATTCTTCTGTATGATTCTAGGCAGAGGGTATTGTAGGATGATATTTAGGTAATATTAACAATGGTTATTTATGGGTCACGAGATAATTATTGATGTTAAATTTCTTCTTTGAACTTCCTATACTGCAAGGGAATATCTGAGTGATAATGCAGTATTCCAAAATGAAAATAGGGATTAATTTCCTCCCCAATAAGTGTATGACTTTATTATAAAGCAAAAGTCTAGTCATGTTATCTAATGGTACAAGTAAAATTTAACCATACTTAATTGATAATTTAAATGCATTGATTTACATTCTAAAAAATTGTGTTTAGGCCTATTTCCTTAAAATCTCCAAAATATACTTAATCACTCCAAGGGTATATTTCTGGATGCACTTGACCAACTCTAAATGACTGCTCTGGATGAAGGTACATGATAATGGAGAAGAAAGAATCATCAAAAGTAGGAAAACACAAAGCCTGTTTTGGGAGGCAGGAACAGCCCATGTGGTCTCAGGACTAAGCCGCAGTAGGTATCCCTAGGGGACCCTGGTCTTTAAAGTGGAGTGCAGACAGACTGCGGGGGATTTTCCGTGTGAGGTCCATGAGTTTGTGGCCAATTACGGAATCACTGGACGTTTTGATGAATAGAACCTCATTCACTCGCTCATTCATTCACTCAACAATCGTTTGCCGGCCGCCTCTCCAGCAACATAATGATGGAGACAAACGGGAGAAAGTCATGGCTCCCGCCCTCGTGAAAGTCTGAGTCCCCAAAAGGAGACAGGACAGTGAGCCAATAATGAAAGTCCCGGGAGTTAAGGATTAATAAGGACACGTGAACAGGAGCACAAGGTGGGTGGGATGAGTTTTCCGGGGGCTCATCCTTGAACCCGGGCAATAAGGGCCCCGTGTGTTCTGTGGGCCACCGGGTCCTCAGGGATCCACGTGCGACAGCACGTTCAGTGCGCACCAGGCCGGTGGACTTACCCACCGCTGCCCTCGGATGCAGAAGCGCAGAGAGGGCAGGAACCTGCCCATGTGCACACAACCCTTCTGCGGTGCAGGTGGAATCCTTACCGCACACGAATGCACTGGTAGACCCCATAGCCTACTGTGTGCATTCTGATTTTCATTCGATATGAAAATTTGAGTAAACTGCCGAAATTTAATTCGTTCATTCGGAGTGTTTTGATTCTTCAGAGTTAGACAGGAAATGGTAGCGCTCTTCGACTGTTTTTTCAGCCATGTATCCTAGAGCAGAGGTCAACGCCAATTCTTTGAGGAAGACATTAAAGAAGGAAAAAGATTATCAGATTAAGTTCTGAATTTTCCCCCAGTCTTCAACAACTCTTTTGTTTCTACTGGCTGTTTTGAAAGAATTGAAATTCAAAGCTATTGGAAAGAGGAAAATAGGTTGATTTAAACCAAATGTCTTACTAATTCTGTCTGTCTGAAATATCTACAGTTCCTTAGTGGCACATACATTTACGGTAGAGGAAGGAGGCTTGCAGGTCACGAAGAGGTCATAGCGCTTCCAAAAATGCAAAAAGCTCCACTGCTCCCACCTAAAACTGGTCCCAGGGCAGAGGGATGGGGGCGGCTGCTGCATCAGGGGGGCGAACAAGGAGCTGAAGGTCCAGGAGGAGACTCTGGGGCTTACAAAGCACCCACTCCCGAGTTATCCTGTTTGTTCCTCATGAGAGTCCGACGAGGTACGGGACTGCATCATCTCCATGTGACAGATGTGGAAGGAGGGATTCTGAAGGACCGGGCTCCTTGCCCAGAGCAGTGTGGCTCAGTTAGGGGCACAAGGATGGGAGACGGGCTGTGGAGAGGCGCCCCCAAGAAGGACGCAGCCCAGGGATGGCACTGGGGAGCAGGTCCGCAGCTGTAGGTGCACCCACACCGCTACTGCTGCTCAAGGCCTGCTGGCTGGAAATACACTTGCATTATTAGACGCCAATTAGACTCTCTAATTACAAGAACGTGAATGTTCTTTTTGCAAAAAGAACCTATGGATTATGACTAGTTAACTCCTGTAATCTATTGTGTCCCAAATCCTATGTAGCTGGCCTGTAGTGACTTACAGGTTTAAATGAGTTTCCAGTGTCAGCCACGTCATAGAATGTGTTTTCTTGTTTGGGTCATAAATTGTACCTAAGTGCAGTGTTGAAAGGTCAGTGTATGTTTTAACAGCACCGTAAATGTAAACTTGGTACGACAGAGTGTCGTATTGGCTTCAAGGAAGAAGTAGCATTCAGTAACTTTGGAATATATTCCATTTTTAAATTGCTCTCTATTGTGAATATTTCTATGAACTTGGCCAAATTTTCAGTTTAACCAGGATATTTCTCTCAGGAGCCAGCCACCTGTATCATTCTTTGTTAAGTAGATACAGAATCAAAATAGGCTAAACAATATTACTGGTATTTATGCTACAGAAGACATTTCTGTCCATAGTTACTCAGACCTCAGTCATGCCTCCTGCAGGTTTTACTAATAAATGTAAGGGTTTTTTAACTGATCATTTGCTGCATAGATCTTTGGATGGAAGTAGCTTACACTGTGGCAGGAAGACACATTTTTGAGCAGCCTTTTGCCTGGAATTCAAGGCATCCTTTTGTAGTATGGGAATCTGAGTTGGGAAAACATTTGAGAACATATTTTGCCTGAATATTAATCATCTTTTGAATGTGGAGTTTTCTGCATTAAGAGAAAAAACACAGCAAAACTTTTGTTTCATTAAATAAAAAATTATCATGAACGATATATTTACTAAACCAGAGCTTGTTGGAAACCTGGGACACATGAAGGTCACCCTGTTTTTCTCTACTTTGGGGACATCTGCAGCAGAGGCACGGGAACATCCTGATATTTGTAAACACTGCTGCAGAAGTATGGTCACTAAGAGGGGACAACAAGTCCTCAGTTGCTTACCCTGGAAGGAAGATCAGCAAGGCAGAATGGCATGTCTCTGTGGTGTTTTGCTTTCACGGAAAACTCTCAGGTGTGATAGTTCATTGGATACGTAAGACTGCCTTTTGTTAATCTTCCCTAACTCTATACAAAGCAGGGGACACTGGTACCTCTGAAGAAGAAAAATACAAGTTATGTTTGAATTGGTTTGAACCAGGGCTGAGAACAGCAGGATATTTGCTGGGAGATGGAGGACCAGGTTGGCCTCCGTCTGTTGCTCTGGGATCAGAGGATTCTCACAGTCAGATCTGGAAGACCTCAATTGTCACTGTATCCTTTTTTTCCTTCTAGAAAGTTCTTTCTTCTCCTCCATAACAGACTTCTAAAAAGCATCTGTCATAAGTACCAATTATTTTCTTTGTGTTTAAATTCGTTTTTCTGAAGCCCTTCTGTTGGAGAACTGAGTTGCATTTTTTTCCAAAGACTGGAAAGCAATGTATGTATTGAAACATTGTCTGTTTGTCACCTCTGGGGGCCTGGTCATAGTGGGGCAGGCTAGATCAGAGATGACCATGAGCGCAGAGACCTGGGCTGGTCAGGGGCAAGCTGTGATGCCAGAGAGGTCCCAGGAGCAGGCAGTGGGAGAGACTGCTTAGGATCAACAGGGAGGTGCCCCAGGCAAAGGAGAGAATGTGTCTTAGTAAGTACTTTTATTCTGCATGTAGTTAAGTGTTATATGATGAGACCATGAAACAGGAAGAAAGCAGGAGACTCCTTAATCTGAGCAAAAGCTTACATAATGACATTGAACACAATGTTCTTTCTTGTCATCTGGCTGTGTATCTTACCAGATCTCCCTGTCTGGTAAGATCTCCTGACAATATAAGCCCTCCTTCTCAAATATTCTCTCCTACTTGATCAACCTCTCTGAGATCAATCAGTGTAATCAAAGAGGGGACTATAATTTTCATATTTAGAACTGAGCGATCATCTTCATACATCATGCAAAGTAGAGAGTGGTTCCAAGTTAAGAAGACAATGGGACGTATAAAAACAAACAAACAAAGAATGCCAAATGTTCTAGCCAGCACTGAAGACCTAAGCTGAAACAACAAACACTGACATATTTAATGTTTTTTTTGAGTTTCAAAACCTTGGAAGCAAGTCTTCTGAATTTCCTGACAAAGATAAAATATAATAAGTTTCCAGGAAGATGCATGAGCTACACCTAGACTTAGAAGGATTTGCACCCTTTCTGTAAATTTGGGTAAGAAGACTGAAATAATGGGCGCTTATCTAGATGAGAGGGTAAAACACTCGCACACACACACACACACACACACACACACACACACAAAGTCTGATATTCTTTGGGCTGACGCAGTGAATGGAGTGAGATAAAACCAAGTTTTAACTTTAGGTTCAAAATTGAAATTAGCTAAATTTTTCCTAAGTTGGCTTTTTAGTGTTGAACTATTTGACAGCCCAATAATAATTAATTTCAGACCTAGTTTTAGTCACAAAATTTTCATAAATTACAAGTAAGAAAAACAGATAACTGTAATTTTGATCAATAAAATATATGTTTAAAACTTTCTAAATAAAGCATATATTTTGTGGTACAGAAAGTCATGATATCTATTCAACATCTTTCTAACTGCTGAACTTAAAAAGAATAATGGCTTATGTTATTTTATTTTTTATTATTTTATTTATTTATTTAGGCTTATTTATTTTAAATTTTGCCCTGTGAGAATGCACTTGTGTCTCTGTATATATAAAGAATATTTCTACTTTCTGTACATTTTATAAAAATAATACAATTCACCTTCCTTTCTCAAGAATTCAGATATTTTGCAATATTTTTGACAAAATTCTTTCACAGATAAGGAGAAAAGAAATAAGCATTGGAGAAATGATTACAGAGACTTTTATTCTGAGGAGAGACCTCAGGAAGAATATTGAGCTATATATTTTTTTCAAATTGTCAAGGTTTTTCAAAGATGACATCACCTCTGCAAATGAAGCCCATAGATGTTTCACCTGCCATTGTCCAGAAGGTGAACATTATGTACAATCAAACAGCAAATG
Source organism: Leucopleurus acutus (assembly GCF_964270905.1). Taxonomy (NCBI): domain Eukaryota; kingdom Metazoa; phylum Chordata; class Mammalia; order Artiodactyla; family Delphinidae; genus Leucopleurus; species Leucopleurus acutus. Next base: position 169,053,484 of record NC_139145.1, on the reverse strand, counting down.
ATTCTTCTTACTCTTCATCTGTCATATGATTCATCTTATGGTCTGGAGATCCATAAGGAAGGTGGTATTAAAAAGTTTAATGCATCGCACATTTAAAAATCAGCTAGTAGGGCTTCCCTGGTGGTGCAGTGGTTGAGAATCTGCCTGCCGATGCAGGAGACACGGGTTCGTGCCCTGGTCCAGGAGGATCCCACATGCCATGGAGCGGCTGGGCCCGTGAGCCATGGCCGCGGAGCCTGCGCGTCCGGAGCCTGTGCTCTGCAACGGGAGAGGCCACTACAGTAAGAGGCCTGCGTACTGCAAAAAAATTAAAAATTAAAAAAATAAAATAAAATAAAAATCGGCTAGTAAATGCCACTTCTGTAAAGGCAGCCAACAACCCTCTAAAATCTGCTCCTCCATATAAGCAATAAGAACACTGGCAAAAATTGGCAACACCAACATTTTCAAAACTCTGGAAATTAACCAAGTTTTAAAAAAATTCATTCTACATAATAACCGAATATTGGTAAAAACAGTGGTATTTTAATGTAATGTAACTTGGCTGATTTCTATCACCCTCCATGATAGCCTTAGAAATGAACAGCCTAGCAATCATTGTAGCAATGAAAAACAGCATTCTAGAAGTCACTGAAAGGGGTTTTGGAACTCCCCAAAACCCCATCCTAGAGAATTGTTATTATTTGGCCTGTCAATTTTCTATCAATAGATACCCCAACTCATAGGCCTACTCCTGACCCAGGGTTCAGTCAGTATGAACAGCCTTTCCCCTGAGATTGTTTCTTGAAAACAATTAGCAGTAGTTTTTTAACACTGCAGCTGCCTAAGGTGAACCAGTTGGGAAAAACAAGAAGGTGACTACAGAATTTAAAAGGAAAAACTCTAATCTCTCACCTGTGGCTAGCCTTGAGGCTTGGCACAGCAGGAATAAAAGGAAAGGCCAAGTTGTAAACTGCCTGCTGGAGAAATTAAAGCATGCCCCAACATGCACAGAGAGCCCATCAGCAAAAGCTGGGGGACTTCTTGGTTTAAGTCATTCTGGAAAACTTCTGTCAAAGAGTTAGGTGGCCACCAAGCTTACTGAACAGAGACTTCAGTTGTCATACACAATAAAGAATATGGCCTTTGTTGAATTACTTCAGGAAAGTCAGTAAACAAACAAAGAGAAAAAATAACAACAAATCCCTGAGAAGGGGAAGATGCTGATTTCCACAGTTGGCACATTAAATGTTTTTAAATGTCCAATTTTCAACAATAAATTATTTTTTCCATTTTATTTTATTTTTTAATTAATTTTTTAACATCTTCATTGGAGTATAATTGCTTTACAGTGTTGTGTTAGTTTCTGCTGTATAACAAAGTGAATCAGCTATACATAAACATATATCCCCATATCTCCTCCCTCTTGCATCTCTCTCCCACTTTTCCTATCCCACCCCTCTAGGTAGTCACAAAGCACCGATCTGATCTCCCTGTGCTATGTGGCTGCTTCCCGGTAGCTATCTATTTTACATTTGGTAGTGTATATATGTCCTTGCCACTCTCTTACTTTGTCAAGCATAAATTATTAGATATGCAAAGAAACTGAAAAGGCAGACTCACGGGGGAAAAAAAAAGTAAACAGAAATTGTCCTTGAGCAAGCCCAGATGTTGGACTTACTATGCAAAGAATTTTTTTCTCCCCAAATTGTGATTCTTTATTCTAATTTTTTTTTAATTGGAGTATAGCTGCTTTACTATGTTGTGTTAGTTTCTGTTGTACAATGAAGTGAATCAGCTCTATGTATACCCGTATCCCCTCCCTCTTGGGCCTCCCTCCCACCTCCCACCCCCCATCCCACCCATCTAGGTCATCACAGAGCACTGAGCTGAGCTTCCTGTGCTTTATATCATGTTCCTGCTAGCCATCTATTTTACGCATGGTAGTGTATATATGTCAATCCTAATCTCCCAATTCGTCCCACCCTCTGTCCTTTCTCTACGTCTGCATCTCTATTCCTGCCCTGCAAGTAGGTTCATCTGTACCAGTTTTCTAGATTCCACATACATGCTTTAATATCTGATAGAAGCTATTGTGTATTCAAAGAACTAGGTTTCTAAAGAACTGAAGGAAAATAGAAACAATGTCTCACCAAATAGAAAATATAAATGCAGCAATAGAAATTGGGGGAAGAGGGGTAGTGGAAAAACCGAATAGAATTCTGGAGTTGAAAGTACACAAACTAAAACTAATAAGCATATTTGAGGGAACAGATAAAAGAATCATTGAAAATTAAGATAGGACAATTTAGATTATCTATCGTGAGGAACAGAAGGAAAAAAAATAAAGAAAAATAAAAAGCACCTCAGACACTTGCAGGACACCAATAAGAATGTACCTTATGCATAATGGAAGTCCCAGGCAAAGAGGTAGAGAAACGGGCAGAGGAAAATTTAAAAATACTAATGGTCTAAAATTTCACAAATGGGATGAAAAACTTTATCTGAGAAAAAGAAACCCAGTGAACTCCAAAGTGGATAAACTTAAAGAGATTCACACCAAGATACATTGTGTTAAAACTGTTGAAAGCCTAAACAGAATCTCAAAAGCAGCAAAACAGAAATACCTTATTGCATGCAAGCAACCCTCAATAAACTAAATGGCTGGTATCTCATCAGAATCCGTGGTGATCAGAAAGCAGTAGAATGACTTACTCAACGTGCTGAAAGTCTGTCAGCCAATATTTCTATATAAAACAAACAACACCATCCCCTTCATAACTGAACATTCCCAGGCAAACAAAAACGAGGAGAATTAGTTATTAGGAGTAATGTCCTACCAATAATACTAAAGGGAGTCATTCAGGCCCCTGACCTGTCTCTGTACATCCCTGATCAGGACCCGACTCCTGGGTATAGCCGCTCCAGTAAAAGTTTGTTCCCACAGGTGGTTTGTCTTTTCAGGGGTGGCCGAGGAGCGCTGAGAAGCTGGAGCAGGTCTGTGGGTTGCACCTTCCCGGGTGGAGGCGGAGCCAAGAAGAAGGAGGAGCTTTGGCTGACGGGCCCCAAGTCCTGGGCTCTCAAGATATGGCTCGACGTCCCTTAGTGGCGATGACCTTGCGCAACTACAGGGACTGCCTTTTCTAGGCCCCAGGGTCCCTGAGATATTTTGTTCATATAGAGCCTATGAAGCTCTTAAAAAGTGACTAGGGAGATCAGCTTGGTGCTTTGTGACCACCTAGAGGGGTGGGATAGAGAGGTTGGGAGGGAGACGCAAGAGGGAGGAGATATGGGGATATATGTATATGTGTAACTGATTCAGTTTGTTATACAGCAGGAACTAACACGACATTGTAAAGCAATTATACTCCAATAAAGATTTTTTTTAAAAAGTAAGTGATTAAATTCTGAAAAATAAAAAAGCAAATAGCAAATAAAAGCACGCTCTCTCTCTCTCTCTCTCTCTCTCTCTCCCCACCTCCCCTTCTCTCCCCCCAACACTCTCTCTCACCTTCTTACCTCCTGCTTCACTGATTTCAATTCTCTCATTTTGGTCTGCCACCATAACATGTAAAATGACAAAGTCCTTTATTCAGTGAGAGGAAGGTACAATTTAGATCCAAGATGATTATCTCAGAATCTGCTTTGTGTGTGTGTGTGTTGCTCACTGTAGCTGCGAAAATTCCTTTATGTTTTTTCTTTCTCATAATAACTATGCTTTCATTCTCCACAGTATGAATTAACTGACAGGACCTCCTGCTGCTTATTATCTTCGGTTATTAGGTGGAGGTTTAGTTACTAAGATACCTGATACCTCATCTCTCTCCAGGCCTCATTATATGCATGTGCAGCTCTCCAGGAAGATTTAGAACATAATCACACCATCTTTATTTAAAATAGACAATTCTGTTAAAAAATACCTAAATGTTTATCATAAATAAGCCATCAGTTTTCTCTAGTGTCTTCTAAACTTACTTTTATGATAGACACAGATATTTTCTTAGCTATTTTTCCAGCCAGAGAATTGTAAGAGGCTTGAAGATGATGGCTGGAACTCAATGTCCAATTCATGAAAATGTACAGAGAAGGAGAAAAGGCTCCAGCAATTAAATCCCCCATGAATCCTATGAACAGAGGCAGTAATGTTATCCACAGCCTTATCTTCATCCCAGGTGCCTGCTGTTACCAACACATCTGTCACTCCTCCATGATACAGCACTTCTTCTGCCACCATATCTTTAATTGAAGAAAATTTGTACTCTGAATGGTGATTGCTCATAGGAAGCCGTGAACTGTCAATCACTACTTTGAAATTGAGTCCCTTCTAACCTTGTGCTTGTCTATGGTTAGCTTACTTTCTATGTTTGGGTTTTGTCATTGAGTGTTTCTTTTTTAATGTTTTCTTTGGTCTTTCAAATTTGATTCCCTAAGACAGAAAACAGGGAAATCCGCACATACACAACTTACAGCAGCAGGCTAGTTTAGTGCAGTGGCTGGACTCCGTGTATACTGACTAGTTTCAAGATATGACTCTGGCACTTCCAAGCTGTGCAACCTTGGGAAATTACTTAACCTCTCTGTGACTGCCAGTTAATTTTATGCATCAACTTGGCTAGGCTTTGGTGCCAAGTTTTTTGGTCAAACATCAGTCTAGATGTTGTTGTGAAGGTGATTTTTAGACATGATTGACATTTAAATCTCTAGACTTTGAGTAATTCAGATTACTCTCCATAATGTGGGTGGGCCTCATCCTCATCCAATCAGTTGAAGTCCTTAAGAACAAAGACTGAGGTTTCTTGAAGAAAAGGGAATTCTACCTCAAGAATGCAACACAGGAACCCTACCTGAGTTTCCCACCGACTGTCCTGCAGAATTTGGATTCAATACTGCAACATCAAATCTTCCCTGAATTTCCAGCTTGCCAGCCTGCCCTACAGATTTCAGACTTGCTTGAGTCCACAAGCATATGACCCAATATCTTAAAATCCTTCCCTCTCTCTGTAGTTCCCTCACCTAAAACCCTGTCATTACCTCACAGAAGAAGTGTAATGATATGCTGCCCTCATTTTAAATTTTTTCTTTGTTTATGCATGAAAACAAACATTTATGGGAACTAGGGATATAGAAATTCAGGATCTAATGAAACAAGAATGAACACAACTCTATGTGTGAAACATTGAAATAGACCATGATTATGGATTATAATTAAGGCTATTATGGTAGAAGAAATATTATCTCCCATTCCTCTCCCACATCCTGTGGGTAAGTTGGGCTTGATAACTGAGCTTATGGACACAGAAGTCATTGGTGCAAATGTCTTTGAAGAAAAAGGTACAAAGAATCACATAGAGGTGAATTTTACAAGAGCAGGAATGGTGCAGAAAGACCTTTAAAAGGGACTAGACACCAACTGTGCATGAATTTTGTGGTACATAACATTCCATAAGAACATTTATGCTTCTGGTCAAGGTGGGACAAACTATAGATCTTAATCCTCAAGGCAGGAAGTTTGTACTTGATCCAACCTCTTCCTTAGTGTCTAGAGTTTATCAATTGAACTTGTATGGAAATACAAAACAGGAATTTGTGATTGGTTCATTTCCTTGGTCAACATGAAGATCATATAAAGAAGTTCCAATAATTTTTCTTTGGACTCTGTCATTATTGTCTTCTCTTACTCTTTCATTAAACCACGCACAAAGCTTTACTGAGTCTCCCACCTTCTACCCTCCACCCCCTTGTTAGACCCTGAGCCAAGCACTGAAAGCACAGCAGCTGAGATATGATTTTGTTTCTGTGACTCATTGAAACTCAAATTTTAGTGAATCAGCAGAACTTTCTAAGATGGCCTTCTTCACTTACATGCTTAGATTTTAGTGGCTTTGCTGTTGCAGAGAGAATTCATTTGTAATTTCTCTAGACTTCATCATTCTGCACTTCCAAGTTGATATTTCTTTCTATCCTCTTGCGATTGATCCTAATGAAAGACATGTTTTTTCCATGATAATTATACAATGGCTCTCAGTCATAAGGATTGATTCCCCAGGTGGAATGGGGTATTTTTTTTAATAGGTAGGGGTTTGCCCATCGTCTATGGAAAGTTCGAACTTTGCAGTGGTAGAAGCTTATATTGCATGGCTTCCAAAAAACCTTTACCAACGGACCCAGGTCTACCCTCCTAGGAGTCAACACCTTTCCAAGCTTCAGGTGGAGTTGGAGTGCGGACAAGGGGTCCTTTACTAGGTTGCCCAGTGCTGGGAAGACTTGCTTGGATAGCGTTTATATCCAGACCTTTTTTCGGTCTGTCTGTTATAAGCAATTTGTTGTGTTGAAAGGAAAATAACCTGGGCATCAGACGGACCTTACTTTGAGTTTTAGCTTCACCAATTACCATTTGTATAATCTTTAGAAAATTACTTATATATGGTAATCCTCAGTTCCTTCAATGTAAAGTAGAATTGAAAATATCTACCTTGAATTACTTCAGTGATTAAATTACGGAACAATAACTCTAACGTCCATGCCATGACCCAAGCTTGCGTATATGTAGGGAATAGAAATGATCCACATGGTGAATGGATTTCAGAAACTTCATATATGTGTCTGAATCTCAGTGGAGAGATCAGGGCCAAAATATAAAAATGCAGCCTTCAGCATATAGGTGAGAACAGAAGACATAGATTGAGAGGAGATAAGAAATGAATGTGAAACCCTGAAGGGCCCCCAAATGAAAAGAACCGGCAGGAAAAGTAGAAACCAGGTGTAATGGCTAAGATCAAATCAAGGAAAAGATTGCCAAGTGTAGCCAAAAATTTAAAACTAAAATACACTTTAAGTTCTACTCAAAAAAAAAAAAAAACTTTCACAACACAAATGAAGGAAAATATACAAGAAAAAAAATCATATTAAATGTTTTGCTTTTGCCATTATAACAACAGTATTAGGTGAGCAAGCTCACATCATTGCTTTGACCCTTCAGGGAAGAATATAAGACGGTCCATCAAAGCTATGATGAATTGGATTAAAGGATGAGATAATGTAGAAATTTCACAATTCCACTGTCTCTCCATTTTACTTGTTTTAGTGTAATAGTCTAATGCAATAAAATGTAAGCAATATGTATGACTTTTATAAAAACATGACACGAATACAGTAGCAGAACAAACTCTTAAAGGTTTCATTATTTTAATATGTATTTTGGCAAAAATCAACTCTTTTCTGTGGGTGTGAAAATAATAGCAGTAATTACTGCAGGAATGATAACTCACATTAAAGTTGTGAATATCCAAGTGTGGTAAAATAGTATCTTTAAAAAGTGATTGATTGACATACCATACAAGCCAACAACCTTATTAAAGAATGACATTTATTTGAAGGTACTTCAATGATATTAGTAACAACATGGCAATATGTTCCAAAATTTACTGTTTCTGTCAAATTCCACTGGCTATTTTGAGGCTAAGTATGAGTACAAATATTATAAATTTTCTCAAAGAAACCCAGTACACAATTTCCTGTCAAATAAAACATTTTGTGGAATTCTTACTGATATTTTCAAAGAATGAATATGATCAATGGGGCAAATTCAAGATTTCTATTACCATGTTTAAATCTGAGATTAAATCGTGATGAAATTGAAACATGAAGTTTTCACTGAGGAATAAGGACATAAAAAATAGAATATTTTGAAACTTGGACTGCCTGTTAAAAACATAAAGCACTGAGCATCTAATATTTAAAAAATAATTTTGTTAAATATTTTGTTAAATTAGGGAGTCTAAAACTCTCTAATGGTGGTGATAATTTGTTTTAATGTAATCTTGATAGCTGTTGTGAACGTAATTTTGTACAAATATGTTTAAAATGTATTTTAAACATATTTTGATAATTTTTAGTAAGGTTGAAAATTTGTATATTCTACAGCCCAGTAATTACATTAGTAGATAAACTTTAGCTCCTTTTTACCAGAAGTTAAGAATATTCAAGAGGCTGTTCATAAGAGCAAACAATTCAGATGGCAACGGGAGGATGAATTCACACCTTGGAATATTAAACAGTCCTGAAAAGGGATTTACCACAGCTACAAGCTGTAGCATGAATTAAATTTTGTGACAACATTGAAAAAAGAAAAAAAAAAACAAATACATGAAGACTAGATATAGTAAATTAGCCTTGGAATAAAATTAAGCAAAGTGGTAACAAAGCAAAATGATATTCTTTTAGGCATATACATATATATGGCTAGATAATACACAGGTTCTGAAGTTTGCTCTTGGAAGAGGTGAAGTGCCTTTGGTGTTCAAATTGTATCCCCTCATTTCTTGGTACAACTTTGGCTGTATCCATATCTGTGTGAACTCAGCCCCCTGTCATGTAGGGGGACAATAACAGAGGCTTTCTGTATGCTTCTCAGTAGTTCCTTACGTAATCAAGTCCCTGTGACCTAGAGCAGTGACCTTGAAAATCCACCCACTAAGATTGTCAACTTTGGTGGGTTGGCATGGGTTAAGAGTGGAAGGCGAAGAATAGTCTTGTAAAGGAATAACCATTTAGATATTATAAGAACAAGAAAATAGCTCTGCAAACAATTGCTACCAAAAATAGCTTACAAAATATTTAAAATAAACGCCAGCAAGGAATGTTAAAATCCTTTTGTTAAAAAATATTAAACTATATTGAGTAGAGTTCCCTGTGCTATACAGTAGGCCCATGTTGGTTATCCATTTTAAATATAGCAGTGTACACATGTCAATACCAATATTATGTAACAACCTAAATGGGAAAAGAATTTGAAAAAGAATAGATACATGCATATGTATAACTGAATCACTTTGCTGTACACCTGAAACTAACACAACATTGTTAATCAACTATACTCCAATATAAAATAAAAAGTTAAAAAAAAAACAAAAAATATTAAACTATATAAAACCTATCTGCACCCTGAATGCATGGAGAGATATACAGTCTTCCCATTTAGGCAGACTCAAGAGTGAAAAGAAAGCAATCTGGCCATAATTATAATATAAAATCAGCAAATTTTGATAAAAATTTCCCAGGAGCACTTTTATTTATCTTGATAATTTTTTTTTTTTTTTTTGCGGTATGCGGGCCTCTCACTGTCGTGGCCTCTCCCATTGCAGAGCACAGGCTCCGGACGCACAGGCCCAGCAGCCATGGCTCACGGGCCCAGCCACTCTGCAGCATGTGGGATCTTCCCAAACTGGGACACGAACGCGTGTCCCCTGCATCGGTAGGCAGACTCTCAACCACTGTGCCACCAGGGAAGCCCTATTTTTTTATTTTAGTTTATCTAAGGTGTTTTACAATGTTGTGTTAGTTTTTGCTGTACAGCAAAGTAAATCAGTTATCCACATACATACATCCACCCTTTTTTAGATTCTTTTCCAATACAGGTCCTTACACAGTATTGAGTAGAGTTCCCTGTGCTATACAGTTGATAACTTAATTTTAAATTCATTTAGAAAAAATCCCCAACAATGATCAAAGACATGTAAAACAATAAAGGGACTTGCCTTACCAAGTAGCAAGGTACATTATAAATCCAGACTAATTAAAACATGATATTGATATATAAGTATGAAATTTAGTCATTGAAACACAATGAGATAATAAAAATAACATAATAATGAGATAATACATATATATGAAAGCAATTAATCATAAAGATAATATTTCAAATCAGTGATGAATAAAGGAATACCAAAAATAAATTCCACAAGAAACCAAGTAATAAATGTAAAAGAAAGCAAAGCTATAAATGTATTATAAGAAAATAAAAGGAATTACTTTTTAATTTTGAGGTAAAAATAATTTTGTAAGCAAATAAAAAATGAGAGTTTTTCCCTTTATCTCAATAACGATAAGAAAACAAAGGTAAATTTGACATCATGAAAATATGCTTGAATAAGACAAAGTCACTATAAATTTAAATATGAACTAAAGACAAGAAATATTTGCAGCATGTATAAGGAAAAATGATTAATATTTAGAGTATATTTAAAAATCTATAAGTATTCAAAAAACATAAAAATCCAATAGACCAGGGGACCATGAGTGGAGAAAGAGAATTCAGAAAGGAGGAAACCTCAAGGATCCACAAATAGACACAGGGTCCAATTCTATGCCTCAGAGCGAGAGATGTGAAAATAATATCAAGATTTCTTTTTCTGTAAGATTTGCAAGATCAAAAAATGTAAGAATGGCACCATCTAATTTTGTTGACAATGTAGGGAAACAAGCACTGTCATTCACTGTGATGGATTGGTCCAGCCTACAAAGGACAACTTGAGTCTTTATAGACATGATCAATGTGCTTCACTTTTAATTCATTATTTTCACTTCTCTGTATCAAATCTTAAAACATACTTGCATGGGAAAAAACCAAGATAGTAACAAAGTTTTCATTGCACCTTTGTACTTAATATTAAAATGTGGGGGGAAAACATTTTGACAGTCATCTCCAGGGGAATAGTTATACATCTACATCATGAAGAAGTACAGGGCAGTCTCCACATTAGTCAACCTCTCTCAAATTCCATATTCCTCAAATGTAGCTATGCTAAAGTGTAGTGTCTGTCTTCCTTGAACTTTAAATATAACATTTCAGAGTTTTATTTGGAAATTATATATACATGTATGTGTATGCATATATACAAATTTGTATATGTATACATATAAACCTTTAATATGTAAATGTATATATAAATAATAAATAAATTTGCTTCATATATGTTTTTTAAACACAAAACACTTTTCTAGCTATATTGTTTTGTAATTTGTATTTTTTTAGTTATTAAGGTTGTGGAAATATTCCTATAAAACCCATACGATTTTTCCTTATTTGTATTAACCTTGGTTTAAAAACTCTTAATTGACTATAAAGCACAGGAGAATGATGTGTGTGTGTACATGTGTGTATGCATGTATGTGTACTTGTGTCTGTGCATATTAATTTTTAATTGTTAAACCAAATTTGAATTCCTGGATAAACCCAAATTGATCATGTGCATTTACTTTTTTCCTTTGTTTATTTCATTTTTCACTTTTTAAAAACTGAAACATAGTTTATTTACAATATTATATTAGTTTCAGGTGTACAACATAGTGATTCAATATTTTTATAGATTATACTCCATTGAAAGTTATTACAAAATAATGGCTATATTTCTTTGTACTGTATTATATATCCTTGTTGCTTATTTATTTTATTTTATTTATTTTTTAAAAAATTTTATTGGAGTATAGTTGATTTACAACATTGTGTTAGTTTCAGGTGTACAGCAAAGTGAATCAGTTATATATATTTCCATTCTTTTACAGATTCTTTTCCCATATAGGTTATTACAGAATATTGAGTAGAGTTCCCTGTGCTGTACAGTAGGTCCTTATTAGTATCTATTATATATATATAGTACTGTGTATATGTCAGTCTCAATCTCCTAATTTATCACTTCCCCCTCCGTTTCCCCTTTGGTAACCATAAGTTTGATTTCAAGATCTGTGAGTCTGTTTCTGTTTTGTGTTTTTGTTTTTCATTTTAACTTGCTGACTTTGTTAACAATTTGTGCAGAATTTTCGTATTCACATTCAAGAAAGAGATTGTCCTGTGTCTTTCTTTTCTAGCACTGTCCTTCCGAGTATTAGCAGCAGTATTTTAAAATTCATGTTTTTGTATTTTCTGTGTGATCTAACAGAGGCTTATGCTTATTTACTATTCGATATGCTTATTGGCTCATACTGCTTATTTGCGACATAATACAGTTATTATACTTTTCATTATACTCTAATAATAATAATACTGGTATTCGCCCTGGAACTCTTATTTTGTGGATATATTGTAATTTATTCAGCTTTAACCCTGAGCACAAAATCTTTGTTCTTGTGAGTTCATTCATTCTGTGTGGCTTTAATGAGCTCTGTGTTAATGGGCCTCATGGTAAAAACATGGACTGCTTTGAACAGTGAGGGGCAAAGGTGGAAAATAATTAGTATCTATTTTAGGCCTCAAGGTCTTTCAGTGACAATAGGAAGAGGAGAGGGCAAAACAGAATAATGAGGAAAGAACTTTGCTCAGCAGGACCCTGGCGTAATTAATTTACCCCAAGTTAATCTGAAAAGAGTGGAAAATGGACTCAAGATGCTTATACTCACATGCATGTATTTTTTAATTACTAAGTTTTTATTGGAAATTTTGCTTTATCCCAGTAAATAACAAATTTATTTACTTTAATGAAGATACTCTATAAACCTGAAGCAAAAAAAAGGAACACTATCATTTATTCATTTTAATGCATCCATTCTTTTTTTAACCAAATGATAAACATTGACAATAAAGGCATAAAATATGAAATAAAATGGAAGGGAAATACTTCTAAACAAATATTGTTCCAGCAATAATAAAGTCATTTTCTTCATGCTTTATCAAGATGACTCATAGATGATTTTTAGTTATGCTTATTCTTTAATTAGTATTTTTGTGATGTTTTCAATTAGGACCATGAAGCAGATTCAAGGTCCTGTGTGCTTTTCAAATAGCCCTGAGTGATCAGGAAAAATATGGAGAGTTCTTTACTAGCTCCAAAGAAGAGAAAAAATAATTTAAACAATATATGAGCATTACAAAGAGATTCACTCTTGGGTTTGTAGATTTTTCTAAGAAACAACTTTCTGAAGAGATTACAACCCAAGACAATATCAAAGTGAAGCAATTAAGTAATTTATCATGATGTCTCAATGAAAGAGTCTCTCCAAAATCAAAGACTTCTAATGGTCTCTTTTCATCTCAGTTCCTGACCTGGAAACTTCACCGAGCCCCTTCTTGCATGAGGACCTCTTTATTAAGAATATGTGCACAACACGTGCTGTAAGTAATGTCACAACGTACAGCAAACTAGTCCATGATCCACTGCATGGTTGTATGATGAGCAGCTATGATGGTGAATAAAGCAATGAGAGACTCACAATCACAGAGACTCACTTCCTCAACCGTGTCCATTTAGAAAGCCCCGTGACCTTTCTGGTATCATTTCCTCAATTGTAAAATAGACATTATTAGTCTCACTTTATCGGATTTTTAGTAAAAAGGATCTTTTCTTGGAAAACTTTCCTCACTATGGTAGTATTAATTTTAATTAGGTTACATCAAATATTTCCTAAATTCCCATCTTAAGATACTGCAACTGATACTTTGGAGTGATGCTGCCAATCATTTCTCATGAAGTACTAGGTATTGGATACCTAGTATACCTTACTCTGGGCATAAATCTCGGGATAAACAGATTTATCTGTGGATTTATCTGTAGCCTGTGGACTCCTGTGGGTGGGTGTACATTTGGAAGGGAGTGAAGTGCACTGAGCTTAAACCAGGAAAATGGTATGTTTCCTTTCAACTACTGAGATAATTGTAGATTCACATGCTATATTAGTTTGGGCTGCTGTAACAAACTATCACGGGTGACTTAAACAATAAACTTCTTTTTCTCATTTTTCTGGAGCCTGATATGTCTTATACCAAGGTGTCAGCAGATTCAGTGTCTGGTTAGGGCTCTCTTCCTTGTTCATAGATGGCCATTTTCTCATGGTGACCTCACATGGTGACCTCTCAATGGCAGATTGAGAAAGAGAGGGAGACAGAGAGAGAGAGAGATTGATTGTCTGAGACCGCTAGCGCTTGTTTCATGATAAATAAATTTGGTTTATCTTCATTTTCTTCTCAGCTCCTAGGCTGTGATAACTACCATCAAACTTTTTTGTCATTTGATTCCCAGCTTTTGTAAAGGCTACTCTATGCATAGCATCAATTTTGGACCAGGATATGACCATCTGCCTTCCTAAATGACCCTAAATGACATCTGAGCTTCTGATAACCTTCACTGCTCCTGATCTCACACCCCTGCTGAGAAGCACCTGTTTCTACACTACACTCAATGCCCAGTGCCCACTGGGGTGACACAGGAATGATTTTTGTGTCAGTTCCTCCAGACCTCCACAGACCATGCTGGGAGCTGCCTTCAGATGGTTATTATTCTCGGCTTCAGCCATGGCCCCATTAAAGGCAGAACTTTAGAGATAAAAATTCCTGGATCTCATTATCCATCCCTACTTCAGACATGAACTCTGAAATTTGAAGGCTCTTCACGTGGCTTCTGCACCTTAAAGACACCATCAGTATCTCCTACCTGAATGAAGGCTGCACGAATTATGGCCCTGAGATGCACAACTATCTTTCAGTTAATTGAGTTCATTTGCTAGTTTGCAAAAAAACACAATTAAGAAATTGTGTATGTTATATTTTTTGCAGGTCAACTTTGAAATGATAGGTGTTTGATCTGCTCTAAATAAAATGAGAAAAACAGTCCATGCTGAACTATTCATAGGCAGAGATGATGAACATATGTTTCTAATTTGAGCTAGGAGAAAAGCAAAAATATACAATTTTAGCAAAAGCTTAGTTCTTGACAACCACTCACAATATATTTCAGCTAAGAAATGAGCATATGTTTCAAAGTATAAAGAAACTAGCTGGCTTGATATGGAAATGAAGCTCCTAGGCTCAGAGTTTCATGACTGCTGTAGTCTTGTTCTTTTCTGAGGTTGAGTCTCCAATATTTTCTGCAGATTCTCCCATCAGCAAAAGGAGGCTGCTGATCCATGCAGGTGAGTACTGTTGGGATGGCATGGGTGCCATCACTATTTTATATCACACTTTAGGTGGGATGAGTTTCACAAGGAGATTATTAGGTATCTTCAGAGCTGCCACATCTGGATGTGATCAGGTAGCTTGATTTACTTCAGGGAAGTGTGAAGTGTGATGGGAGAGGGTGTTGATTGCCATCTGAATGGCAAGGAAATATGGGCTCAAAGTGGAGAAGGAGTTTGGCCACTATGATGCTTGGCTTCTTTTTCAGCCAGAATTGCTTTATTCCAGTCAAACTATGGGCAATTTATTTTATTTTTGGCACATCTTTTTTTTTTTTAATTCTTAACCCTAGGTATACAATACTGGCTTTGCATTGTCATTTATAAATAAAACATTGCTTTTAAGCTATCTCTAATGACTGAGTCGGACTCTGAGATGTACAAGGTCCTTAGATGACCCCTGCACACATTACAGTTGAGGAGTGGCAGGAGGCACAGTAACAGTCCCAGCTATTTTCCACTTGTCTCTTAAAGGGCAGCTGAGCCAGGAGCAGAGGACTGGAGTTGAGGCCATGCACAGACCCTTCTGCAGAGGGGGTGGCAGAGGTCCCAACATCACACCCACTTTGACCTCAGCTAGCCTCTTGCTTGGTGACCCATCCGTTTGGTGTTGCCTCACGTACTGATTATGTATCACCAGCTTCCCTGGAGTCATAATTCATTAAGATGCCAGCACTTTTTTTCCAAATAGCATTCTTCAAATGCTGCTTCTCATCCCAGCAGTAATGGCCAGGTATGTTCTTTATGTCTCTCCTACACCCTCACCCTTCTCAGACCACTGGGATTTTTATGAAGCTGTATCTTCCTCTTTAGTTGCAAGGAGACCCTTGTCTGAGGCTTGTCTTCTTCCCTGCACCACTCACTGGAATGTGACCACAGGTTCTCGGCTCCCAGAACCTGGTTTTTAAAGAAGGCTCTGTAGTATCTTCTCTTGGGGGGCTGGAGGCTAGAGGAAATATCCTCCAAATTCATTTAGATCTAACTCTTATCTTTTCCAAAATTATTTCTCTCTAAACCTTCAATTCCATTCAGGCAGAAACCCTGTTCTGTCTGCCTGGATCCTCTCTAGGACCCTTCCATCCCCTCTTGGATATATACTAACTTTAACTGATTTCACTCCTGAGCTGGAGGTGAATGGCCATCTCTGCCTCTCACCTGCACTGAGGTGGTCATAAGTGAAAAGAAACAAAGGTGTGGGCTATTTTCTCAAATTTACTTTCTCCTATGAAGATTAAAGCAGCTGATATGAGGGGTCCTTCCATCTACAAGATGAACTTTGCCAACCCTGTTATCTAGACCCCGCTTGAAAGAGATAAGCACATTTTGGGTTTTAAAGAAGTGGCTCTAGATGCAGGATGAGTAGAGGTCAGGAGAAAGATAAAGACAAGACCGAAGGGCTGGTGGCTTTCACCAAGGACTGGGTCCAGATCTGCCCCCGGGTGCCACATCAGTGGACTGCCTGTGCTGTAGACAGTGGGTTAGGCTAACCTCATTCCAATTGTCTACTAGCTTACTTATTTGAGAAAAACCATTTTGAGTAGGGGAGTTACTTTACAACCCAAATGCTATTTGGTTTCCCATTATTTCTGCAGTCCTTAAAGTGAGTAGTGGTCTACTATCAGACTTTGCAGACAGGCTTCGTTCCTGAGAGTGCACAGCACACCTGCTCATTGGGAGTACAGGTTTGTTTGCACAGGTGTGTAAGTGTCCAGCTCCTTTGGGGGGACTGGCCTGTACAGGATGGTTCCCCCTCATGGTTCATGAGTGTTGAGACCTCACTGGTGAGCAACACTAGCCTTCCACTTCCTCAGAATGGAGGCCTTGTCTTTACTTCTCTCTCCTCATCCCCTGCAAGGGAATTAGAAAGGACTCACTTCTCCTTATGCCTTCGATTGAAAAATATCATGGTAGGATGTGTCAATCATTCTCTCAACCAATACTATGACTAACCTTTCCAAATAAGGTGTGGAATTCGAGCTATAGAGCATTCCATAAACACATTCCATAAACACAAAACAGCATAAAGTCTGACTCCTGGTGTTTAGTGACATGTGGGACTTTGTCTCACCCACAAGTAGAACTGGAGTAGTTTATGTTCTGGGATGGACCCCAGGCTGTGTGCTTGAGGACATGTCTCTGAAGAACCCACCCCCCGCACTGTACACACAACTGTGTACATCTTTTCTCACATCTTCCCAGAGCTCTTTTCACTTCTCTTCCTACCTGTGCTATAAATCTCTTTTGTGTGGGTCAGCTGAATTATTTATCACAATTTGCTGAAAAAAATGCCCATAAACCAGATTTGCTAGAATGACCTTCCCATCCATCAACTTGGCCCTACAGATCATCCCAGTTAAATGGTTGGACAAAGTTTCTTGGAAACTGACATTATCTTCAGAGTATGCTCCCTGAAAATGGAGCAAGAGAGAACTTCTACGGGAAACTGTTATTTAAAGGGAATTAGATGTGTACTTGTGTTTCTCAAGCCCATCCCCACAAATAAAAAGAGACTCGTGATCTGTCACTTTTGTTTCATGGACAAGAGACTGCTGCTCATAATGGTAAAATTAGGTGCTCAGATGCTCGTGAGAGTGTAAAAAATGTGTTAGTCTGTAAACCAGCTACTGCTGGAAAGAACCTGTGCATTTGAAAATAACAAGAGTTGATGGCTAACCAGCATCCTTGGAGTATTTATTATCCCAGTGAAACCAATCATTGTATAATTGAGCCACAAAGATCTTTCAGGCCACTGAAAAGGTGTCACCTCTTACTACACAGCAAGAACAAAGCTTGTAGGAAAATACTTTTGTTTGGAAAAAATTACTGGAGATTCTGGAAGCAAAAATGAACTTTCACTTCACACGTTGTATTTCAAACATATATACCTTGAAATGTAAGTTACTTTTATATAAGAATATATACCTTGCTCTTTAGTTATCTAGAGGATAAAAGGGACTTTTAATGTCTACTTCTATAATTATTTATTGAAGGTAGGTGAAGTTCAGAAATTTTGATTAAAAAAATTATTGTGGTATCTTTGTGGATCAGTTGAGGTAAGTAAATCTGTGGGCTGCCTCATGTTCTTCCTTTAGTCATGTGTCTTGATTTTAGTTATTTTGTAGGGTGTGGTTTTAAGGCTGCACAATATATTAATATTTTTATTTGGTTGTAGGATTATTGTCTCAAAGTTGCATCTTTAAATTACCTTCAGCTCAGAATTATTCCTTTCTCACTTGTTAGAATAACAGTATTAATAGATAGTCTTAATAGCATGATAGTCTTAATAGAATTTGATACTTGAGAAGTGAAAATATACCTCAGTGCAATCCATCTGAGCTTTAAGTTTATATGAGATTATAATATCAGGCCTTGTGAAGGGAGTAAAAAGATAAGGGAAAAATTATTACATCCATTGGCAGTAGTAAATCAGTTAATTTAGTAATTTATTCAATAAAATGTTTGGGTTTCAATTATGTCTTTGCTCCTGTGTTCGCTGGGTATAAAACTTCGCAGGCTACAATCTGTGCCCTGCCAAAGCTCTTAGTCCAGTACAGAGTTACCCAAACTCAACACTATTGATATTTTGGTCCAGATGATTCTCTGTTGTAGTGGAGAGTGTTGTGTGCAATTCAGCATGTTTAGCAGCATCCCTGGACTCCACCCACTAGATGTCAGTAGAATTCCCGACCCCAGTTAAGACAACCAAACAAGTCTTCAGAGTTTGTCAAATGTCCCCTGGGAGGCACAATCATGGGTGACTGTCCTAGTTGGACAGAGAGCTTAAGGTCAATGAGAGGTGATAAGTGCTAGGAGAGCACAGGGTGCCTAAAGAAAGCTGTGAACTGACCTCACATCAGGGCTAAGAGAGGCAGAGTGTCCTTAATGGCTTGTTTTGATGACAGTTCATTCAGTAGAAGTAGGCTAAAATTTTTAACTTAATCTGGTAGAAGCTGAGATATTGTGCTGGCCAAAAAGTTCGTTTGGGTTTTTCCATACCATGTTATGGAAAAACCCAAATGAACTTTTTGGACAACCCGGTACCTCTAAAGCCTTATTCTCCCTGAAGTGATAAGATGAACATTTTTGTTATCAGCCAGTTTCTCTGTTCTGAGACTTGAAACTTGTTTATGACTTTAAGATGGGGAAGATTTTCCTAAATATTGTCCTAAGCTTTTTCACAAGTGTTTTGCTTCTTACATTCATACAATATATTCCCACAATTTTAGACTGAGGCATTGATCCAATTTTATTTCCTTCATGTGGTGAGCAAGTTTTTCAGCCTGGTGATCCTGATTGGTGGTGCTAGGCTCTAAACAGCTGTGGTTTGCACTCTACACTTCTTCTATTCTTCCTTATTAGCACATTTATCTGTATCTTCCTAAGAGCCAGTCTTTGGCTTTGTAATATTACCTCCTATCTAGTAGAATAAGTCCTCTCTTTTTCTTTTTCAGAATTGGTTCATAAATCTAGGAAGACTTGTACTGCCATAAATTTGAAAACCATCCAGTCTCCCCAAAATCGTTTAGGTTTCTATCAGTCACATTAATATTTTTTTGTTTTATTTGGGAAGGATGGATATCTTAACAATGTTTTTCCATACACCTTTTATCTACACTTTATTTCACTAAATAACTTACTTTCTAAAGAGCCAATATACCTAGGGTAATTCCTGGCTATGTGATAATCTAATGTTTATGCAAACAGTATACCTTACTGAATTTTCTAATAACATTTTCTGCATTGCCTTAGGTTTATGTTTTGACCCTTATAGCTACTTTGTACTCACACTTTATCAGTCTTCTGTTGATTCTTCTGATTTTTGTATGTATCATATTTAAATATACCCTGCAGATAACAATATTTGACTTTTTTCTCCTAATTCTTATGCTCCTTATTTTTCTTTTCTTGAATAAAAGTATCTAAATGAAAATCTTTATAGATTCAGCTACATTATAATTGGAGAAAAAAAACAGAAACAAGAGGCAAGCGATTATCCAGAAATTTATATTTCTTATATAAATTGACATATGACTATTATCTAAAATATTATAGTAACTCTTAAAATCAATATGGATAAAGAAACATAATCCGGTAGATTAATTATCAATAAATCTAAAAATGCAACTCATAGTTTAAAAAATCTGAATACCCAATAAGTTTGAGCATCTCTCCACATGCTTATTAATAAATGAGAGGATAGTACATTTAAACTTGAAATATTATTCTGTCTCCCAATTGTTAAAGTTTAAACAGTTACAAAACTCATTGCCAAGGAAATATGTAAACAAAGTTTTAATGAGAGCCTGAACTAATGCAGCAAATTTGAAACAAAATTCAAGCATTTAAATAAACCAGGGTATATGTTTAACTTAAAACACAGTGGTTCCACTACCAAGGAATATACTCGAAGGGAGTTCTGAGTGAATAATTTATTGTGCATAGTGGAATGAAAAGGTGATGTTAAAATTATCTGATCTACAGCAGGCATAAACCATGATCGCCCCAGGCAAACTTGGAATATCTGGTCACCCTCCCCATGGAACGCTCATGTAAGTTCAAAGACATCTAAAGAATGCTAATTTCATCATTGTAATATTGAAAAAATGGAAAAATCTAGACCTATCAATAAAATGGACAAATAAATCCTGGCATATAAATATCTTGAAATACCATAAGATAGCCCAAAGTAGTACATGTCTACATATCAATATAGATTTACCTGAAAAGCAAATTGGAGATGAAAAAATGTAATCTCTTATATATGGAATTATATGTTTCTATAAAACATATACATCAAAAACACTATTTGCTCATTATTTATTTGTATATACATAGTATCTTAGTCTGTTTGGGTTGCCATAACAAAATACCATAGACTGGGTGGCTTAAACAACAGAAATTTTCTCGCAGTTCTGGAGGCTGGAAGTCTGGGTGGCCAGCATGGTCAGATAATAGTGAGAGCTCCCTTCCTGGCTTGTAGATTGCTCTTCCCTGCTAATGCTCACATGGCCTTTCCTCAGTGTGTGTGAGATCGATCTCTCTCTTCCTCTTCTTTTAAGGCCACAAATCCTATTGGATTAGGACCCTACCATTATGACCTAATTTAACCTTAATTACCTCATAAAAGCCAACAGCTACATTGGGAGTTAGGGCTTCGTCATATGAACTTGGATGAAAGGAACAAAATCTAGTCCATAGAATATAGTAAATCAATAGATTTTTATTCATTTATTATAAGCATCTTTTATGAAGTTTTTATGTAGACATTGGTTTATATGAACACTAGTGTTTCACACATATAAGTATATAGTACATATAAGTATATAAGTACTTATATACTTATAAGTATTTATAAGTACACATATAAGTATATAGTACATACTATAAATACTTATAAGTATATAAGTACTTATAAGTATACATATAAGTATATAGTACATGGGAAATAGATTAGGATTCAACATATTCAAGTTGCTGTCCATATGGAAAGGGTAATAAAATAAAGATGCAGAGGAAAGGGTCAACAAATAAGGCTGTCCATGGACTGATGGATGACAATGTATCCTATACTAGGAAATATAATTGATGGTATAAATTCAATTCTATACCAGTGAGGATAAGCAGATTACAATACATGAATTTAAAACTCTAACAGTGTGTAGAATGAAAAGTCCTTTGGTAATATATCTTGGAAAACTCCCAAGTCTAATTCAAGGTTTTGCTTATTTTGACCAGAGATGGCAGTTAGCAATTATCACTTCATCCATTGTACCCTGCATGGATTCCAAAGAAAATAAAGCAAAAATTCAGTGCAATGTTTTTTTTTTCAATCTAGTCTTCTGTGAAAAATAAATAACATGGTATCACAGTAAAAAGAATAAAAATCTAACAGTGTGACATGTAATCAAGTGCATGAAAGTGTGGAGGGGAGTAAAAATGAAGGGTAAAATGAAACTATTATGAACCAGCAAAGTTGAATTCATGAGAACTTACAATTGTACTCTAAGTAAAAATAAGGTCATATTTTAATAGATGTTAAGTGGTAGAAATAATACCAGTTGAAGGCTAGCACACATGCATGATTTTGCCCCATTTAGATGAGGGCAAATCCATTAATATTTGTGATATTTGTAGCAATTAATAACTTGAAGATAAGATATAAATAAAATGAAGAACTCTAATTTAGATGTGGTGTACTTAATGTGATTCATTTATGATAGAATAACATTTTCACTTAGAAGATTAGCACAGGCACATGTTTTCTTTAATCCAGGACAATTCTCATCAGCATCTCATATAATCTCCATGTTGTCACGCCCCATGCTTACTTCCCTGTTCTCATTTTACTCATTTTACTCATTTTTGACACAACGGATATTTCTCTAAATAACCTTTTTTTCCCTACTTCCTTATCTGTTTCTTTCCAATCTCATTTGCTGGGTTGTTGTGGGTTTTTTTCCCCTCTTCAAACCTGCCTGGGTCTGCTGTTCTCTCTTCTCTCTTCCCTTCATCTGTACATTCTCTCCGTAAGTGGTTTAATCCATCATATGCTGCTGACTCACAAATCTGTATCTATAGTCCTACCTTTCTCTGGATCCCTGGTCTTTTACAAACAACTGCACACTTGATATCTCTCCTAGGATGTCAGATATGTATATCACATCTAACATACCCCATATATAACTCTTGACATCTCCCAACTTAGTTCTATGATTTCCTCATGTTAAGAAACAGCACTGAGAATTCACTGAGAATTCACTGAGTTACTGAAATCCCAAACTTGAGTCATCTTCCTTACCCACCCACTTCTAAACTCTCAGCGTGCCCTCGTGAGGAGGTCCTGAACTACGCATCTTTCTGCTTTCTCACTGCTCTCTCTCTAGTCCATCATCTCTAACCCAGACGCTTGATGGGGAATGGTCCCTGCTTCCAATCTTGCCTTTCAAAAATGTTAATCAGATCATATAATTCTCCAGTTTAAAAGCCTCCCAGGGTTTCTGATCTTACTAAGGATGAACTACCAACTCCTTACCTGGGCGATTCTGGATCTATATCAGTTGGCCACCGTCTGACGTTCTGACCTTCATTCACTGGGCTCCCTGCTGATGTCATGTCCCAGGCACACAGGCATTCTTCGTACACTGCAGTGCACCGCTGTGTGGCATTTATGGCTCTAGCTCCCTCTGCCTGGGATTCTCTTCTCTTGGAGCTATACCTGGCTGATGCTGGCATGTCATTCAGTTCGCAGGCCAAATGCTTCCCCTGAAGAGAAGTCTTCCCACATAATCCAATCTAAGCAGGACCCTCACAGCCCTTCCCCACACCTATTTTGCTATCACGTTGCCTGGATGTATTTTTTTCATATTATGTTTTCCTTTTTTATTGTAATTATAATTATCGTCTTTACTTCTTGAAGTCCTTTGGAGTCTCCTTTATCCACTAGAACTAAATTTCACGGAGACAAAGACTGTCTCTTCAGTTCATTAATATATATTAATATGTTCCTGCTGTGTAGAAGGGACCTGGCACATGGGGAACAGAAGGGCTGATATATTTGAATGCTTGTTATGAACCAGACATGGTTCAAAGAGTGTTACCTTAAATCACTTATTGCTTTAAACAACCCTGTGCAGTAGATGTGATTAGGATTCTGTATTACAGAGGAGCTGTAGTAGACAAGGACAACTGGCTTCCTGGGGATGTATTGCCAATAACAAGCAGAGCTCGGATTTTAACCTAATACGTCTATGTCCAGAGCCCATACTCTACATGGAATATTGTTACTGCGTCTAAGTGTAATGAACTAAGTTGAATGAAAGAACAAATAAAAATCTTTTATTCATGCTGTCATATATTATGTTAGTTCTTATTTTAAGACTGTTCAGATTATCTAATACCCTCAATGTTAAATGTTGGAAATGCCCGAGCCACTGGATGTGGGAATAATAAATATTATATAAACAAAACTGAAACCATAAAATCCATTGATAAAGTACTATGTATGCTTATTTCCTCATGAATAACTGGAAACATTGAGAGTAATGATTTATACCCACTACCCTGAACTTACAGGCTAAGATCCAAGAGGCCTGAGATCCCTCAGTGAATCCTAAATTATCCAATGTTTTAGGAACGTTGTCCTGAGCATAGATTTTTCTTACATGTAATTATTCTGTCTTTGTGGCATAGTCTTCCATGCTCCTCTTCAGTTTCAGTGGGTGACTGTACCTGGATGGTGGTGAGCCAAGGTGCAGCTTACTCCCATCCCCTTCAGAAAATCAACCCAACACCCAAAGTGTGAGATGTGTTTATTCTTATCATTGTCCCCAGTCTCCCACCCGCCATTGCTACTAATAGTCATTAGTGAACAATACCAATAGGTGGAACCATGAGTCTAAACCTGTGCCTTTAATTCATGATTTATGCCTTACATATTACAATGTATACCGTGTGGACCCCCTGTGCAGATTCAACTTCACTCTGTGACTTTGCTTTCATCTGTGCATAACCGCAAGGAAGTCAGACAAAATGGCATTCCTGCTAACTACTGAATTTCAGCAAAACTCCTATAGGGCTTCTTATTTTGGACAAAACTTCTGTTCATTTTAGCTTTCAGTTAATAACATACATCATCATGGCAACACACTCTAGGTTTATAGAACTGAGGCGTAAGACTTCACCTTTAGCTACTGAAATAGCAATTTTCATCTTAAAGAATACTGAAGTATGAAAGCTATTGAAGAAAGCTTTCATATGATTGTATAAAAAAGGGATTCTAATAGGCATAAATCTATCTCTACAGACCCGTTTGCTTTTACTGAGCCTGGCCTTATTTCAGTATTATTATTATTCCTTAAGACAGGCTTTATGCTTCCTTCTCTATATTGAGCTATTTATGAAGTATGTCTCTGAATTGAGATAAGGTTAATGAGAAAAAAATATCACCTACATCATCTGAACCAGGGAAGGGACATAACCTCATGTCAATTTTTTTTTAAGTATGGTCAAGGAAAAAGACCTTCTGGAGAGGAGAAGGTAATGCAACATGGCTTTTCCCCTAACCACAGCCCTATTTGTGTCACAGAGCTGTACTGTGAACTGATTCAGTCCCAGCAGTGCTCACTAATACTAAGACTTGGAAATAATCAAAATGAAGTTTCATGATTAACTTCTTCCTCTTCTGACTGGGGGAAAATGAGTGAAAATGAGTGAGTTAGGAAAGCAGACAAGAAGACTGCTCTCCTCTGTCTGAGTTGAGACTCCATAGCTCCATGGTGAATTGAGAAATGATTTGAAAAATTAGGGTATTACCCTTGGGGAACACACACACACTCACAAACACAACACAGTATATAGTAATGGCCCTGATCTAGAATATTTAACATACTCAAAGGAAAAAACCACAGCCAAGTGATCTAGGTAAAGAGGAGACCACTAAGGTGGGGTTCTCTCCTCTCCAGCACCCAAGTCATTCCCACAGGCTACATGCAAGGGCACTGCAATTCTGGACAGAAAATAAACTGCTACCCCATAGGATGGGAAGAGAGTCATATAGCTAGCATATTACCTCGAGAGGACCAATAGGATGCCTGCCCAGATTTGATCATCATGAACAGGATAGAATGTTGAATATGCAAACATAGAACAAGGAGAAATATACATCAAAGGGGACAGGAGAAAACAGAAAAAATTAGGACAAAACTTAACTCAGGATGGAGGAAAATGCTATTAATTATTTCCTGATATGAAACTCAATAAAAAAATTCATATGAGAAGCTTAGATATAAGACAATAGGAAAATGAAATGCCATGGGAGATTTCCAATGAGGAAAATAACGTTATGATTTAAAACACCATGATTATAGGTCAAAATAATGGATTAGATCAAGGAACAGAATAGTATTATAAATATTTAATCACTAACATAGAGGAAAGATTGAGATCATGATAGAACATATATGAAAACAACAAATTAAGAAAATGTGGATGAATATGGAAGACATACAGTAATTTTTATTCCTAAATTATACATTTCAGCATATGAAACAGATATACTTAAAGATATATTAAAATTTTCTCCAGAAATTAAAATATACTGAATCAACAAGTCAATTGATAACATCATACTCCATGGTACTTGGATACAAAATGCTAAATACTAGCACATATTTGAGTTAAGTGATTAAATCTCAAGGAAAAAATCCTTGAGGCATCCAGGGAGAAAATTAGGCAGGTTATATTATCAAGATTTGAATATTGGTCTAGGCAACAACCATAAAGTTCTGGGTGTGTGTGACTTAAGGACACTCTACATAACGAAGCCTGAGATAGCTCAGGAAACATTACTCTAGAAGCCCTCAGAAAAACTAAACTGACTTAACAATGAAATTCTTCCAGTTAGAGATAAATCAAAATAAGTATCTCAGAGACTGAGAAACCATGAAAAGTTGAGTAATAAATTCATTTAGATATGGCACTAAAATATGTTCACATGGTATTTTAAAAGCTATAGAAATAAAACTAGCATTAATACTAAATTTGTGTAACATTTACAAAGCTAGAGAAATTATAGCTGTGGAATGTGAATATTCTATAGTGACCAAAGATCACTTCAACACTTGATTATGTTAGGACTTCCCTGGTGGTCCAGTGGTTAAGACTCCAGACTCCCAATGCAGGGGAGAGAGGTTGGATCCCTGGTCGGGGAAGTTCTGCATGCCATGGGGTGTGGCCAAAAATAATAAGTAAATAAATAAATGGCATAAAAAATAACTGATTACATTAAACAAAGAAAATGTATATTCTAGGTTTGGGAAATAGAAATAAATGTTTATACTCATTTTTTAATTTCTAAAAATAAAAATGTAGAATTATTTTGGTGATGAGTAGGTAACTTTGTAAGTTTTAAGAAAATGAGGTTAATATATAGAATTTCTTACAACAGAAAAAAAGAGAATGGATGGAATGGCTAATGACGATTTCATAGAAATTGGAAATCACAAGTATCTCTAATTTACGGTAATAAGTGGCCTTAAATATAGTCTTTTCTCCTTCCCACACAGATATTAATGATATCTCTCTATGCAGAATATGGAGGTGAAAGCTAAGTTTTATCAGCTTTGCAACCAGCCAGTTCAATTTGCCTGATTGTTTTGCAAGTGAGCCTTGTATCCTGCGTCATTCCATGACTTCGGCTGACTTCTTTTGTGTTCCTTGTCAGGGTTGTTCCAATGCTTTGGGGGATATGAAGATAACATACAAAGCCCTGATTTTCCCCAAATGACTCCATCCTGTAGCCAACTGTTGCCATTATTAAGGTCACCCATGGGCTGGTGACTGAAAGAAAAGACAATATTTCCAAAAGCCCGTAGTAAACTAATACTTCTCATATATCACTCGCATATTTACCTAAATTCATTATTTCATTGACAGTGATCCATCTGTGATCCTGTTGAAATACTGAACTTGATTTAAAATCTTGGTACCTCAACAGGATTAGCTCAACACCAAATTAATGAGCCAGTAATAGAATTGGCCACAATTAAGAGCAAGCATCTTGCTCCAAAGCCATCAGCACCCAGTCCTGTGAATGGGAGGCTGATGTTTTTCAGTACTGCTGCTCTATTCTGTAAGCTTTAAATGGCTTAGCTTAAATTTTATTGGATCTATTTATGTTTAAATATTTTACAAAACAATGTCATTAATTTGCTTTCTGTTATTAAACACACACACACACACACACACACACACACACACACACACACACACAAATGGTTTGTTTATCCTTCTGAAATCCACTCTGGAGGATGAATTCAGAGACAGAGACTTGAGGAGTTTTACTTCCTACCAATAAGAACTTTCACACAAAGTTGCCTATTTTAAAATATTATTGGAAATGCTCAGTAGAAATAGACATGTTATTTTGGGTAACTTTATTAGGCAAAACTCTCATGCAGCTTTATTTTCTAGTCTTCCTATCCTATTTCCATCTCCCTCTAGTGATCCCGTACTCACACCCTAAGGCAAGGTTGGCATCACTTCTTGGTCTTAGCTCCAGACACTATCCCACACCAAACCAGTCACCTGAAAATGTATTCCCACTATTCTTCGTGAGCTAAGGTAAACAATAAAGTCTAAAGATTCTCTTCGTCCCAAAACCTTTTCTTTTCATTCCAACCCCAATCATCTCCCCCTTTTGTGAATTTCTGGGGCATTTACAGTTACCCCAATGAAATCTAGTTCCAGATCATGTGTTAGGTTTCACTTTCTACTGTTTCTAGAGGGCCATCTATGTCTTGTCTCTAAGCGGCTAGACCATGTCTAGAAGAGGCAGGGCCCATGCTCCTTGGGTACCCGCAGACCTGAACACAAAGCTGAGACCCTCTGTGTACTAGACCGTCTTCACTGTACAGTGTCACAGCCAGGAGGATTCTAGCTAAAAGCTTCCTGGCCTGAGACTCTAACAAGGCTCTCATCAAAATTTATAAAATAAAATAATGTCAGAACCCAGATAAAGCATCCAAACATATACACTTGTTTTAGATAGCATGTGATTGGCTCCAGCCTTTGTTCACAAATCTGCATCCCAAAATAATTACCCAAAAGTTCTGAATAAAGAAAATATTCTCATTTGAGAAATGTTTTATTACATTTCAAGGCAGGTGCATTATGTTTTCTTTTAAAATCCAGTATTCAGCAAGAGTGCAATTTTATATTTGTTGGTTTATAGAGTCTAAACATGGTTTATGAACAAAATGAGAGAAAGAAGGTGTCAGACAATATGAACGATCCCCCTCCCAACCCCAGACAGGAAAAGCAAAAAAACAAAACAACCCTGGCGTAATATGCCAAATGTGTCACCATAATGTTAGGTGTCTACAGTCTACATAAAAAATATGTTAAAATTCACAAAGTTCAAAATGATGAGTCTTTTCACTTATTAATCTAGATTTTCCTCCCTCAGGGAAATTTAATCTTACAGATTTCAGTGGGAAACACACTTTGAAATAAAAAAGGACACTACTGTATCTTCCTCAGCAAAGCTGTCACACGATTCTCTGCACGAGAAGAAACACTTATATTAGTGCAGACTTGTTTGCAGGTTGTAAATGTTAGTTGTTAAAAAATAACCTTTTTTTTAACTTTTTAAAGTTATTCTTCTAGAATTTATTCTTCAAAAAAGATACTTTAAGCCATCTGAATAGTATCTTCGAAATTATAGCATCCTAAAATCCTTAGAGTTTTTATTTCTTCACTTTTCACACATATTTGAGATTCTAAGCAAATATTAGAACATATTCAATCAACAGAAGCAATTTGTTAAGTACCTACTATGTGCCAAGCATTGTGATGGATGCTGGGAATATGCTAGTGAACAGGACATCCCATCTTCCTGGGAGACAGACAATGAAACCTGTAAAGCTTAATCATGTGATAATGGGAGACACACAGGGAACTAGGGAATGTGACCAAGGTCAACTCAGCCAGGTCTAAAGATCAGAGGAGGGGGCCCTGATAAAGATATATTTAAATTGAGCACTGAACCAGAGGTGAAGGATGCAAGTGGGGGAAGACTGTTCCAGGTGGAGGACACAGCAGAGATGAGAGAGAATATGGCAACTTTGGGACAAATGATGGAAGTCAGCAGACCCGAACCCTGGAGAGGAAGAGTGATGACAATGAAGGAGGAGAGGCCAGATCTGGAGGGCTTGAGAGAGCCCGGTAGTTTGTACATAGTCTGCACAGTAATGGGAGGCCATTAAAGAGTTTAAGTACCAAAATTATGTTTATAACCATCCCTCTGCTGTAGCATCTAGAAAGGCAGAAGTGGAGGCTCATGATAAATCAGAGAGCTGGATCTATAGTCCAGGAAAAAGATGACTATAGGTCCTGCCAGAACTGAATAGGAAAAAAATGGAACGTTGCAAGAGATACTCCAGAAGTAGAGTTAAACATATTAGGTGATTGTAAGGACTTTGACGATGAGGAAGAAGGAGAATATTAGCATACCCCGTAAGGCTGTGCAGGTTGGGCACTGAGCAACCCAGGGGTACTATTGTCATCACATCTATATTAAAGTCTCTTGATGAAGCTGTGCATTATGGTGGAATCTGAGAGACCAATGATGAAAGGCTATGTCTTGTTCTCTAGCCTGGCCAAATGAAAATGGTGGTGTCATTTATTGCAAGGCAGGAGGCAAATCAGGTTCATCATGGGTAGGTGGGTAGTGGTGGTAATGACCAGGGGAGATGACAAGGTGACTGCTAAACAGTTTGAATGAAGATGGATGCTAGTCAAGTGTCTGTGTGTCTGCTATTCAGGATACTGGCATGATGGTGTATGTTTGAAGAATCTCCACATTCAGATGATAATGGAAGCAAGAAAGTTTCCTGAGATGAGACAAGGAGTGTGTAGGGACTGAGAAAACCTTTGGAATTTCAACATTCATTGGTAAGGGAGAAGCAAAGGATGAAGAGGTGGGAGAGGTAACTGAGAAACCAGGGAAGGTTGGGGACACAGGGTCCATGGATGAGAGGCAGGAAGGGGCAAAGTAGCTGAGTTTAAAAAAGGGAAAGTGTCCGCAGGGTATAATGACACAAGGGTGGCCTTGATTAGAATGGTTCCATTAGAAAGAGGAGCAGCATCCAGGCTCTAATGGCTTGAGGATGGAATAGAAAATGCAGAAATAGAAACAGGAGGTGTTGACAACTCTTTCATGCAGTTTAATTAAGGAAATTCGGGTGAGTAGGGCAGTAGCAGAGGGAAAGGTAGAGTAAAGGGAGGTTTTAAAAATGCAAAACAGGAGTAATTTTTTTTTAGCAGGTTAAGCAAGCAAAGTTGAAGCGATTAGCTTCCTGTTGAAGCAGATACATATCGTGCTTTGTAATAAGAGAGACTGTTATCCCACACACTTCTTATTTCTGTTTCACTTGAGTTAGCTCAAATCAAAAGGAAATAAACTGATACAGAAAGACATGCAGAAAGAAAATTTTCAGGAAACAGCTTGAAAAATCATATGTTCCCTAATACAATTACTATTTTATCACTTTTTGGAGAAGTTCTTTTTCCCTTTTCAATTTACCTGCTCGGTGGCTTATAAAATTTTAATATTAGTAGTACAGGAAACTCAAATAGTGATACATACACGGCAGCAAAAGAATATCAGTTTTATACCAAGTTAGTTATAGAAACCTTGAAGCTGAATTTCGAAGCAGTAGCTGGATTTTTTTTTTTTTTTTTTTTTTTTTTAGGTACGTGGGCCTCTCACTGTTGTGGCCTCTCCCGTTGCGGAGCACAGGCTCCGGATGCGAAGGCTCAGCGGCCATGGCTCATGGGCCCAGCCGCTCTGCGGCATGTGGGATCTTCCCGGACCGGGTCAGGAACCCGTGACCCCTCCATCGGCAGGCAGACTCTCAACCACTGCACCACCCGGGAAGCCCCTGGATTCTTGAAAGAAGCGTCCTCTGCTACACATCCACAGCCTGGCAACCAGAAGTCCACATTTTTTTTCTCATAATATTCAAGGAAAGAGTAAAAATTAGTTATAAATAGAAATCCAACAATTTTTGATCAGAAAGGAAATTTCAATACTTTGAGTACTTTCAATATATATTAAAAAGAAGAGAGATTATAAATATTGTATTTATCATTTCAAGAAATTATCCAGGGAAAGATTATTTCCAAGAAAAAGTATTTGAAGAAGTTTCACAGATTACTTCATGAGAACAACACATATAATACTTTTGAAAATAGTAATTTTAAATAACTTGTGATTGCTTCTGTTGAAATAGTTTAATTCCTGTTGAAGGAATTTTCATGTTAGAATTGGAGAAACTATCTAACTCAGTATTCATTGCAGGACCTAAAGCAGCAATTCCATATAATTAAACGCTATTACATTATATATTTGGTTTTCCAAGCCATTTTCTTTCTCTTGAAGATTTGGTGATAATTCTTTCTTTCTCAAATGTATGCCTTTCATTTACACCAGGGAATTTGGGGGTCTTCTGTGTGATTCATTTTCAGTGTCTGTGTTGGCACATCCAAATGGATGGTCCATTAGCTGTGAAGCATCCAGCCTGTCTGCATTTGGCATCTTAGTCACCTGGAGCACCACCTGTCAGGCTAACATGCTGGTATTCTCCCATATTATAATCAGGTTTTAAAGTCCTACTCTCCGTTAGTGTGAGTTCACTGATTTCTCTTGAAGTGCTAAATTTCTTCAGCTTGATGTTTGTGTATGATGGATGAAATAATCGAATCCAAGCATGGCTTCAGAGACAGTGTATTGTCCAGTAAATTATTTTTATTTTGTAGAAACTGTCCCATTCTGTTCTCTTTACTCCTGCAGTGTCTAAGAAATTTTCTGTTTTGCTACATCAGTTTACCAAATTGGAGAGAAATGACAGAATATTTAATGATAATATATGGGAAGACTAATTATAAATAATTAATAGATAAGGTGATACAGTTGTTATTGCCTAATTATTAGGAACATTGCTCATTTTGATTCTTTTTGCATTCTAACCTTTTAATGCATTTTTTGTATTTCCACTTCCCAACATAGCAAAATGTAAGCATCATTATATGACATTTCGCATAAGAATAAGAAGCACTTTTCTCTCAACCCTCATCACCTGACAGTCAGTTCCTGGCTCTACCACCCCATAATAATTTCTTCTAATTGACAAGAAACAGTAGGATTTTATCCACTGTTAAAAACAAAACTGTTAAAACAAAACTGTTAAAACTGTTAAAAAACAAAATTTTTTTGATTCCTTATGTTAGAAGTTTTTGATATTCTAAAAAAACTCTACTTATTTTTGAGTAGCAAAATCATAGAGGCAAGATAATTCCATATATAACATGTATAGTATATGTAGTTCTCGCCAAAGATCCTGAATTTTTTTTCTTAAATTAAGTAAGCAAAGTGATGCAAAGTATAAAAGGCTCCTAAAGCATATTAACCATGGTTAGCACACTATTCCTCCAGAGTGTCTCTTAGTTGAGAAGGACATATTCATTCTCAACAACCAAAACAAATCTCTGCATTTGTTAGTCCCCAAATACAAGATTCTTGCTGTCAACTGAATGGCAAGGCTGGTTTTGAGGGTAGGAGGGATGAAAATCACTGGCCTCATTCCCCTCTTTTACTAAAGGAGGCTCTTGTTAGCATCTCCTTTGCATTGTCTTGCACTGGGTGTAATTTTTGATGCAGGCTCATACTTAGAAAGAACTCGTATATTTGTTGAATTGAAAATAATGTTCACATTTCTGTATTGACACCGTCTGAGACTTTGTGGGAAGGAATTAAGGAACCAGAGGGACACTGTCCTCTCAAAAACTCAAGCAGAATCTCACATGACCCAGGGCATCAGAAGGGATGGCAGGAAGTAGCAGACTGAGAGGGGAGGGCCGAGGACAAATCTGAAAAGGCTTTTCTGTGATAACTAATACAGAACCTCAAGGCATCACACAATAAAGTTTTCCACTGCAGACAACACTCCAGGGCATTTGTTGATCTAGGCGTCCTCCATCTTGTCATGCTGCCACCTCAACATATGACTTTGAGTCTGTCACCTGTGGGAAGAGAGAGAGAGAGTCACTCAGTAGGTCTTAAATGTTCATGCTCAGAAGAGACAGGGGCCATGCTGCTTGTATCACATTGGCCAGAATTTGTCACATGTCCTTACCGGAGAGCAAGGAGGCTGGAAATGTGGATGAGGTTTGGACTGTCCAAAACACAGGGGATACCTCTGATGCACCAGATTAAATGCTTTGCCTGGGGTTTTTCTATCAAGTGCATCATGTCTAAACCCTTATCAAGATGTCACATGTGGTGTGTCAAATCTGTCCTCCTCTCTCTCTCTATTTTTCTGCTCTGTGTAAAGTAGTCAGACAAGGAAAGGTGGTCATGCAAATAGGAAGTGAGATACCATTTTCTCATTTATGAAAGCTATGTTCTTTAGAAAATATTAATTGAGGTCTTCAGTTGAGGATGTGAAAGATTTGAAATTTAAGGAGAGCAAATATGGTGTGGAGGTCCGAGGAAGAGTAGTAGGGTTGTCTCATAGAGTAGAGTGCCTTCCTGAGATTTGTTTGTGGGTCCTCATTTGAAGTGAGTCTGGCCGGTACAGATACCGTTTTCTCAGTAATCTCTCAGCCGTGTGTGTGCACTTGTCTTCAATTCTGGGAAACACTTTTCTATTGTTTAACTATTGTCTTCTCTTCATTCACTGTTTTATCTCCTTCTGGCGCTCTCGTTAGAAAGATATTCGAAGATCTGTTCTTTCCTCATGCTTTAACTTTTCCTTCATTCTGTCAGTTTAACACACTTCCTCTGTGTTCTGAGAAAATTCCTCACTTCCATTTTCCAGCTTCACTGATTTTCTTCCTATTTTGTATTTAAACTACCTATCACATATCTGTTTTGTCAAAAATGCTCATTTCCTAGTCTCTCTATGATACCCTTTTCTCTTGAATACAATATTCTCTTTACACATTCTGGGATGATGACTACATTAATTTTTAATGTCTACTTTGTTGGTTTTTAGACTTTTGTTTATTTCTTTAAGAGGGTACACACTTTCATTGCTCTATTTCATTCTTGGATCCATTTCACCACATCACAAAGATGCTTGTGGATAAATGTCCACCAACCTATAGTCTTAATTGATATTTATTTTACACATGTTAATATGGAAATAGAAATATTTTATATTTATGTTTTGTTGCCCATATATTAACATTTATATACAAATATTTGAATCATTTATAGTCCTTCTAACTACCTTGTAGTTCTCCTCATATATTCAGTATATCTTTGTTTTTGGTTGAATTGTCCAGTCTCTTAATGAAACCATTTTTTCTGTGTTCTTTTTATGTACTACAGTCTATTTTTTGATTTACAGCTTATAACCTAGAAAATCACATGCTTTCAGTGTCAAGACTTCAAAACTATCTGTTAATGTTGGATGATTTTCTCTCTTGTGAGTTTCCAGCTTTGGTTGCAGTTGTAGGATTTTTTCTGGGCTATTTTCAAATATTTAGCTATAGTCTCTACTCCTTCTCAGCAGCCCACTTTTACTTTTCAAAACGTTAATACCTCTTTAACAACAAGTGTACATGATTGGGCACATGGATGGTCATAAGGTCAAATATTCTCATGACTTGTGTGTTATATCCTAGCAATGATGGATATGTCCAGTGACAGATGTGATATTAAATGATTCCGTTAGAAACACAACTTGGCTACATTGTACCTCAGTTTTTAGTTGCCTTTGTTGCTCATTCAGGCAAAGAGTTTTGAAGGGAAATTTGCCTTAACACATTACCTAAGTAGACAGGAAGCACTCCCTAAGAGTACCAATGGCCCCCCCAAATTGGGGCTTACTCTTCTCCTTTCTTCTTCCATCTCAAAACTTCCCCAGGGCTCCAGTTACTGGAACAGGACGTGATTCTTCTATCTGATCCTTCTCTAATCCTGTTTATCATATCTGTGCTATGGGGAGGGTTTGGGAATAAACTGGTTATGAAGTTTCACTGACATATTTATAAGTGAGGCACAGAGAAATCATCTGTTTATCATTGACTCAACTGCACTAATTTAAGGAGAAAACTTAAGCAAATTGTGGGTTTTCTTGTATCTAAGGCTAGTTTTAGGGTCCCTCATTAATTTAATCAGCTTCTTCTTGAGGGAAGAAATATACTACAAATAATACATCAATTATAAGGTACCATCTAATTTTTTAAATATTAAATGCTTTAAAAATTGTGTTTTAGAATAAAGGTATGCAATTGTGAAATTATGTCTCATTTTGATTCAAGATACATATTGTATGCAATACCTATCAATTATCTGAATTCTGGCATTTCAGAGAAAGGGTACAAAAGCAACATTTGGGCAGGGCTGGCTACATAATTTGTAGGATGAAGTAGAAAATTAAAATGTAGGCTTCTTGTTGAAAAAGCAGAAAAAAATATGTGAAATGCTAAAATATGAAGGGTTTTCCTTTGTTCTGTGGTATCTTTATTTGTTATACTGCTTTTTGTATTTAATGTCACTGTAAGTAACGACAGTAAAAATGATAAATGATTAGCAGGTGTTTTACCATTCATTTTTATATTATGCAATACCAATGTTAAATTCAAATATAAAAGAATTTAATTCATTTGCAGAATCACCAAAATTATACAATTCATATTTTATGTCTCATACACACATGCATATTTTGTTCTTATCAGAAACACTGTACAACATTAAATCACCTGCTTTTTGGTTTTTGTCTTCACTTCTTGATGTGCCTGCTTTTTACCAACATTCTCTACCTCTGGCTTATCGATGAGTGAGGAAGGATTGAAAGGAAAAGAGAACATGGATTATTCTATTTTTCTCTTTCCTTGTCATCATTTTTAGCATAAGTGGTTGACTAATACAGGAAAGTAACATAGGTTAACAAAAAGATATGATTATGTTCCCTTATCAATTGTTTTTCTTACAGTAATATTGCCTTCTTTCTCTGTTTGAAGCAAATTCTTGTTCAAAGCAAAGTCTGGTTTGAATGGAAAGATTGGCTTCTCAGGGCTGCCAGTGCCCCCATTTACTTAGCTGTAGACCTAACATGTTCACCTTGTGTTCATGTTGAACCTAATTGAACCACGAGCACCATGAGTCCGCAGAAATGCTGTGCTCATTGAATATTAAGAAGGCTATCTGGACACAGACTGTACACCCTTCCTAAGAATAACTCAGAATGGATCACAGACCTAAATGTAAGATGAAAACTATAAAACACCCAGAAGATAACATAGGAGAAAACTTAGATGACCTTGGGTATGGCAATGACTTTTCAGATGCCACATCAAAAGCACGACCCATGAAAGAAATAACTGATAAGCTGGTCTTCATTAAAATTGTGTTATGGTAAAGATAATGTTGAGAGTCAGAAGACAAGCCACAGTCTGGGAGAAAAGATTTGCAAACAACATATCTGATAAAGGCCTCTTATCTAAAATACATAAAGAACTCTTAAAACTCAACAATAAAACAACAAATTTTTTAATGTACCAGGAACATAGGAGGGAAAAAACCCAGTACACAAGGTGGCACCCTTGCCAGACTAACTGTGCATTTAGATAACCATAAATAGAACTTAAAGAAAAAGCTCCCTATTTAAGAAAAAGCAGTGGACCCACACATTTGTGTCCTTTAATTTCACTCCCAAGCTTTAAAGAACCTAGTGATTGTTTCCCTGTGCCTGCTGATGAATCAGAAGCAAAATAATCTTTCCTGAGTGGCGCCTGAATTCTGTCAGTTCTGCGGCATATTCTGCGTACTTGCTTCAAGGAAAACTTTTCATGAACTCACCTCCCAAGCCACCTACTTTCTGAATCACTTTCTGAATAACAAATCTTAAAATAGAATTAACTCTTCTGTCTCTGGTTGGCTCTAAGAACTTTGATGACCTTAAAGGAACATGAGATATTGACTATCTTCTGCTTTATACATATACTTATTTTTACACGTTTTGTAATTCTAATTCAACGGTAAATGAAATACAAGACAAAAATGTCTTTTTTCATTTTATTTGTAGGAAGGTACCTAATTTATCTCTTTATGTAACTCGTTAGTGTGCATCTAGTTTTATTTCTTATAGCCTATACCTGTGTCTTAAACCTCTAAAGGTTATTTCTGGGTATGTGATAAAATAAATGTGCTTCCAGGCTAATTGCCACCAATTATAGAATTGAAGTGAGAATATCAAAAATTGATGATTGGGACTTCCCTGGTAGTGCAGAGGTTAAGAATCTGCCTGCCAATGCAGAGGACATGGGTTCAGGCCCTGGTCCGGGAAGATCCCACATGCCGCAGAGCAACTAAGCCCCAGCGCCACAACTTCTGAGCTCTACAGCCTGCGAGCCACAACTGCTGGGCCCGCGTGCCACAACTACTGAAGCCCACACGCTTAGAGCCCAAGCTCTGCAACAAGAGAAGCTACCACAATGAGAAGCCCAGGCACTGCAACGAAGAGTAGCCTCCACTCGCCTCAACTAGAGAAAGCCCGCACAGCAACAAAAGACCCAATGCAGCCAACAATAAATAAATAAATAAATTTATTTTTTTAATTGATGATTAATGTATTTAAATTGTATTAAAGACAGAATGTAAACAAAAAAGAACATTGCCCTCCTTCAAGCCAACACTGATGCTGCAGCTCTCACCCGTGTTCAGGTTATTTTTTAATCCCATGCTCACCAGTTTTCTCACCAAAGCTGCATCTCCAGTGCTGGACATCCACACTCCGATTTGTCATCCTCACCTAGAGTTCAACAAATGCAAAAACAGATTCACCATCTAACTCCTCCTTCTCCGACTCTTCCCTTTTCCTAAGGAGACAACTTTTGCAGTCCATCACCCTTGGTTGAAGCCTTGTCATCTTTTTTTTTTTTTTTTTTGCAGTACGCGGGCCTCTCACTGTTGTGGCCTCTCCCGTTGCGGAGCACAGGCTCCGGACGCGCAGGCTCAGCGGCCATGGCCCACGGCCCTAGCCGCTCCGCAGCATGTGGGATGCTCCCAGACCGGGGCACGAACCCGTGTCCCCTGCATCAGCAGGCGGACTCTCAACCACTGCGCCACCAGGGAAGCCCACCTGTCATCTTTTTTTAAACTGTGATCCTCATTTTTGATTGATCAATTTCTTTCATCCCCTTGGGCCATCCAGCCACCAAACCTTCTCCCTTCTACCCACTGCACAGGAATTAACATATCAGACCTGAGACTTCTATCCTTAGAAAGACCTGCTTGCAAGGTTGGTTCCTGGCTGGAGTCTGGGAACTTGGCTGGTATACCACTGATACAGAACTTCCTCTAAATGATAAGAATGGCTCACAGTGCCTAGGCTGTCTGTACAAACAATGTGGTCCATGCCAAACTAGTCCTTTCCTCGTGGGAGTCAGGGATTATACGTGGTAGGCAGAGAATGCCTACTTGAGCAGCCCCTTAGGAAAACCCTGGGCACTGAGTCTCTAGCGAAGCTTCCTTGGTAGATGACACTTCTCACACACTGTCCCAACTTATTGCTGGAGGAATTAAGCACATCCTGTGTGACTTCACTGGAGAGGACTGTTGGAAACTTGAGCCTGGTTTCTTCCAGGTTTATCTTCCTGCATGTTTTCCCTTCACTGATCTTGCTTTGTTTCCTTTTGTTGTAATAAATCTTAGCTGGGAGTTTAACTCTATCCTGAGTCCTGGAGTCTTCCTAGTGAATCCCTGAACCTGGGAGTGGTCTTGGCGACCACTGACACACTAGTCATTTTGTCCCACTCTTTTCACTCCTCTTTAGATCTTTATTGTACATCATATGCTTCTATTTATTTGAGCCAAAACCCTAGCTTGCCTCTCTGGCTCTTGTCTTTCCACCTTCAAAATAACTCTAGATTATTATTATTATTAATCTTATAATAATTAATTATTATTAATAATTATTGTTATTCTAATTCTTAAATGTAGTTCACGTCTCTCTTTATTACCCCACTTTCTCACTGGGGCCATTGTGGAGGAGGGTCCATCTGCAACCATTGGGCCCTCATCTTGCCTAGTCCATCTTTCCTAATTTTCTAAAATAACTCATGACAGACACAAGTATAATCATGATATCCCCCATTCATGACACTACAAAGGCTCCCTGAATGACAGTTGCCTGATATGTCTCTGGAGGCCCCATGTCCCTAACTTATCACTTACTGAGTCTTAGCTTGTCCCTATAACCCTCCCATAGCTACCAGTCACGTCAAACTGCTCCCTGTGTCCTGGATACACCAGATCACTTAATTGCTTCGGGTCTCTGAAAAATGCTCCCTCTCCCAGGGATATTTCCACCTTGCAGCAACACCTGAATTTCCAGAACTCACATGAAGAGTATTCTCCTTGTGAAGACCTTCTTATATCCCATTATCCTCAGGAAGATTTGACCATTCTCTGTGTGTTGTGCATCCACTCCTGGCATGGCTTCCTTCTGTTCTAAGACTCATGTTTGTATACGGGTGTGTGTGTGTGTGTGTGTGCGCGCGCGCACGTTTGCAGGCACACATATATCCTTTTTCACAAGAAGCCCAGATGCCCCATAGCATGTTCATCCTGAGTCATTCATGCCAGCTCAGTTACTGTCCTGGATTAGGCATATAAGCCTCACTGAGGACTGAATGATTTTGCTCACCCTCTTCATCATAAAAATTCATTAAGACCCAGGAAAAGGAAACATGGCAGCAACTTCAACATGAATTAAAAATAAAATTAAAGCTGTGAAACGAAATAGGTGTAATGTAGACAGGATGCTGTTTTCATTCCTTTTTGATATAGATATATCCAGGCAGATAGTGTGAAGTTATTTTCAATAGTCAGGTACATAAGGTAAATGATTCATATTTGTTTCAGATGAAGCTGTTTAGGATAATGCTTTCATATTATCTTTCACTGTTTAAAGCAGATTGCCAAAATATATACAATGATTTATTTCTGTGGTTGAACTGGAGAAAATCTGCAATATATCGTATAGAGAATAATAAAAAAATAAGGGCATGAATGATTCTGATGTTTTAACTTGTGTGATATCACATATTTCATAAGGTAAAATAACACATTTTTTCTTTAAAAGGAAGAAGAAGATACAATTTGGACCAGTAAATAAAAATGTACCAGAAATTACAAGGAAGTATGTTTAGCCATATGAATATGAAAGTTGAATTAATGATAATAAAATAGCAAAAATTTTGAATTCTTAAAGTAAACGTAATAAAAGACAAACTTTCATTCAACAACCTCCTGGCAAAAGAAAAGTGGGTGAATTTGTTACCGGGTTGACGTGCATTGTGTCAAATAGCTTCAACCGAGGAGGTTAACAGGAAGATCCGGACCCGCAATCTCGGTCCTTGTGATAGCAAGCAAAGAATTGCAGACTACCCCTTCTGGTAAGGGCAAAGCAAAGGGAGAGCAGGCTGTTTCTGCCAAGTGAAACCAGAACTCCTGCACAGCCTTAAGGGTGTTTATAAGGAGCTTTCTGCAAGGAGGCGATGGGGTCGGAGGGGGACGGGGTGGTGGCAGCGATTATGGATGAGAGACAGGTGATCATTATTTGATTGACAGTCTCGAGCTACGTAACAAGTTCATTATTGCGCATGCCCTTACCCATGATTCGCTAAAAAAAAAAAAAAAGCCCACGGTGTGTGGGGGGGTTGGGAACACATGCAGATTTTATTATAATGATGGTATAATGAGTTTGGGTTTACTAGGGGTCATATGCCTGTCTGGTCTGGGCATGTGCAGCCCAGGGAGGTTCCCTCATGTTCCTGTGCTCTGTCTTTAAGTTGCCCATCACCCGACGATAGTTTTACCCATTCTAGGTGTGGTCACAGGAAGGTCCCCAGACGGTTGGGGTGTGACTTAACTCCTCCCCTCTTGTCTTTTGCCACTGTCACCTCCTTGCTGTTCATGTCTGACTACCTAACAAATTGGTTGTGAATATTGAATTTAATGTACATTATTAGGTATTATATGAGTTTTCCTTACTGAGTTAAATGTAGGTGAATGCAGGTAAATATAAAAGGTTGAAAAATCATTGAGTTCGTAAAATCAGCATCTGAAAGAGTTTCACATTGTGCAGAGTAAGATTTGCTAGTTGTTGAAGTTCAGAATTGTTATCATTACAATAGGACCTACACAATCTTTTTAAATATCCACAAGGTACATGTGTTATGAATATTGACTTAAAAATCAGTCTGATTAGAACTAGCTAGAAACCTGACTCCACAGGCCTCTCAGCTATAGTGCTGGACC
Organism: Leucopleurus acutus; assembly: GCF_964270905.1. Lineage (NCBI taxonomy): Eukaryota > Metazoa > Chordata > Mammalia > Artiodactyla > Delphinidae > Leucopleurus > Leucopleurus acutus. Next base: position 169,011,954 of record NC_139145.1, on the reverse strand, counting down.
GTAGCTCACAAGCAAGTTTCTCCAAAGCACGCTTATGTGATCGGTAGGCCCTGGGTGTCTTGATTGTGCTTTAGTAGTTTCCTGATATTACATTCAGGATCAGAGTGAGATTTGGTTATCACTTAGAACTTAGGACTTGGAAGAGGGAAAAGATATGGGAACATATGTATATGTATAACTGATTCACTTTGTTATCAAGCAGAAACTAAAACACCATTGTAAAGCAATTATACTCCAATAAAGACGTAAAAAAAAAAAAGAGACATGTTAAAAAAAAAAAGAAATTAGGACTTGGAAGGGGTGGGAAACTGCTAAGGACTGTGTATTTGCCATCTGTGCTCTGGATCTGATATCTAGGTCATTTCTGGTTTGTTTTATTTATTGGTTCAAAAGTATACCTTCTTTTTAAATAAAAAAATATTATACCTTATGAAATGTATATGAGATTACACAATATCTAGCACAGCATATGAATAGCAAACATTTGTAGAATAGTGAATAAAATTTAAAAATTAAAATTAACTTTATAATAAGAGGAATATGTTTGGCTATATCTGGACCTCTGATAACTGTTGAAGAAATTGGAGCTTCATGAAGAGTGTCATAGCCAGCTCATAATTCTCCAATAAAAGCCTTGACCAGGAAAACCTGAGTATTTTGATCTCAATAACTTAGATTTCCATGTATTTCAGGGAGTACAAAAAATAATCAAGTCATTCTATAATAAATCCAGAAAAAAAGTGTACAAATTAGATTCAATTTTCTTTATCATTTAATTGATATTCTAACCTACAAGAGTAATCTATTTAATAAATTTAAAGTGAAGTCATCATAATTTTTTGTAACATTCAGAATCACTTTCTTTTTAAAGTGAATATACTCGAATTGGAGCCAGAAAGTTTTTTTGTTTGTCTGTTTAAACTTTATTTATTTATTTATTTTTGGCCACCTGGCATGGCTTGAGGGATCTTAGTTCCCCAACAAGAGACTGAACCCAGGCCACCACAGTGAAAGTGCTGAGTCTTAACCATTAGACTGACAGGGAATTGAGTATATATGTATGGGTTTAAAAAAGAAGAAAAAATAGGTTAGAAAATACTGAGAACAAGCAGATTATGTAGTATCTTGCTGACAGGAATTCAATCTGAGTAAAACTCAAAGGTATTTGGAGGGTTTTGAGCAGAGGATTTGCATGATGTCATTTACATTTTAAATGATCACTCTGACTGCTGTGTTGATAGCAGACTTTGCGGGGGGGCGATCATGGTTGGAAACATTATTAGTGTTATATGTACTAGTTCAGTAATTCATGTATGAAATGATGGCGGCTTGAACCTGAATGATATCAGGAAAGGTGCTGAGAAGTAGTCATATCATAAGTGTATTTTGAGATGGATTTGCCAGAGAACATTTCCTGATAAATCAGATGTGGAGTGCTGGAGAAAAGGAGGGGTAGGGGGGCTCAGAAATGAATACCATACTTTTGCTTGAGCAAGTGGAAAGATGGAGCTCCCACCAGAATTTGGGTAGGTGGCATAATTACGGGGAATTATTGAGTTCTGTTTTGTACACATTAAGTTTAAGGTGTGTATTAGATGTTCCAGTGGATGTTGAAGAAGGAGACAGTGATATGAACCTGAGAGCTTGAGAGAGAGATGTGATCTAGTACATAGATGCATTTGAAGTCAGGAAAGTAAAGGAAATCTAAGAAAAGACTATTGATTAAGAAAGAAAAGAGGACCAGGGACTTGGAGCCTTGAGTTTCTCCAACATTAAACATCAAGGAGTAAGGGAGAAAACATTAAAAGAGACTGAAGGAGGAAACTAAGAGTGAGGTGTCCTCAAAGCCAGGTTACTAAGGATGAAGAAGTGATGCAGCTATGTCAAATGTTGCCAAATAGTGTAAGGACTGAGAATTAATCCTCGGAATTCACAGCACGGAGATTATTGCTGATCTTGGAGAACAGTTATGGTGGAATGGTGGGGCGAAGCCTGCTTGAAGCGGGTTTAAAAGATAACAGGAACATAGGAATCCAAGACAGCTTGTACAGAAAACTCTTTGGAGAAATGTCATTATAATGGGGAGCAAGGAAAGGGGCAGTTGTTGATGGGAAAGTGTAGTGAAGAGAATATTATTTTTTAAGGTGGAAGATGAAACACCATGTTTGTGTAATAATGTGAATGATCCTATAGAAAGAGAAACTTTGATGATGAAAGAAAGAGGAGAGGGGAGATGTATCAATTTTTGCTCTGGAGTAGGTAGAGGAGAGGAGAACAAAAGTACCAGTGGAGGTACCTGTGCTAGAAAGGAGTTGTGTAGTTCATAAGTACAACAGGAAGTAGGGGTAGGTGGGTGCAGATGGTGGTTGATGTGTGTAACTGCTAGTGGGCATCTGTGAAAGTTGTTTTTATCAGTGAAGGGTCCTGGTCATCTGCTGAAGGTCAGTGTGGGAAAGGAGAAGTGGCATTGTTTGAGAAGAGAGCCCAAGGTATGAAATGCTCACATAGGAGTGTGGCTAAACAAATGGAAAAGAATATGTAGTATGATCACCAGGTAGCATTGAGGGCCCAGTTGACGCTGATGATCATGAATTAGATACAACGCCATTCAGGGTGTTGTTACATTTTTATCCAACCTTGATCAACTGCATGGGTGCAGTGCAGAGCTGGCAGAAAGCCAGCAATGAACTAGAGCACAGCAAGAGAGGCACAGGAATTTCAAAGATGTATGATGCAGTAAGAATATAATTTTACTGCCTTAGCTTATGATTATATTTTTAACTTCATCTCTTATTTGTTTTACTTCTTTACCTTCACATAGTTTGGTCTTTACAAAGTGGCATATGTTCTTCTAAAATTGCCAAGCAGCTCTTAGAAATGTCTGTCCTCTTTAAGAGTTTATTTTCCAACATATTACCTTTTTGTTGGCCTTCAGCACTTTCTCAGAAAACTGTTTTTCCTCATTTCCTTCAGTTATCCTAAAACAAGGCCAACCTTGGTCCACGTTATCAGAAGACACCTTGGATTGATCACTAATGTATGGTTGACAGCTAGAGTCTCTTCTTTAACCCATAGTGAGAGAGACAGAAGGATGCTCACAACTCCCATTCTTATTACCATTTTTTTCACATATATTAATTTTAGTATTTACTGTATCTAACTGTAACTAGGGGCTTTTAATTTTTGTTTTTAAATTATGATTCCCATTTTCAGGGGAAAGAAAACTGAAGTTTAGACTAGTGAAGCCACACTGATATCTGCTTTGAAAATTCCTGTGTAATAGCCATGGAATTTAAACTTTCTTTTTGTTGTGTTGATGACCAGATCATCTTTACAACCATTCTATAATATTGTTTGCCTGTAGTTACACCTACAAGTCCAAACCTATAAGTGAGTTTGTCATCCCTACCATGGATTTCCCAAATTTCCTAGCCATGGAATCTCTGAGAAAAACAATATAGTTTGTCATAACGGAAAGATAATTAGAAGAACAAGTTAATTCACTGCGATCTATGCTGATCACAGATTGCTTCTTTTTCTTTTTTTTTTTTTTTTGAATTTTATTTTATTATATTTTGTGGTACGCGGGCCTCTCACTGTTGTGGTCTCTCCCGTTGCGGGGCACAGGCTCTGGACGCACAGGCTCAGCAGCCATGGCTCACGAGCCCAGCCGCTCCGCGGCATGTGGGATCTTCCCGGACTGGGGCATGAACCCGTGTCCCCTGCATCGGCAGGCGTACTCTCAACCACTGTGCCACCAGGGAAGCCCCTGAATTTTATTTTATTTTATTTTTTATACAGCAGGTTCTTATTAGTTATCCATTTTATACATATTAGTGTATATATGTCAATCTCAATCTCCCAATTCTTCATGGACCAAACTTTCAGCTCTTGGCCAGAGATAATGTCTTGGCAAAAAGTCCTACTGCAGCTTTCTTGGTCAGAAGTACTCTTAAATACTCTCTTATTCTAGCTTTCATTGAGTAAACATATGCTCATTTATCATTTCTTCCCCAATACTGAAAAATGTTTTTCATTATGTTAAATGCTTCTTTATTTTTCAAACTATGAATTATTCATTTCAAACTTATTGCCTTGAGTGAGAATATTTATTATATATATATATTTTTGTTGCTGATGCCAAATTAACAAGTTTTAGAATATAATGATAGCAATTATTTCTACCCAAGTCTTTTGGACATTTGAACATATGGCTATTATGTGCATGGTTTTTCATTGTGTAGCATAATTTTGCACTAAATCAAAGACGTTTTTGGCAAGATCATTATGGAAAAGCCAATAGGATTTTGAGATGTGTGTAGGTGCCACTTGGTTCAAGTTTTTGTCCAATATATTTTAATTTTGAGGCTGATAAATGCTTAATTGTCACATTATATCCAGACACAGTGAATATAAAAAAGCTGTGGCTGAAATCTAAAATGAATGGAAGGGTTCTTTAATCTCATTAGGATTAAAATAGGAAAACAGTCTGCACATCTATTTCAATAATCTCTTGTATAAAATTTTAAATTATTTTAAAAGTGTTTACTTGAAGATTATAGACTTTCCAAATCACAAGTAAACTTCAAGATCATAATGGACTTTAACTTTTTTAAAAGAAGTTTCATAGATGTTTGTTTTTTTGTTGTTTGTTTGCTTCTTAGATTTTGCTTTGAATGATTTTTCACTCTGACTACTTTGTTACTCTCAGTTCCTTGATTCATAACCTTTATCTCAAGGGCTCTGAATCCCCAGAGCATGAGTATTTGAAGTAAAGACTAAGAATGCCATATGACCTGGATACTATACGCATGACACTAAAGAAGTCAAGGTCAAAGGTTTAATCTTCATAAATTCAAGTTAATACCACACAAATTAAAATGAAACAAAATGATATGTACTGTTCAAAAGAAAATTGTATAGTTCAATGTAACCCCTCATATCTACCAAAACTAAGTAAATAAACAAACATATGTGTGTATTAACGATGGTCTGATAACGTACTTCTAAATGAATTCCCCACAGTAATATACAATAATTAAAATTAGGTCCTATTAGGTTTACTTGTTCTTCTAATTATCTTTCTGGTTTAACAAACCATTTTGTTCTCAGGGATTCCATGGCTCAGAAGTTTAGGAAGTCCATGGTAGGGATGACACACATCTCTCTCCTGGATGTCTGGGGGCTGGGGGCACAGCTGAGAAGACCTTCATGACAGGGAGATGGGACACCTTGTTCCTGGTAAATTTTTGGAATTTGGAGATGAGATAGGGAGGTTAAGAAAGTAAAGTGAGGATTTATTTAAGCAAGAATATGGTCTCAGAGGGAAAGCAGGCTGACCGGTGAGAAGATGCTTCCCTGGGTTTCTTTGGCAAGCCTATTATGAGGGGCATACAAACGAAGGGCTGGAATATTCACTGGGGAAGGAGGAGTTTGGGGATCATATTCCCTGATTTCCATCCCAGCTCCATCTTTCTGAGTGGAAGAAGGATTTTTGTCCTTAATTAGCTTAGTCCAGAAGTGTCATGGTGTCAGTGCATGATGGGTACTTCTTATCTGCAAGGCTGCTTTTATTATAATGAGAGAATAATGAGCAAAGGTTATATTAAGACACAAAAGATTCCCGCCTTTCTCCACATTTCTTTTTCTTTTTCCAGGACATTTATCACCCAAAATGTGTGGTTTCCTCTCAGTCTGGAGGTTCTTGCTTTTCTTTGCTGCCTATTGACCCCCAGGGTTTACAAGATGCTTGACTTCCTGCCACCTGGTCTGTGCCCCCCTTTCTCTTCTCATATCTAGCTACCTGCCTGCTGTAACAACCTGGCTAGAAACTCACTTCCAAGGTGGCTTTCACCCTCACTGTTCTGATGCCTAGACTAATACTACCTGAAGGCTGTTACCACTGAGGACCTTTCTCCAAGTACCCAAATGAAGCCTCTCCACATGACTTGCGCTTCTCACAGCATAATAACTGAGTTCTGAAAAAGAGCATGTTCAGGTGGGGCCTCAGGAAAGAGAGATTCCCCATGATACAAGCAGAGGTTACATGACTTTCTGACATAGTCTCAGAAGTCAAGTGTGGATTCCATTCACTGTATTCTACTGGATGCAGGAGAAAATGGTCCACTCAGATTCAAGGGGAGGGGACATGCCTCCACCACTTCCTGGGAAGCATGACAAGGTCATATGGTATAAGAAGATGTGGAAGGGCAATGATGCTGCAGCCACTTGGAGAATACAGTTTGTACACCTGAACGCTATTACCATTTGCTTCCATTTCCCAGGATAGTCACATGTATACAGAATACATTCAAACACCACATATGAAACCACGTCTATGCAAATAACACAAATATCCTGAAATCTCCCTTGAGCCCTCTGATGCTGCCACTTGGATCTTGGCTTACTCTTGAGATACCTTACATGAATTATTTATAAAAAAATCCATATTTAGTTATACTATGACAATTCTCTTGAGCATGTTAACAGCACATGTACAACACAGAGTAATGAAGATGAAAATCAGTGTTAATGATCTCAGTTCCAGACCAAAAGTGGTGAGATACATTTTAAAGTGAAATGGAGCCAAATCAAAGGATATGTACTATCATCTATTTTTTAAGTGTTAGGAGGGAATTGGGGCAAATATAAGATGTTTTGTAATATTTTCTATATGCACTGTAAATTGATGTTATATCAAAAATAATCTAAGAAAAAGTATTCAACCACAGCCTACTATAATATGCATTTTTGTCATTTCCTTCTGCATAAATATGAAAGATTTCTCTGAGCACAGAGGGTCTGCTGAGAGCAATTTGCTTTGCTTAGACTGCATTTTTTAGTTCACTACTTAGAAGTTTTAAAATAAAATATGTTACATACATGGAATATATGAAAACATACAGAATTCTACCATACTATATACCTTTTTTATTTTTACTGAATGAAAGTCCTTCCCCCTTCAGGAAAACTTCTGTAGTCAAGTGAATATATGCATGTAATTAATTGGATTACCAAAATATAATTTATTGTATAAAATAGATACATATATGTATTGAGACTAAATAACTGTCCTTTAGATTATTGCATAAAGCAGTACTATAGTACCTGCAGTTGACTTATTAAAAGAGTAACATAAATTTTAAAAATTAAACTATTTAATTAGGTACGTTGGTGACACCTAAGCCTAATCAAAAGTAATAAAACAATATTTATGGAGGAACTGTTTATTATTTTTGGTCATGACATTTTTTTATTAGACATCAGAATCCATGCAGATACCTACACCATTTAAAGAACATCTATATTTTCAGAACTGATTTGTAAAGTGTCCAAATAAAGCTCTGACCTTGTACTGCTTCTTTCAGACTGAATGGGGTCAAAAGTTATTTGCTCTTCTCTCTCTCTCTCTCTGTCTGTATTTTATTATTGTGTATTCCATGCTATGTTATTACAGCTCATGTATCTGGTACTGCACTTGACTATCCAATCAAGTCCATTACTGCACTTGATTATCCACTGCACTTGATTATCCATTATCTATACTGCACGTGATTATCCATCTTTCCATCCCCAGTGTCTAGCACCATGAATAAAAATCTCCTACCAAAAACAGGAATATTCAGCCAAATTTATTATTTGGTTGAATAAATGAAAGTATGAATGTTAATTCACTTCTGAATCTGCTACCAAAATTGCTATTATCTATCAATTTTCTAATTTTTTTTCTGGTAAAATCGATCATATTAAATTTATTAGAGTTATCCAATTAGATAACCCAGTTAAAGCTAGGTTTCAGTCATTTCTTAACCTGGACTTGTACTGGATATCCAGTGAGAATTGCTTTATCAAGTCACAGTGTTCCCAGGGTTTTCAGAGTGATCCAATCCTTACCTTTCATTAATAAGCGAGTGAGGCAAAGTTTAAAATATATCTACTATATTCATTTTTCCTATTTATTAGATATTTGGTACAATACTATACACACATGTGTCACCCTGGATTTTTGTACTAAATACACATAGCTGATCATTCCAAAAGAAGATGTAGAGTTGTTTTTAGTCATTTTCATAACTGCAGAGGTCTCCACTGGGAGAATGTATTCATGCAACCAGGCTGCTACACATGGACATAGTTTTAATCATTTTTGGTATTACAAAAAGTGCTGCAGTAAACAGCTCTATGTATATATCTTTAATTTTCTGCTAGTTTATCTTTGGGATAGATTTTGAAAAAAAGTTTTGAAGACATGCTAAATTGTGCTGTATTTTCAAATACCCCTCTGACGGATAAATACTCAGAAGTGGGATTACTGGATCATATAGTAGCTTTTGTTTTTTTTTTAATTTTCTGAGGACTCTTCATACTGCTTTTCATCATGGCTCCATTTTACATTCCCACCAACAACAGTGCACAAGGGATCCAATTTCTCCACATCCTCAGCAACATTAATCTTTAAAAGAAAAAAGCAATCCTAACAGGTTGTAGTGTCAACCCTGCCTGACCCTTGGGTTTTCTCTTTTTTTGTAATGCCAGTGCCTGACTTAAGCTTTGATTCCTGAGGCATCTACTTCAAAGACAGCTATCTCTAATAAACACGTTGCCACCACAAGACTATATAAACACTCAGAAAGACAAATATCACGGGATACTGCTTATATATGGAATCTAAAAAAGGGTACAGATGAACTTATTTACAAAACAGAAATAGAGTCACAGATGTAGGAAACAAACTTATGGTTACGGGCGGGGGTGGGGGCAGAGAAGTGTGTGAGTGGAGAGGGATAAATTGGGAGATCGGGATTGACATATATACACTACTATATATAAAGTAGATAACTAATAAGGACCTACTGTATAGCACAGGGAACTCTTCTCAATACTCTGTAATGACCTATATGGGGAAAAAAATCTAAAAAAGAGTATATATATATATATATATATATATATATATATATATATATATATATGCATAACTGCTACACTGCTGTACAGCAGAAACTAACACAACATTCTAAATCAACTATACTCCAGTAAAAATTTTAAAAAAACGAAAACAAACAAAAGAAGACTCAGTTCTCCCCCTAAGTCCCCTACCCCCAGGCTCCTTTGTTTTAGAGATTTTGATTGATTTCATTAACTGACTATTCATATCACTTGTTTTAATCGTCCTGCACTTTCATTCCCACTCTTAGGTTGTAAATTCACCAATGAAGCGTGAGCCTGGGAGACCCTAGGCCCTGACCCTCAACCCCAATAAAAGCAGAACCCCAGACCTGGGTTCTCCCTCTCTGTCTCTACCAGGTACCTGCCTGGGCGGCCCCAAGTATGGTAGGTAATTTCCGGATCTGTGAGCAGCAAAACTTTTTTTCCCCAAAGTTTCTTGGTTATTCCTGAGAGTGTCTTGCAATCATAATAAGAACCACAAGGGCCAGTCCAGCCATGAATTTGATTAATAATAGTTTGAGACCTGAAACAAAAGACAGGTGTGAGGTGATCTTTCATTGTAGTTTTGTAACAGGGAAGAGCCAATTTTGACTCCATGTTGGATCTGTTTTTTTGACTTTAGCCTTTGCTTTTCATTGCTTTTGTTATTATAATCATACGTAAATGACCTGCCATAGGGAACCCTACCCACCTGTGGATGGCTGCAAGAAACGAGAAATTAACACATCCCCTCCCGAGGCTGGCCATTCCAGATGTTTTGCAAGACCCTGGCCCTTTTTACTTTACTTCCTCCCTGCCTCTCCCTCTCTATTCTGCCTTTCCACTTTACTCCCCTGTCTGATTCCATAAAAGAAACTGACATCCAGGGCCCGGTAAGATGGTTTGGGGGGACCCTACTCTGCCATCTTCTTGGTCTGCCGGCTTTCCGAATAAAGTCGTACACCTTGCTTCTACACCTCGTCTCCGATTCATTGGCCTGTTGTGTGGCGAGCAGAGCGGGCTTGGACTCGGTAAGTTTTGAGTTGCATTTCCCTGATAATTTGTGGTATGTGAATGTAGACTGAAAAAACACACACAACCTGAAAGTTGAGAGTTATGCTTTATTGGGCAGAAATTTTTAGGACTTCAAGCCTGAGAGGCAGCATCTCAAGTAACCCTGAGAAAACTGCTCCGAGGAAGCGAGGGGGGAGCCAGGTTATATAGAAGTTTTGCAACAAAGGGCAGGGAGTCTGAAAGTCAAAAGATTATTGTAAATTATAGTAGGCTGTGGTTGAATACTTTTTCTTAGATTATTTTTGATATAACATCAATTTACAGTGCATATAGAAAATATTACAAAACATCTTATATTTGCCCCAATTCCCTCCTAACACTTAAAAAATAGATGATAGTACATATCCTTTGATTTGGCTCCATTTCACTTTAAAATGTATCTCACCACTTTTGGTCTGGAACTGAGATCATTAGCGCCTTTCTATGTATGGGAAGATGCAAGAGTCTGGGCTCACTGAAATCATTCCTGTGACATGCACCTCAGCTATCTGGGGCCAGTATCCTGTGCTTTCCCATCCTGAGTTCCTCAGGGCTCTCTGTGGGGAGTGGTTGCAGTGTGATGGCTGCTAGATGGCAGGCATTATTTCCTTCCTGAGTTCCCTCAGGGCTCACGTTGGAGGCCTGCAATTGCTGATGGCTGTGACATCCCTTGTTTACTGATATGGCCGGCAATATTTCATTTCTCATGAATGCTCCCTCAATAAAGCTGCTAAAATTAAGATAAATACAAGTTATAAGCTATATTAACAAACTTTCAAAGGTACAAGACTTCGTTGGCAGGATTAAACTGGTAGGCAGGACAAGGTATTAAATGGAGCACCTCTTGATTTCCTTTGACCAAAGGTTGGGTACAGTATTCACTAGGGAAGGTGATTTTAGCAAGCGGCTTCAGAGTCTAACATGCATTATATCAAGACCCAGTTCCCATTTTTGCCCTCAATTAGGGAGTGTGATATTTTCCTTTCTAATTTGTAAATAAAATTTCAACATTGGTGTATTCCAGTGGAAACCCTTATAGATTTTTTTTCTATCCCTGAATTTATTCAGAAGCCATGGGTATATCTGCAGAGTCTCAGAGCTGAGAGGGAAGTTATTAGTCAATAAGTCAAGAAGTATGACCATAGTCTTCCGAAATGAGAAAATATACGTCTAGATGTTTTTGTTGTTTGCCAAGTCAGAGGCTACTGGATTCTGGAATAGAAACTCATTATTTCAGTTCAAAACAGCTGTTCCACTGTATGGGGTGGAGGGCGGTTCCAGGAGCTGTCCCTCCCAGCCCCCAATCTCAGCCTTCCCCGCAATCCACAGATGCTCACATGATTTATATAAAGTGGCAGAGTACAGTTGGCACTCCATATCCATGGGTTTCCCATCTGCAGTTTCAACAAACCACAGATCAAAATTTTGAAATTTCCACCCTCTCTTGAATCCACAGTTCTGAAACCCTTGGATACGGAGGGCTGATTGTCTAAACAAAACACAGGGAGAAATGGTTTCATGAGCCAGCATTTGAGAAGTAATAAGAGCCTATAGGACATAAGCCCTAACAACAACAGCAACAAAAATACACCAGGTAAGTACAATTTGGCTATACGTGTTTGTAGTTACCTGATAAATCCAGTTAGTGGCATTTCCTATCATTTTGAAAAGAAGCTTATGAAATCCACTTATGGGATAATATAACACCTCATTTGCCTGAGCAAATTTTTTCAGGAAATAAGCCAACATGCTATAACATTATGTAGATCATTTAAATCTAGCTTTTTTTTTTTTTTTTGCGGTACGCGGGCCTCTCACTGCTGTGGCCTCTCCCGTTGCGGAGCACAGGCTCCGGACGCGCAGGCTCAGTGGCCATGGCTCACGGGCCCAGCCGCTCAGCGGCATGTGGGATCCTCCCGGAGCGGGGCATGAACCCGCGTTCCCTGCATCGGCAGGCGGACTCTCAACCACTGCACCACCAGGGAAGCCCTAAATCTAGCTTTGACAATGCTGTTTCCCATGATATTTTTTACCTTTATTTATTTTTTAATCATCACTTTGCCCTAGAAATAAATATGTGTGTGTGTATTTATATATATATATACACATATATATACGTGTATATATATATATACATATATATATAATTTACTATTCAGGCTACTATTGTACTTTTTATTCTAATGCTCATAAGAGCTAAAAATTATATTCGCTATCATCATGGTTTCACCAATTTACATTCCCACTAACAGTATATGAGGGTTCCCTTTTCTTTATATCCTTACCAACATTTGTTATCTGTGTTCTTATTGATGATGGCCATTCTGACAGGTGTGAGGTGATATCTCATTGTGGTTTTGACTTGCATTTCCTTGATGATTAGCAATGTTGAGCATCTTTTCATGTGCCTGTTGGCCGTCTGCACTTCTTTTTTGGAAAAATGTCTAATCAGTTCTTCTGCCTGTTGTTTAATTGGGTTGTTTGATTTTTTGATGTCTAATCAGTTCTTCTGCCTGTTGTTTAATTGGGTTGTTTGATTTTTTGATGTTGAGTTGTATGAGCTGTTTATACTTGTTGGATAGTAATCCCTTATCCCAGTGTGAATTGGTGCAGCCGCTGTGGAAAACAGAACTACTGTTTGAGCTAGCCATTCCACTCCTGGGTATATAGCTGAAAACAAAAAAACTACTTTGAAAAGATACATGAACCCCAATGTTCATAGCAGCATTATTTATAATTGCCAAGATGTGGAAGCAACCTAAGTATCCATCAACAGATGAATGGATAAAGAAGTTGTGAGATATATATATAAATATATATATATATATGTGTGTGTGTATATATATATATATATGTTCAGTGGGATACTACTAAGCCATAAAAAGAATTATTTTTGCCATTTGAAGCAACATGGATGGATTTGGAGGGCATTATGTTAAGTGAAATAAGGCAGACAGAGAAAGACAAATAGTGTATGATATCACATGTGAAATCTAAAAAATACAACAGGGATTCCCTGGTGGCGCAGTGGTTGAGAGTCCACCTGCCAATGCAGGGGACACGGGTTCATGCCCCAGTCCGGGAAGATCCCACATGCCACGGAGGGGCTGGGCCCATGAGCCATGGCCACTGAGCCTGCGCGTCCGGAGCCTGTGCTCCGCAACAGGAGAGGCCACAACAGTGAGACGCCCGCGTACCAGAAAAATAAATAAATAAATAAATAAAAATAAAATTAAAAATACAGCAAACTAATGAATATAACAAAAAAATAAGCAGACTCAGAGATATAGAGAACAAACTAGTGGTTGGTTACCAGCCAGGGTGAGGAGGGGCAGTATAGGTGTGAGACAGTGGGAGGTACAAACTATTGGGTGTAAGATAGGCTACAAGGCTGTATTGTACAACATGGGGAATATAGTCAATATTTTGTAACTGCAAATGGGGTGTAAACTTTAAAAACTGTATAAAAAATTTAAACATCATTGTGGTTTCAATAAAAATCATAAATACCACTGTTCACTTTATTGGACGTTTAGAAACCAATGACAAATTGAAATTATAATGGAGTAATCATAGTTCAGGCATACAAAACTGGAGGGGGTCAACCACTGAGTTTCCGTTCTCAGACACATCCCTGCACCACTGAGAACTTGAAATTTCTGTGAACTATACCTAACCCAAGGACACCAGTGTTTTTAAAACAATATCTTCTAGCTTCTACCTTGTCTCTTAAGGTTGTTTCCCTTGTAACTATGCAACCATTTCGGGCCCCAACCAATCCCTACTTAACAAGCACCCACTTACCTCTTACCAGCTTCAATATAATTCTTGATAAACCACTCGCGTAATTAACTGTGACCTTGTGGGTTTTGCTTTTATAAGCCTCCCCTATTTTGTAGTCTGGCAGAACAATTCAAGTCCTTCTTGAATCTGTGTCTCATGGGCTGCCGTCCTAACCAACCCCAAATAGATGCCTTTTTATTTCAGTCAAGTCTCCATTTCTTTGAATTTTGGTTAACAATACTTAACATGACTTTATTTTCTGTAACTGATTTTATTCTGGCCATCTGCTTTTACTGGACTTTTTTTTTCAATAAATCTGTATAAGAAGACCCAAAGCTGTTGGAATTAATTTCAATATATAATCAATTTATTGTATATATGTTTGTTTCTCACTTTTTCAGTGACATTATTTGAAATAACAAGTTTATATTCATTATCTGAACTTTGGATCTGTCCTATAGTAGATGTACCAAGTCAGTATTGACAATATTAGCAGCTATTAATTGGCTGGCTTTACATTTGTGTTAGTTCTGTCTGCATAGTGTTTATTCTTAACTCATGGTTAAGAAAACTATTACTTATAGATGTTTCTGACATATTAACTTCTTTTCGATAGTGCCAGTCTTGGTTATTATTGTTGTTGTTCCATGGTTGTGGTTCTGGTTTCCATGAGAATTTTTACATGTCATTGTACCATTATGATCTGTGAACAATCATTAGATAAACTATGAAAATTATATTTTTTCATTACATGAGTTATTAGTCCTCATTTTAAATTTTACTTTCATTGGAATTAGAGTAGTTTTTATTATTGTTAGCAAAAAATGAGCTTTCCATTATAACAACTCAAAGGGAAGCATACTAAAATCATAGCTATAGCTATGTTCCTTTAATTAATTAGGACTTTAGTCTCTATCCATGTTCTTAAGGGAAGTAAAAATGTATTTTTTTTGACATTTAACAAAAGCGTAGGAGAGAGCTTCCTGCTTTCTGTTAGATTTAATGTTAGATTTAAATACTTTCGTACATACCAATATGTTCAATGACTATTCAAAAAATAATATAGACTATTTTATGGCAATTATTAATTGCATCTGCAATTAATAATTGCATCTAATTAATAATTGCATCTAATTATTAATTGCATCTAATTATTAATTGCAAAATTCTCTCCTGACTTGAATCCCATCATTATGGGATTCTAATTAGAATATCCATTAGTATCCAGTTTGGTCTTTCTGAGAAATATTGGTTTCAATACACATCATTGATTCTTTCTTGTTGGACATCTTGCTCATTGTTCTTCATCCCAGGAAGGCTGCTGTCTTAGAATTTCAGTGGCTCTTTTATTGTCTGTTTTAGACCTGCCTGTAAAGTTTTTGAGGCTCCTTCCACAAATGGCAGAGTCTAACTTCTCTCCCCTTGAATGTGGACATTTGTAATGAAAAAGAAGCAAAATTAAAATTACATTACCGCTGAGACAAGGTTAGATATAGTGATACTGCTTTTGCCTGGCACTCTCTCCCTCTTCAGATATGTGCCTTGGAAACCCTAAGGCAACTAGTAAGAAATTTGCCTACTGTGAAGACACCATGCTGGAGAGGCCTCATGGAGAGGACACATAGAAGGAGAAATGCCCAAGACTTAGCAGTGCCCATCTGTTTGAGTCTTAGCTCAACCCTCTGACGTGGGTGGGCAAATCTTCAGATTATTCCAGTCGATTTTAAGGCTGCCCTACTTACTACAAATCCTGAGATGACCCTGCCCCTTTCTGCCCTGTCAAAATTCCTGTTCCATGAAGTCTGTAAGCATAAAAGATGATAGCTATATGCCAAAAAGTGTTTATTTGTTTTGCAGTCATAGTAACTGAAACCTTTCTGAAATATATTCTTTAAAAGACGTAATTAATCCATTGATATCACAGGTCCCTTCAGACGTTCTTTCTCCCATCTCTTAATTTAAATCAATTTGCTAATCAATAATGGAGTATAAAGGACGTATCTGAACAATAAAATAAATAACTTTATTTTATTTTAGAAGCTAAGTATAAAGCTATTAATCTTTTCTACACTTTGAACATATTTAATTCCAATAAAATATAACCTTTATTTACATTTATTTTTAAATATTACCTCTTTCCTTTTTAGACAATGATCATTTGAGTTGGAATAAAGCCCGTAAGTGTTTCCTAAGAGACAAATTTTATATGCAAATCATTGAGCCTCCTTCTTAATGAAGTTTATCATTCAATATCCGGATAGGTGAAATTGTTCAGCAATGAGTACCAAGTGCTGCTGAATATTTACAAAGATGAGGAATGAGAGAGACTACAGGTTAATAGTAGCCTTTGTGAGAGACACTTGAATGGAATTTCATAATAACCAGGAGTTTGAAGGATTAATAAGATATGGAAAATACAGATAGTGAGTATAGCCAATTCAAGATTTTAGCTGTGAAGTTGAGAAAAGATATAAAACTGCAATTCCTAGCAAACGTGGAACCAAAGGAAGGTGCTGATTTTCCTTTTTGTTCTTTTTAAGATGACAAATACTTGAGCAGGTTTAAATTCTTTATTGAAGGACTCAGTTGGAGAGAAAGATTGACAATACAGGTTTTAGCAAAGACAGAAAAGAGATCAAGATCCCTAACTAAGGGAAAATAAGCTTCCTCATTTCCTACTGAGCTCATAAGGAAGGATTTGTTTAGAGAAGAATAAAGGGTATCGCTTTATGTAAGATAAAATAATATTAAGTGCTAAATAGAAGATTAAACTGAATTTGCCAAAAAATATAAATCCTAGAGTCTTGAAAGGAGATAGAGAATAATCTAGAAAAAGATTTCTATATTAAAGGACTTGCACTAGGATACTAAAGACTATGACTTCTAGTAAAAGAAAAGATGGGGAAACTCTTCCATCTCCAGCTCTTCCAAGCTAAGACTAAAGAACTACAAATATTTAAAATATCTTCCACAGCTAACAAGGAGGTCTTCTGGCAGAGATGTCCATCAGGTGTCCTTCCTTTTCTCCTCCTAAAAGAAGTAAAAACGATATTTTCATATTTTTAATGATCGAAGCCCTCAATTCCAGGAATATATTATACTACTCTTTTGACAGTATTTCTTTGACATGATGCAAATGAATAAATCTTCTAAATATGATAACATTTGCCACTACCTTTTTGTCAAGTCATAAAGAAACTACATTAAGTTGTATAATTAGAAGATCCACTTTATAGCTACAAAATGTATATTCTGTGTATGTACCCATGAATCTATGAATAAAGATAAAATATACATACAGCATTTTCACTTACATTCAATTGCTTTGACAAATAAAGCTATGGATTGGTTTAAAATTCCAAAAAAACTTTGTGGAGAGTGAAGAAGTGCTATAACACAGTAACATTTTGGAGCCATTTCTATTGCACATAGGTGTTTAGGTAGTATTTATTTCTCAAACAGACTTATCTCATCTCAAAAACACTATGGAATTAATGAGATTTAAAACGTCTTATTATCTTTGCTATGTGTAAAATTATTGTGTTCGTTGGTTAAAACCTCCAGCCATAACACAAAAAACAAATCATAAATAAACATTTGAGAGACTCTAGACATTTATAAACATTTATGAGACTCTAATTTGGAAGTATTCTTCTATTTCATCAACTTGCATTGTGCCATGGAAGCAACCCCTACTTCCACCAAATATCATTTGGACATTACTGTCTAAAAAAACTATTTTTATCTAGGCAGTCCTTATTATTTTTCAAGCATAAAGCAAGTAACTTTAGCATTTTTTTCTGTCAGACTTTATCATTATTACATTTTATTTCTTAACATCATTCTGAGTTTGAGTGACAGGAGGAGTCTGCTGAAGATCTAGTCCATGGTCCACACTAAAATCCTTAACTATAGGTACTTTGTGGAAGTATAACTGTAGTTATTAGCATTTGTTTGTTTATACTTGCACTCCAGCTCACACATGCACAATATACAAGGAATAAAACAAAGACAAGATGTAGAAAACTGCCAGGAAAGGAACCCAAATGAAAAGATAAAGTAGTCCCAGAAGTTCAGCAATGTCTGGACACACAGGGTCTTATAAAGGAAAGACAGAAGTGAAGTGAACAAGAATAATGGTTATTACTGAGAGGTCAGAACCAGTACTTGTGAGTGCAAAGGTAGCCAGTCATCTCTAGGGGACAAGATAAACAAGGCTTACCTGCCATTAGAAGTTGGTATTGTTGAAAGAGCCATTGGCTTGTCAACTAACTGATTGTTACAATCAGCAAATCACTCAATCCTTTGAGGTTCAGCTGCTTCATCTGTAGAATGCCTGGGACTGGTAAAACAGGAAATATAAATTTAAAGGCAATAGTACAGGATAGAGAAGTCCAAAGAGTAGACATTAGAAGCAGAAATTCTGCGTTGCCTGCTTCTTCTCAACATCACTTGGGAATGGAGATATATAGATATATATATATACACACACACATATATACACATATATAATTTCATAAACACATATATATGTATATGTATTTGATTTACTGAAATTTTGTTTAGAATATTTGTCTCGATGTTCATAAGGGATATTGGTCAGTGGTTTTCTTTTCATGTGATTTTTTTTTTTTGGTTTTGATATTAGTGTATTAGGTGCTATATAATGAGGTGAGAATTATTCCCTCCTTTTCAATCTTCTAGAATAGTTTGTACAGATTTGGTATTAATTCAGTGTTTCTTAGAATTCTCATTGAAGCTATATGGGTTTGGTGTTTACTTTATGGAAAGGATTTTACCTATATATTCAATTCCTTTGATAGGTAGAGTTCCACTTAATTTTTTTATTTCTTCTTGAATAGGTTTGGTAATTTATTTATTTCATGCAGTTGTTCAGTTTTATCTAAGTTATCAAACACTGTCACAAAATTAATCATAATATTCCCGTATTATTCTTTTAATATTTTAAAATTTTAGGGCTTCCCTGGTGGCACGGTGGTTAAGAATCCGCCTGCCAATTCAGGGGACATGGGTTCGAGTCCTGATCTGGGAAGATCCCACATGCCGTGGACCAACTAAGCCCATGCATCGTAACTACTGAGCCTGCTCTCTAGAGCCCGTGAGCCACAACTACTAGCCTGCGTGCCACAACTACTGAAGCCCGCGTGCCTAGAGCCCGTGCTCCACAAGAGAAGCCGCTGCAATGAGAAGCCCACGCACTGCAATGAAGAAAGTAGCCCCCACTTGCCGCAACTAGAGAAAGCCCGCGTGCAGCAACGAAGACCCAACACAGCCAAAAATAAATAAAATAAATAAATTTATTTTAAAAATTAAAAATATAAAAATTTTATAGGGGGGACCTTGAAGATGCCGGAAGAGTAAGACGCGGAGATCACCTTCCTCCCCACAGATACACCAGAAATACATCTACACGTGGAACAACTCCTACAGAACACCTACTGAAGGCTGGCAGAAGACCTCAGACCTCCCAAAAGGCAAGAAACTCCCCACATACCTGGGTAGGGCAAAAGAAAGAAAGAAAAAACAGAGACAAAAGAATAGGGACGGCACCTGCACCAGTGGGAGGGAGCTGTGAAGGAGGAAAAGTTTCCACACACTAGGAAGCCCCTTCGCGGGCGGAGACTGCGGGAGGCGGAGAGGGGAGCTTCAGAGCCGAGGAGGAGTGCACAGCAACGGGTGCGGAGGGCAAAGCGGGGAGATTCCCGCATAGAGGATCGGTGCCGACCGGCACTCACCAGCCCAAGAGGCTTGTCTGCTCACCCGCCGGGGCGGGCGGGGCTGGGAGCTGAGGCTCGGGCTTCAGTTTCGGTCGGAGCGCAGGGAGAGGACTGGGGTTGGCGGCTTGAACATAGCCTGAAGGGGCTAGTGCACCACGGCTAGCTGGGAGGGAGTCCGGGGAAAAGTCTGCACCTGCCGAAGAGGCAAGAGACTTTTTCTTCCCTCTATGTTTCCTGGTGCGCGAGGAGAGGGGATTAAGAGAGCTGCTTAAAGGAACTCCAGAGACGGGCGCGAGCCGCGGCTAAAAGCGCGGACCCCAGAGACGGGCGGGAGACGCTAAGGCTGCTACTGCCGCCACCAAGAAGCCTGTGTGCGAGCACAGGTCACTCTCCACACCCCTCTTCCGCGGAGCCTGTGCAGCCCGCCACTGCCAGGTTCCCGGGATCCAGGGATAACTTCCCCGGCAGAACGCACGGCGGGCCTCAGGGTGGTGCAAAGTCATGCCGGCCTTTGCCGCCGCAGGCCCGCCCCGCACTCCGTGCCCCTCCCTCCCCGCCGGCCTGAGTGCAACAGAGCCCCCGAATCAGCGGCTCCTTTAACCCCGTCCTGTCTGAGCAAAAAACAGACGCCCTCCAGCCACCTACACGCAGAGGCAGGGCCAAATCCAAAGCTGAGCCCTGAGAGCTGTGAGAACAAAGAGAAAGGGAAATCTCTCCCAGCAGCCTCAGGAGCAGCGGATTAAAGCTCCACAATCAACTTGATATACCCTGCATCTGTGGACTACCTGAATAGACAACCAATCATCCCAAATTAAGGAAGTGGACTTTAGGAGCAAGATCTATGATTTTTTTCCCTTTTCCTCTTTTTGTGAATGTGTATGTGTATGCTTCTGCGTGAGATCTTGTCTGTATAGTCTTGCTTCCACCATTTGTCCTAGGGTTCTATCCGTCCATGGTTTTTTTTTTCTAATATTTTTCTTAATAATTAATTTTAATAACGTTATTATACTTTACCTTCGTTCTTTCTTTCTTTCTTTCCTTCCTTCCTTCCCTTCTTTAGACAACGAATCATCCCAAATTGAGGAGGTGGTCTCTGACAGCAAGATTTAGGATTTTTCCCCATTTACCTCTTTTAGTGAGGGTGTATGTGTATGCTTCTGTGTAAGATTTTGTCTGTATAGCTTTGCTTCCAACATTTGTCCTAAGGTTCTTTCCGTCCCTTTTTTTTTTTTCTAAATAAGAATTTTTTAATTCAATAACTTTATTATACTTTATTTTATCTTTACTGTATCTTCTTTCTTTTTGTCTTTTTTTCCTTCTTTCCCTCCTTCCTTCCTCCCTCCCTTCCTCCCTCCCTCCTTTCTTTCCTTCTTGCCTTCTTGCCTTCTTTGCTTCTTTCTTTCTTTCTTTCTTTCTTCCTTCCTTCCTTCCTTCCTTCCTTCCTTCCTTCCTTCCTTCTCTCCTTTCCTTCTTTCTTTCCTCATACTTCTACTAATTCTCTCTACTTTTTCTCCCTTTTATTCTGAGCCATGTGGATGAAAGGCTCTTGGTGCTCCAGCCAGGAGTCAGGGCTCTGCCTCTGAGGTAGGAGAGCCAACTTCAGGACACTGGTCAACAAGAGACCTCCCAGCTCCACATAATATCAAATGGCAAAAATCTCCCAGAGACCTCCATCTTAACACCAGCACCCAGCTTCACTCAACGACCAGCAAGCCACAGTGCTGGACAACCTATGCCAAACAACTAGCAAAACAGGAACACAACCCCACCCATTAGCAGAGAGGCTGCCTAAAATCATAATAAGGCCACAGACACCCCAAAACACACCACCAGACGTGAACCTGCCCACTAGAGAGACAAGATCCAGCCTCATCCACCACAACACAGGCACTAGTCCCCTCCACCAGGAAGCATACACAACCCACTGAACCAACCTTAGCCACTGGAGACAGACATCAAAAACAGCGGGAACTACAAACCTGCAGTCTGCAAAAAGGAGACCCCAAACACAGTAAGATAAGCAAAATGAGAAGACAGAAAAACACACAGCAGATAAAGGAGCAAGATAAAAATGCACCAGACCTAACAAATGAAGAGGAAATAGGCAGTCTACCTGAAAAAGAATTCAGAATAATGATAGTAAGGATGATCCGAAATCTTGGAACTAGAATGGACAAAATGCAAGAAACAGTTAACAAGGACCTAGAAGAAATAAAGATGAAACAAGCAACGATGAACAACACAATAAATGAAATTAAAAGTACTCTAGATGGGATCAATAGCAGAATAACTGAGGCAGAAGAACGGATAAGTGACCTGGAAGATAAAATAGTGGAAATAACTACTGCAGAGCAGAATAAAGAAAAAAAGAATGAAAAGAACTGAGGACAGTCTCAGAGACTTCTGGGACAACATTAAATGCACCAACATTCGAATTATAGGGGTTCCAGAAGAAGAAGAGAAAAAGAAAGGGACTGAGAAAATATTTGAAGAGATTATGGTTGAAAACTTCCTTATTATGGGAAAGGAAATAGTTAATCAAATCCAGGAAGCACAGAGAGTCCCATACAGGATAAATACAAGGAGAAATACACCAAGACACATATTAATCAAACTGTCAAAAATTAAATACAAAGAAAGCATATTAAAAGCAGCAAGGGAAAAACAACAAATAACACATAAGGGAATCCCCATAAGGTTAACAGCTGATCTCTCAGCAGAAACCCTACAAGCCAGAAGAGAGTGGCAGGACATACTGAAAGTGATGAAGGAGAAAAACCTGCAGCCAAGACTACTCTACCCAGCAAGGATCTCATTCAGATTTGATGGAGAAATTAAAACCTTTACAGACAAGCAAAAGCTGAGAGAGTTCAGCACCACCAAACCAGCTTTACAACAAATGCTAAAGGAACTTCTCTAGACAAGAAACACAAGAGAAGGAAAAGACCTATAATAATGAACCCAAAACAATTTAGAATATGGGAATAGGAACATACATATCGATAATGACCTTAAATGTAAATGGACTAAATGCTCCTATCAAAAGACACAGATTGGCTGAATGGATACAAAAACATATATATATGCATATAAACATATATATATTTGCATATAAATATATATATTTTAAACATATATATAAACATATATATGTTTATATACATAATAAACATATTTAAACATATATAAACATAATTAAACATATATATAAACATATATATAAACATATATATATTTTTAAACAAATATATATGCATATAAACATATATATATTTATATATTATATATAAAAAACAACTTATATATGCTGTCTACAAGAGACCCACTTCAGACCTAGAGACACATACAGACTGAAAGTAAGGGGATGGAAAAAGATATTCCATGCAAATGGAAACCAAAAGAAAGCTGGAGTAGCAATTCTCATATCAGACAAAATAGACTTTAAAATAAGGACTATTAAAAGAGACAAAGAAGGACACTACATAATGATCAAGGGATCGATCCAAGAAGAAGATATAACAATTGTAAATATTTATGCACCCAACATAGGAGCACCTCAATACATAAGGCAAATACTAACAGCCATAAAAGAGGAAATCGACAGTAACACATTCATAGTAGGGGACTTAAACACCCCACTTTCACCCATGGATAGATCATCCAAAATGAAAATAAATAAGGAAACACAAGCTTTAAATGATATATTAAACAAGATGGACTTAATTGATATTTATAGGACACTCCATCCAAAAACAACAGAATACACACTTTTCTCAAGTGCTCATGGAACATTCTTCAGGATAGATCATATCTTGGGTCACAAATCAAGCCTTGGTAAAGTTAAGAAAATTGAAATTGTATCAAGTATCTTTTCTGACCACAACACCATGAGACTAGGTATCAATTACAGGAAAAGATCTGTAAAAAATACAAACACATGGAGGCTAAACAATACACTACTTAATAATGAAGTGATCACTGAAGAAATCAAAGAGGAAATAAAAAAATACCTAGAAACAAATGACAATGGAGACACAACGACCCAAAACCTATGGGATGCAGCAAAAGCAGTTCTAAGGGGGAAGTTTATAGCAATACAAGCCCACCTTAAGAAGCAGGAAACATCTCGAATAAAAACCTAACCTTGCACCTCAAGCAATTAGAGAAAGAAGAACAAAAAAACCCCAAAGCTAGCAGAAGGAAAGAAATCATAAAAATCAGAGCAGAAATAAATGAAAAAGAAATGAAGGAAACGATAGCAAAGATCAATAAAACTAAAACCTGCTTCTTTGAGAAGATAAACAAAATAGATAAACCACTAGCCAGACTCATCAAGAAAAAAAGGGAGAAGACTCAAATCAATAGAATTAGAAATGAAAAAGGAGAGGTAACAACTGATACTGCAGAAATAGAAAAGATCATGAGAGATTACTACAAGCAACTCTATGCCAATAAAATGGACAATCTGGAAGAAATGGACAAATTCTTAGAAATGCACAACCTGCCAAGACTGAATCAGGAAGAAATAGAAAATATGAACAGACCAATCACAAGCACTGAAATTGAAACTGTGATTAAAAATCTTCCAACAAACAAAAGCCCAGGACCAGATGGCTTCACAGGCGAATTCTATCAAACATTTAGAGAAGTGCTAACACCTATCCTTCTCAAACTCTTCCAAAATATAGCAGAGGGAGGAACACTCCCAAATTCCTTCTACGAGGCCACCATCACCTTGATACCAAAACCAGACAAGGATGTCATAAAGAAAGAAAACTACAGGCCAATATCACTGATGAACATAGATGCAAAAATCCTCAACAAAATACTAGCAAACAGAATCCAACAGCACATTAAAAGGATCATACACCATGATCAAGTGGGGTTTATTCCAGGAATGCAAGGATTCTTCAATATACACAAATCAATCAATGTGATACACCATATTAACAAACTGAAGGAGAAAAACCATATGATCATCTCAATAGATGCAGAGAAAGCTTTTGACAAAATTCAACACCCATTTATGATTAAAACCCTGCAGAAAGTAGGCATAGAGGGAACTTTCCTCAGCATAATAAAGGCCATATACGACAAGCCCACAGCAAACATCATCCTCAATGGTGAAAAACTGAAATCATTTCCACTAAGATCAGGAACAAGACAAGGTTGCCCACTCTCACCACTCTTATTCAACATAGTTTTGGAAGTTTTAGCCACAACAATCAGAGAAGAAAAGGAAATAAAAGGAATCCAAATCGGAAAAGAAGAAGTAAAGATGTCACTGTTTGCAGATGACATGATCCTATACATAGAGAATATTAAAGATGCTACCAGAAAACTACTAGAGCGAATCAATGAAATTGGTAAAGTGGCAGGATACAAAATTAATGCACAGAAATCTCTGGCATTCCTGTATACTAATGCTGAAATTTCTGAAAGTGAAATCAAGAAAACACTCCCATTTACCACTGCAACAAAAAGAATAAAATATCTAGGAATAAACCTACCTAAGGAGACAAAAGACCTGTATGCAGAAAATTATAAGACACTGCTGAAAGAAATTAAAGATGATACAAATAGATGGAGAGATATACCATGTTCTTGGATTGGAAGAATCAACATTGTGAAAATGACTCTACTACCCAAAGCAATCTATAGATTCAATGCAATCCCTATCAAACTACCACTGGCATTTTCCACAGAACTAGAACAAAAAATTTCACAATTTGTATGGAAACACAAAAGACCCCGAATAGCCAAAGCAATCTTGAGAACGAAAAAAGGAGCTGGAGGA
This sequence comes from Leucopleurus acutus, assembly GCF_964270905.1. Lineage (NCBI taxonomy): Eukaryota > Metazoa > Chordata > Mammalia > Artiodactyla > Delphinidae > Leucopleurus > Leucopleurus acutus. The sequence continues at coordinate 168,986,658 of NC_139145.1, read as the reverse complement.
GTCAGGCTCCCTGACTTCAGACTATACTACAAAGCTACAGTAATCAAGACAGTATGGTACTGGCACAAAAACAGAAAGATAGATCAATGGAACAGGATAGAAAGCCCAGAGATAAACCCACGCACATATGGACACCTTATCTTTGATAAAGGTGGCAGGAATGTACAGTGGAGAAAGGACAGCCTCTTCAATAAGTGGTGCTGGGAAAACTGGACCAGTACATGTGAAAATATGAGATTAGATCACTCCCTAACACCATACACAAAAATAAGCTCAAAATGGATTAAAGACCTAAATGTAAGGCCAGAAACTATCAAACTCTTAGAGGAAAACATAAGCAGAACACTCTATGACATAAATCACAGCAAGATCCTTTCTGACCCACCTCCTAGAGTAATGGAAATAAAAACAAAAATAAACAAATGGGACCTAATGAAACTTCAAAGCTTTTGCACAGCAAAGGAAACCATAAACAGGACCAAAAGACAACCCTCAGAATGGGAGAAAATATTTGCAAATGAAGCAACCGACAAAGAATTAATCTCCAAAATTTACAAGCAGCTCATGCAGCTCAATAACAAGAAAACAAACAACCCAATCCAAAAATGGGCAGAAGACCTAAATAGACATTTCTCCAAAGAAGATATACAGACTGCCAACAAACACATGAAAGAATGCTCAACATCATTAATCATTAGAGAAATGCAAATCAAAACTACAATGAGATATCATCTCATACCAGTCAGAATGGCCATAATCAAAAAATCTAGAAACAATAAATGCTGGAGAGGGTGTGGAGAAAAGGGAACACTCTTGCACTCTGGTAGGAATGTGAATTGGTTCAGCCACTATGGAGAACAGTATGGAGGTTCCTTAAAAAACTACAAATAGAACTACCATATGACCCAGCAATCCCACTACTGGGCATATACCCTGAGAAAACCAAAATTCAAAAAGAGTCATGTACCAAAATGTTCATTGCAGCTCTATTTACAATAGCCCGGAGATGGAAACAACCTAAGTGCCCATCATCGGATGAATGGATAAAGAAGATGTGGCACATATATACAATGGAATATTACTCAGCCATAAAACAAAACGAAATTGAGCTATTTGTAATGAGTTGGATAGACCTAGAGTCTGTCATACAGAGTGAAGTAAGTCAGAAAGAAAAAGACAAATACCATACGCTAACACATATATATGAAATTTAAGAAAAAAAAAATGTCATGAAGAACCTAGGGGTAAGACAGGAATAAAGACACAGACCTCCTAGAGAACGGACTTGAGGTTATGGGGAGGGGGAAGGTTGAGCTGTGACAGGGCGAGAGAGAGTCATGGACATATACACACTAACAAACGTAGTAAGGTAGATAGCTAGTGGGAAGCAGCCGCATGGCACAGGGATATTGGCTCGGTGCTTTGTGACAGCCTGGAGGGGTGGGATAGGAAGGGTGGGAGGGAGGGAGACGCAAGAGGGAAGACATATGGGAACATATGTATATGTATAACTGATTCACTTTGTTATAAAGCAGAAACTAACACACCATTGTAAAGCAATTATACCCCAATAAAGATGTTAAAAAAAAATTATAGTGATGTCCTCTCTATTATTTTGATAATTTTCATCTTCTCTTTTTCCCCTGATCTGTCTAGCTAGACATTTATCAACTGTATTGATCTTCTTAAAGGATAAAAGTTTTATTTTGTTGATAATTTATTTTGCTGTTATCTATTTTATTATTTCTGTTTTTTTAGCATTATTATGTTTTCTGCTTACTTTACTTTCATGTGATTACTTTTCTAGTTTCTTAAGGTAAAAGCTAAGGTCATTGATTTTATACGTTTCTTTTTTCAATAAAGAGTTTATTAGTATAATATAGAATTCCCTATGTATACTGCTTTAGCTATATCTCAGAAGTTCTATATGTTGTATTTTAATTTTCCTTCAGTACCAAAAATTTATAATTTCCCTTTTGATTCCTTTTTGCCTGATGTATTATTAAGAAATGTGTTTTAGTTTCAGAATGTCTGAGGCTGTTTCTCAGATATCTTTCTGTTAGTATTATACAAATCAATTGTATTTGGGTCACAAAACCTACTTTAAACCACTGAAACTCTTAGGAATTTATTGATGCTTGATAATATGGCTGACACCATGGTCTACATGGCTTGCCTCTATATTTGCAGGTTCTGCATCTGCTGCTTCAACCAACTTCAGATTGAAAATATTCAGAAAAGATTCCAGAAATTTCAAAAAGCACAACTTGAATTTGCCATACACTGACAACTATTTACATAGCATTTACAATGTATGTACTGGGTTGGCCAAAGCATTCATTCGGGTTTTTCCATATGGAACAATACAGCTATTTATATTGCCTTTATCTTGTATTATAAATAATCTAGAGATTATTTAAGACATATAGAAAGATTGTGTGTAGGTTTTATGCAAATACTACATCATTTTAGTTAAGGGACTTGAGAATTCACTGATACCAAGGGATGACTGTGTTGGAAAATGTTCTGTGTTCACTAAGATTGTGTATTCTGGTGTGTGGAATGTTCTAGAAATGTTGATCAGATCGAGTTTGTTGCTTTAAGTCTTCTCCATCCTTACTGATTTTCTGTCTTACCTGCTCTATCAATTATTGGGTACTGAGTGTTGGTCTCCAACTATAATTGTGGACTTGTCTCTCTCTCCTTTCTAAAGCACTGTAAGTGGGTGCATGGTATAAATTATTGTGTCATCTTGTTGATTAGACATCTGAGAGTAATCAGAAAAAGTGAACAGAAATCTATTATCTCAATTGCCTTTGAATGAAGTTGACCATATTTAAAAGGAAGTTGTTTTTCTGTTTAAGACACTGATGAGTTTACACAGACAAATTAGTGATTTAAAGGATACAAGATGGAGAGGCAATTTAAATTCTGGGGGGGAAGCTCAAAGGGAAGATGCAGGAGTCAGCATATTGATCAGGGCTTTGCAGAGAGAGGGGATCAAGAGGGTACCCAGGGGTAGGGGAACCAAAATGGTACCTTGCAGAGTTGAAATGTCTAAGATGGGACTGGTGTTTTCTGTGGGGTGTCTGGCATAAATCTTTCCTAAAACTGATGCACAGAATCTTCATTAAATTCTGCTTTTATACTAATGCTCTCTGTTCGAACAGCAACTTTTTGCTCAATTCAGAACAGTTTTGAGTTTTAAGTCTGAGTCACCATGGTGAGGCCCAAAGACTGACCAAGTGCAAGAACACTGGGTCAGTGTGGCCATCAGAATGGGGATGCCTGAGAGTCTGAGGGAATTTAGGAAGCTTTGGACTTTTTCAAACCATGGAATTTACGGCTGAAGGTATTCACATATGTTCTAGCTGGAAGAAAAAGTTACAGCAAAAGAAAGGATTTTTAATCATTAAATACACTAGATTTACCCTTTTCAGAAGTGGATACAAGGGCAGTCCTAAATTTAAAAATCCTAAAAATTGTACTGCTTCCTGTACTTACTAGACGAAATCTCAATGGTGAAGCATATCACTGCAACTTTGAACGATTTGCCATTTGTCTATGGTCAGATGTTTTCTGGTTATAGTCTTGAGAACCACAATATATATAGGCTTACGCATTTATTGACATCAGAGGTTCCACACATGTGCTTATAATGAGTCACAGGGCCATTTGGAGGAAATTTACATTTAGCTGAGGAAGCCTTAAGAGCCATTACTTAACATGTTTTGAGTTTTGTTTAGAGTTTTCCATATGTCCAGACTTTAACAATCTGTCACCCAGATTAAAAAAATCAGTTGCAATCACCCAAGTTTGCTTCAGCATAAAGAATATATACCCAGAAATGTTTGAAGATAATTAAAATGAAAACCAGCAGCTTAGAGCATACTATGAATTAAGGTATGCTACCTGATTTAAGTGAGAATTTTTTTGAGAAACAGGTGAGCACTTTTCTAAAATGTCAATAGCTTTCACTGATCTACAGGGTCTTTAACTCATTCAGTCCAAATGTGGAGATGGTGCTGTGGGAAAAGGAGCGTGGGTGTGTTGCCAGCCGTGAAATGCCCCCAAAGTTGGAATATTCTCAAAATAAATGTTGAAAAGTGAGTAACAGTTTTTAATAAGTTAATTTGGAGACATCATGAAAAACTCAAAAATTCGAAACCCATGCCTCATTCAACCTGTGGAATTGGGGCTAGTTCTTCCCAATATAACTTTACTGCATTTGAAATTTACAAAGAAGTTTAAAAACAGAGCAGACAAAAATCTATAATTATACTGGAAGCTGGTTTATAAGAATGATCAAAGCACTGGCTTCGTATTTTGCTGCAATAGGACCTCATCATGTATCCGTAGGGCTGTTATTTCACTTCTCTGAGGATGACTGGTTCTTCATCTAGAAGGCAGAGATGACGATTTCCTCTCCTGATGAGGTTACTTTGAGAACTAAACCAACACGGTACACATGGAAAAAACCTCAGAACCAGGCACTGTACATGGTCAGTGTTCAACAAATGCTTGCTCACATTGTGAGCAAATTCCCTTGTCAGAGGAAGGACATTTGGCACCTTTTGTACTGATTCTATGGCACACTACACCTCGGGGACGTATGTTTTAATGGCTTTCATAAATATCTAAGTAAAGGCTTTTCGTTCATAGCTTTTTAAAATCATTCAAAACATTTAAGCACTGGGAAAATGGGTCTGTGTCCTGAGTAAATATAAGCAAAAGGCATAATAAGGGGTCGGTTTATTGTTTGGGGGAGAAAATGATCATTGCCTTAAGGCATCAACCTCTATTATTATGTTAGTGCAGGAATTTTTTGTTATGAAGTACTTACAGGATGGAAATTCAGGGACATGCAGTTTACTCCATCTCACTAATTGTCACACTGAAATGAATGAATGGTTTACTTTATAAGCTGCATGAACCGTTATAAAGGTCTGATTTACTAGATTCTATCCCTACCATAGAGATTAAGTGAAGGCATTTGATTTTTGCAGTACAGTAAAATTTATCATCAGGCAATAAGTGAGGTCCAACAGATTCAATCATGTAAACATGCAGGTTGTATTTTTATGAAATTAGAAGAAAAAGATACTTTGCTGTTCATATATGTCATCATGAAAAGCTCCAAATAAAAGCTAGTGAAACATACAGCAGCCACTGAACTTTCTCTGAACGGAGGAAATCCACAACATCAGACATCAATCACTTCTTATCAAGTTCCCTGTAATGAAGAGCTTGAACCCAACCACATTTGACAACTGGGGCTAACAGAAGGACAGAGGTTGCTGGTGTGTGTTCTTGAATTGGAATTTACTGTCTGTTTCAATGCATCTCTTCTTGCCAGTCCACGTGCAGTGAGGATCTTTCACCAGCTCCCACTCAGATGTGAACCTCATTGTTAAGATGACACTCTGACTAAATTACGTGGTCAACGACCGTTCTCGCTTGAGGGTGAATTGTCAGTAAAATCTAAAATTCATGTAACTCAGCTCTCGTTGGATTGTCACACTCCAAAGCTCCTCAGCCCTTCGGAAGAGGGGATCCCAGAAGCCACCTATGCCCCACACCTCCTGGGAGGGTGACCATGGTCTTCATAGAGCAGAATTCTGCCCTATGACTACACTGAGGTTGACACCTGGTGACAGTTCTCTGCAAGCCCAGGTAACCCCCCAGAAGCACCATGCTCCATTCTGTGGGACTCAGTGGTCCTTGGGTGTAGCCTGGGCTGGACATTAGGACTTCTCGTCAGCCAGGACAATTTGGTGTGAAGAGTCAGATTCCCAGCTCTCTCATTTGTCTGCACAGTACTGAGGTGAGCTCTACAGGAGGGTTGAGCACTAGTCTACATCTACTAATGCCACCAAAATCTGTAGGGGATTTTTTTTTAAAACTGTGCTTCTCTCAGTCAGGGTGCCATTTTTTTTCATCCATAATTCTCCATATATATACATGAAGGAAATAAAAATAATAATAAGAGGGCTATTTGGGTCACTTGTAACTTATATTCTTCCAAATTCTAAATGAAAGAATGAATGGATGAATGAATGAATATCCCTCTCTCTTTCAGAATAAGTCTCTGACCAAATATAACCTCCCTAAAGAGGCATCTGCTGACCTCCAATTTAAATTAGGATTCCTGTGACTCTTTAGGAAAGGATAAGTGCTTTTCTTCAGAACACTCATCTCTCCCTAACATCGTATTTTAATGTAATAGTAAGAATTATATTTTTCTATCTCTCCTGCCAGAATGCTACTCCTTTAAGGCAAGTGACTGTCTCTTTGGTCCCCTGTCACATTTCAGCACCTGGAAGAGCACCCGGCACAAATAACAAGCTCAGAAATATTAGATGCATAAATCCCTGGATAAATAAATGAGTGATTTGAGCACAGGCAATGATGATTCCAGCGCTCAGCATTTCCCCATGGTAACAGTGCTTTGAAGATCCAAAGGTGATTAAGACAGATCCCTGCCATCAAGCAACTAATTCTGCTGGAGTACATTGCCCAAGCTACGATTTTTAACAACTTTATTGAACTCTAATTTGCATACCAATATTCCACCCACTGAAAATGGACCCAGTGATTTTAGAAAATGTCAATAATCAAGCAGTCACCATCCCAGTTCAGTTTTAGAACACTTCCTTCAACCCCAAAAGATTCCTTGTGCTTATTTTTCAGGTAATGCCCACTCCCAGCCTCCACCCCAGGCAACCATGAATCTGGCTTCTGTCTCTATAATTGTGCCTTTCCTAGAAATTTCGTATAAATGGAATCATATAATAAGTAGTCTTTGCCTCTGGCTTCTTGGACTTAGCATAATCTTCTTGAGGCTCGTCTATGCTGTTGCATATATCAGTAGTTTATTCCATTTTATTAATGAGAAGCATTACAATGCTTGGTTATGCCTCATATTGTCTATCCATTTAACATTGGATGGACATGTTTTGGCTGTTGTGAATAATACTGCTTTGAACATTCACGTACAAGTCTTTGTGTGGACCTAGGTTTTCATTTCTCTTGGGTAGTTACCTGAGATGGAATTTTTGGGTCATCTGATAAATGTATGTTTAATATTCGGAGAAGCTACCAAACTGTTTTCCAAAGTGCCGTTTTACATTCCTACCAACAAGGTACGATAGATCTACTTTTGTAAATCTTTGCCAACAATTGGTATTGTCCGTCTTTTTGATTACAGCTTCTCTAGTATGTATGCAGAGTTTTCTCACTGCAGTTTTAATTTCCATTTTCCTAATGACTAATAATGTTGAACATTTTTGCATATGTTTATTAGTTATCCTCATATCTTCTTTGGTGAAGTGTTTTTTCAAATATTTTCCCATTTTTTAACTTGATTATTTTATTTTTATTATCGAATTGTAACAGTGCTTTATATATTCTGGTTATGAGTTCTTTACCAGATAAATGGCTTGCAAATATTTTCTCCTAATTTGAAGAAGTCCAATTATCAATGTTATTTTACAGATCATGCTTGTAATACCATACGTGAAAGTCATTGCCTATCCTGAGATAAAATCAATTTCACCCTCTTTTCTTTTAGAAGCCAGATAGTTTTGACCTTGTAGCTATTAGTTTTCCTTCACCTGTTGTCTTTTCTCTCATCTATCACTTTTATTCATTGAAAACTTTTCCTCAGATTTTTGCAACCCAGGAATAATGGGGATCCCATTCTCTTCTTTAAATAGAATGAGCAGCTGTCATTTGTTTTTGTTTGCTTGATTTATCTGTTTGTTGTGGTGAGAAATTGCCTGGATGCAATGGTAACTTCCACGTGTGACAGCCAGGCTCCTCCAGGGGCTATGGAAAAGAAAGAGACACTGATCATTTGAGCTACATGAATCACATGGGGTGTATATTTTTAATTTTTCTGGCTTTACTGAGGTACACTGGACAAATAAAAATTGTATAGGTTTAAGGTGTACAACATGATATTTTGTTATACATATACACTGTGAAATGATTACACCACAATCAAACTAATTAACATATTCATCACTTCGCATAATCATAATTTTTTGTGTGGAGGGGGAAAACACTAAAAATCTCTCTTGGCAAACTTTAAGTATACAATACAGTGTATACCTATTACCTATACTCACCACACTCTACATTAGAGCTCCAGAACTTATTCAATACCAATCCTTTGTATCCTTTGACCAACATCTCCCAATTTTTCCCACCCTGCTGCCCCTGGCAGCCATAATTCTATTCTCTTCTTTTGTGCTTAGACTTTTTTTAAGATTCCACATGTAAATACAATCATACAGAATTTTCTTTCTGTTTCTGGTTTATTTCACTTAGCATAATGTCCTCCAGGTTCAGATATGGAAATGAGCGTCCATTGATGGATGGTCAGATAAACATATGACATATCTAATGAATTTAAAACATACAGCAAGAAGCAAGAAGCAAAAGAAGCAAGGGGGAAGAGAGTAGGATACACGCACAGTGTCAGGAGTTCAGCTGATCTGGGAGAGAGAGAAGCAAACTGTCAGGTGTGGGAGTAGCTGATTCAAGCAGGAAACCCAGAATGAAAGAGGCAAGCCTTAATCACTTACTGTGATTAAAACAAGTGTCCAAAACTGGAGAAAGTGCCAACTTGCCATGTTCCATTTGTCTCATGGAGAAGCACACCAATCCTGGGTCAGGTGGTCAGTGCAGACATGGGGGCCATTTACTTTTGAGGGAGACCTGAACAAAGGCTCTGGCAGATTTATGGGCCCAGTTTTATGGGCCCTGAGGTCAGAGGAAGGGCACAGAGTTGAACAGTACTAGGCACTGAGTCAGATTAGGGAAGGCATTTCAAGGTTTCCTGCTTCTCCCCTTCACGAGGAGGTCTCAGCAGAGAGGTCAGAAGAGGACTTCTGTGGAAGGCTGCAGGAAAAGAGACAGGAATGAAGAACAAACAAACACTGGGCTTGCCAATAACCAGTTGAGCAACTGTAGCTTTTATCTGAGAGCCTCAGATGACCGACATGGAGCCGGATGATTCTACTAGAGAGTGGCTAATTTAAGGATAGCGTAGCTTTCAATCTGAGGTGACAAGATCAGTGCCTTATGCAGAGATACAATTTACTTGGTTCATCCATTCTTCCCCATTGAATTCCAGCAGAGACCTAACACATCTTACGAGGTAATTGCTTCTTTTTATTTTGTTTTGTTTTGTTTTTAAGCAGGATGGAATATTCCATCATCTCAAGATCTTGGAAGAAAAACCACTGTTGTCCTCGTATATGAATAACACACACAAGATTTTGTCAAATTACATTGACAGTATTTAAGAAGTACATCAAAATAAGCTTGGATTCTTAACACTGTAAAATCAAAATTAAAACCAGAAGATGGTATATGACAACTGTCTAATTATTAGACAACTGTCTACATAAGCAATTCAAAATGATTGGATTTTTTAAAATGTAGAATGAAGAGGAAATTTTTTAAACTACCTTCAAATTCATTTGCTAATTAAAATTTTGCTTTGTTAAATGAAAAAAATGACATATGATTTTTATTTAGGTAGAGAAAAAACTCAGCAATGAGGAATAAAAAAGGAATCACTGAAAGAAATGTTCAAAGCAGTGGGAACATGTGTCATTTCATAGCTGTATTCATATCAATCTTTTCAAAGTAAATTTTAAGTTTTCATAGACTGTAGGGGAAATTAACATATATATGGCAATACATGAATATATGATTTATTTGGGTCCATACATTCATTAGTCTTTTTTCCACAAGAGAAATGAGAAAGTCCACAGAAGACCTTACAAAATTGGCACATCTATCTTCAAACCTGAATGTCTTTTTCATGCTTTCTTGTGTGCCTTCTAGTATATATATAATAAATTACTTTTCCCAAAGTATTACAACGGTAGGTATGGTAATTAGAGTGAAACAAATTGCAGTGGTCATTTAGTAAGATGATAAATTGGTCAGAACCAATTAGAGGCAGAAAACTTAACATTAAGACTATGATGAATGGGTGAGTGATGGTAAGACTTATCTATGAGATGGAGCTTGACAAGAACTAACTCTCCATATTCAAAGCAACAAACTCTTCATGGTGAAATTGAAGATGCCCGTAAGTTGAAGGGAGATGGATTTCAATTTCAATATATCATGCCAAGTACTTCATTTTATGGCAAAATTACCTTTCCCCTAAAAAGAGGACCCTTACTCCTTCAAAAAACAAACTGCATATTTGAAAAAAATCCTATCCTTTATCTTTTTATCCCAGAAAATTACTTTTTACTTCTATGGCAAAAGTGACATTCCTTGAACTCTTATTTTACTTCTCTACTATCTTTAAAGTTTTTAAATGGATTAAATTCCTCCCCATCCCATCATACGACTTTGTTGATCTTGTACCATTAAATGGCTCTTAATTTTATCCAATGGAAACTGTATTAAGATTACTGAAAAGAATAAACTTATAGTAGAAATTTCAAATATACTCTGAATCTAAAAATGTGGTAGTGAATGTGACTGCAAAAGGGAAAACTATTATTTTAAAAGTAATAATTAATTAAAATCTCAAATGAGGACTTCCCTGGTGGTTCAGTGGCTAGGAATCCGCCTGCCAATGCAGGTGACAGGGGTTTGAGCCCTGGTCCGGGAAGATCCCACGTGCCGTGGAGCAAATAAGCCCCTGCACCACAACTACTGAACCTGCACTCTAGATCCCGTGAGCCACAACTACTGAGCCCACATGCCACAACTACTGAAGCCCACAGGCCTAGAGCCCATGCTCTGCAACAAGAGAAGCCACTGCAGTGAGAAGTCCGTGCACCGCAACGAAGAGTAACCCCTACTCACTGCAACTAGAGAAAGCCCAAGTGCAGCAACGAAGACCCAATGCAGCAAAAAATAAATACATAAAATAAATAAATTTATATTAAAAAAAATCTCTAATGATTTTATGACATTGACTTGTATTGTTAAATGCAAATACATACAAATATACCTGTATCCTTTTGAATGAGAATTCTCATCCACTACCAATAGTACCTTCTTCTGGAATTAAAGAGAGCTCCAAGTTGATTCAAATTAATCTTTTACTTGTACCAACTTAAAACTATAAAACTATTTATGGGTAAAATTATCTGTAGAAGTGACAGATTACTAAAGATTAATATTTGAAAATACATTATAACTTAATGCATTTTTTACTCATTATTGCAGTAACTAAAAGTTAATTACATCAGTTGTGTAACAATGGTTACAAGAAGGTTCTTTTCCCCACACACATAGGATTGTTACAGATAAGGCCATGTAAATGCAGTGAATGTCAACTCCATCTCTGTGATTGAATAAAACATGGTCAAAATTAATCAGCTTTTAAAAACTAGGAAAGTAGACCCAATTTCACTCCATTTCTTTTGCTGTTTTTTTTTCTGTGCTTAATCAAGAAAAGAAAATTTTTTTCACATTTAGTTTATTCACATAATTAATTACATCTAAATATGGATACCTTTTTGATAAGTACCCTAGAGATATTAAAAATGTCACAGTAGGACTTCCCTGGTGGCACAGTGGTTAAGAATCTACCTGCCAATGCAGGGGACACGGGTTCGATCCCTGATCCAGGAAGATCCCACATGTCGTGGAGCAACTAGGCCCGTGCACCAGCACTACTGAGCCCGCGCACCTAGAGTCCGTGCTCTGCAACAAGAGAAGCCTCTGTAGTGACAAGCCCACACACCACAGCAAAGAGTAGCCCCTGTTCACCACAACTAGAGAAAGCCCATGAATAGCAATGAAGACCCAACACAGCCAAAAATTAGTTAATTAATTAATTTTTTAAAAATGTCACAGTACACCACCGTTTCTCACAGCGTACTCTATTAGAGCTATTATAACAAATAATTAAAAAGTAATTCAACAAGAGTAATTTTAAACTTTTGAATGATGGCTGACAAATGGGGTATGGGCTGATGACTCATGGGCAGGTGAGAACAAGTCAGGTTCCTTATAACCTTGCTCATGGATGCTTAGCCTTTCTGGTGTCATATTCTAACTTTAAGCTTTCCTTGTCAGATAGATTTCTACAACACATTATAAGTACCTCCGAAAAGATAAGAAATTTATGAACATCATACATATGTGAAAATGGGGTCAAGACAGCAAGGTAAAGTTCTGATAAGCTATCAGCATTTTAATTTCCCCACTTTTCTATGAAAAAGAGTGGATAGTTAATTTAAATTCTCTTTTCAAACAAAGTTACCAGAATGTAGAATGTCACTTGCTCTGGATAATCTTTAAGAACTTTATTTGGCATTGTATTTGTTCACTTTCCTTTCTTCAAATCTAATAATGTTACCAAGTCCAACACTGTATTGCTTGCCAAATGACAGGCCAATAAGTCAAGAGACGAGTTGTTAAGGAAAGGAATAGTGACTTTATTTGGAAAGCCTGAGAAGATGGCGGACTAGTGTCCCAAAGAACCATCTTACCCAAGTTAGAATTCAAGCTTCTTCTTTTTTTAAAAAAAAATAATTTATTAATTTATTTATTTTTGGCTGCATCGGGTCTTCATTGCTACATGCGAGCTTTCTCTAGTTGTGGTGAGTGGGGGCTACTTTTTGTTGCAGCACGCAGGCTTCTCATTGCAGAGGCTTCTCTTGTTGCTGAGCATGGGCTCTAGGCATGTGGGCTCAGTAGTTGTGGCTCACAGGCTTTAGAGCACAGGCTCAGTAGTTATGGTGCATGGGCTTAGTTGCTCCGCGGCATGTAGGATCTTCCCAGACCAGGGCTTGAACCCATGTCCCCTGCATTGGCAGGCATATTCTTAACCACTGCGCCACCAGGGAAGCCCCTCAGGCTTCTTTTATACTAAAAATGGAGGGAGTGTGGCTGGTTGCTGTAAACTTCTTGGTGCCAGAATCCTTTGTTCTTGCAGCTGTCCCCATAGGTCTGGTAACAATGTTCCTATAAACCTCCAACAAGAAAAATGTTATTCTCTGTTCTGCTACTTTTTATCTATACAGTGGGAAAGTGTTATACCTTTAAAGGTCAGGGCCTTGAGAATGGCCTACCCTGTATATTTCAGGCTATAGGCAACATTCTTTTACGGAAGGTGCAGAGCCAGCATGACTAAGCATGACTAAGCATGACTAAGCACAGGCAACAGAGCACAAGGAATAGATCCAATATGGAGTCACGTTTCTTCTTCTTTATTACAGTAAGATAAATCAAAGGCTTGCCCATAGTAAAAACAGAGCCATGTGATATTCCAGGCTCCACAGGCCCCCTGCAATTAAAGGACCCAGGGGATCAGGCATTTTCAACACTGATAATGGATTCTATGAATGCTGACAATATCCATAAGGATTGTTTGGTCCTTTTGACTATACTCTAGGATTTCTAGGCCCCTTGATCCTAGAGAGGGTGCCCTAGCTGAGGGATACCCAAATTCATCTTTGGTTTGTCCTGGTACACCTCCTATAGTGCATGAATGCTCTGTGGATAGCAGTTAGAAGAACAAGATGCAGATGATCAGGGAGATCTTCAATTCCTGAATCCTATCATCTTCTCTTCATGGCAACTTGAAGAAGATCCAGAGAGCTGTGGACCCACAGAAGACAAGCCTGACAAGAGAATACATATTGTACCATTAAGTCAGCACTCCATGGTCTGAAGGCATGGTCCAGTGCCACCCCCTGGGAACTGGAACTGTAGCTAACAAACATACTTTGCAGGGCTGGAGGCAGGCCCAGGGCTGGCTGAGCTGCTTCCTGCACACCTTTCCATCTTGACTTGCCCCTGAGTCAAGGATTTTATTGACCCTCTGATGATGATGAAGTCAGTCTCAGGAAAGCAGGACAGTCATCAAGAGGAAGGTAGCCTAAGGGCAGGAAAGCAAGGCTGACACTTCCTCATGAGTTAACTTTTCTGACTATTCCTGCAAAGTTCTCATGTTTGGTAAATCTATATTTCATCTCTGCAGATCCAGAAAGGACACTTCCTGGGCATAATCTTGGAAAACAAATAAATCAACATGGAATTCAATACAAAACAGGAAGAAAAATGAAGTACTATCTGCCATCTTTTTTACATTGTAAAACCAAATTCCAGTCAGTAGAACTGGAGACACAAGAACCCATTGGGTGAAATCAAATTATGTGATTTACCCTTAGCACATTATACTTGATCTAGGGAGCAGTTGTCTATGAGAAACTGAGAGCATTAATCCCTAATCAAACTTGGGATAAGGCTAAATGTGTAAAATCCCTTTTACACTTTTGACTTTGCTAGAAAGATCTTGCTTAGAATGACCTATTAATTTGGAGCTCTACCCCAAGATAAAGTCAGCTGGGGTAAATAAATAAGCCATGTAAGCAGAATAATGGTTAGAAACACTTCTCACTGGTGATTCTATTTCACTGCTGAGAGAACTTTTCTGGTAAAGAACAGAGTTAATGGGATTCTTAGCTCATCTGGAAAACGTTAATTCTCTTGAATGAGCTGAGAGGAAGTTAACCAGGCGTGTTATCCCGATTTTACTTCATCTCTAATACTCAGTTGCCTGCCCCAGGTCCTACATTCAGTTCACCCCCATGCTTTTGCTTTATCTTCTCCATATTTTCCTGGACTGGCATTGTCATGAATGCTGCTGAGTTCTCACCTTATGTATGAATACAATATGTAATAAATTAGGATGACATTAAAAAGAGGTAGCTCATTAAATCGTGATAGAATCTTACTATTTATCATCCATGTTTGATCATTCTTCTTTCAACTTACTGCCCTCTGGCCCCATCAGGGTTGATGTGAAGCCTGTTTTAGTCACACTGGGCTCTTCCAGCTGTGTCCTCACATGTCCCTCTTCATCACCCCTCCCACATCTTTGCCCAGACTTGAAAACTGCAAAAAGTATTGATCTGATGATCACGGGCTACTTTTTCTGCAGATGTAGGGTCTGGCTCTGGTCAGCATCTGGGTGGCCTTGGACAAGTAGATAACCAGAGTCTCAGCGTCTAAAGGAGATGATAGTTCCAGTCTCAAAGGCAGCTGAAATGAAACGACTCAGTGCATGTGAAAGACTTACCTATATTTCCACACTGTTGGCTATCATTAAGGTTCCCCACCCCCACACTCAGCACCACTGAAGTTTGCTCCTCCTTTTCTGGACATCTTTAACATCCTCATGCCTCAAATTTATGTCCCACTTCTTTCTTACAGCCTTTCTTTGAAATTCGAGTCCCCACTGGTCTCTCATTTCCTGAACTTCTACAAAGACAGTGGCTCCTAACTTTATACCTGATTCTATTCTTCCTAGGTTTGCTATGTCCTTGAGTCTGAATCTGAGTTGTCTTCGTTCAGGATGTGTCTAGGCAAAGCCAGATTATATAATGTAGTTTTCAGCTGAATGAGTAGAGGCTGGGCATGTTCCTGACTCTCTTTCTGCTCTCCATTGTCCTTCATAGGTTCTCCGTACCTTGAGTAAGAACACATTGCTTATTAAAAGTCTACCTGTAGTGGGCATCATACACCCTCTTGGTTTCATAGGTGACTGTTAATTAGCAGACAACATAAAACTTTTTTTTAATTTTTAAATTTTTTTATCATAACAGGATTTTATTTCTTTTTTAAAATTTATATTGGAGTATAGTTGATTTACAATGTTTTGTTCATTTCTGTTGTACAGAGAAAGACAAATATCATATGATATCGCTTATATGTGGAATCTAAAAATATGGTACAAATGAACTTATTTACAAAACGGAAATAGAGTCACAGATGAAGGTGGGATTTGACCTAGTAAATAATTCATGCTTAGGCATCAATAACATGAGCTTTTAGGAAAGAGCAATAAAATAAACCTTAGTATAACCACTTTTGTGATTGGCATCTAATCAGATTTGGACTCTTTTAAATTGGCATCTAATTAGATTTGGACTCTTTTAAATATGTTAGATATGCCAAATCACCATATTTGCTTACAAGTAGCCTATGTATTATGTAGCTTCTTAAAATATTTTCTTTCAATTAGAATTGTATCTTACTGTCATGCTTTATTCCTACTAATTTAGAAGTCTGCCTTTAGGAACAAAATAAAAACGTAGGGATTTTCCAAGTTTTAAATACATCCACAATTATTTGCTATATAAATATGCCCAGAATGCTGTTAGTTGCCAAATTAGGCCAGAAAGAAATGAACTATATTTGAAAATTCTCAGAAATACAGTCTATCCAGATATAAGCAGTTTCTAGAAGCCAAATAATTGTGATTGTCCAAAAGTTCTTTGATAATTTGTCTGCCACTCTATAGAGGGCTTTCAGGAAATCTTGTTCAACACTCACAACCAACACCCTAATAATTATGAATGCCTGCACCATGCCCTAGGGGTGGAGAATGCCATCATTTTCTGGAACTCCATAGTTTATTTGCATTTACTGATATCTACGTTTTTTCATATCATGTAGAATGAACAACTTGAATAGTTTAAAGTGCTCTCCCAGACATTATTAAAAAACTCACAACATTCCTTCCAGATAAATAACTGAGCAAACAAACCTCTCACTTTGTTATTTATTTAGACACAAGGTTAATAGATAGTAAAATCTAAAAAGAAAGATGCTAAGACAACAACAAAAGATAGCAGCCTGGAAACTGCAGGGCATCTTTTTGAGGCAGGCTAGACCTAAAGTCTTGGTCTGTGAATGATGTAGAGAAAGGCCTGGGACAGCAGTGGGAATACTTCCACCAGCTCACGTGCTTGGCAAGTTCTCTGCATCCAGGAATCAAGTTCCCTCCATGTGCTCCTGCCTAGGGAGCTGCAGGCAGCGGGCTCCAGTTGTCCTTCTGTGTTCACTGAGAAACATACAGGCTCCAGCATTCTGAGGTCTTCCCCAGAAGGCTGATAACTTCACTTGGCAAGATTCTTTAACATTGTTTATTGCTGGGAACCCTCAACTCTACTTGGTTCTACCACTGCTTAGGGTACCTGCACCTCCCTTCGGCCTTATCTGTATCAACCAAGTCCTCTTCTCACAGCTGTGGCCCCATTGGGTCCTGATGGTGCAAAACTGAGATCTGAAACTGCACATTCATCCCTCTGAATTCTTATCTCCCTGAATGAATAGAATTAATAAAAAGAACCCATCTTCCTACTCCTTGTAGTTGACATATAGATTGTAAACATTCATTAAGATATTTGTTTTAACTGTGTGTGCTTTTTATCTATTACGATTTATTTGCTTTTTGAGTTATCAGACAGTCCCTCTCCTCCCCACTTTTTTAATGTGCTTCAGTCCATCAGTTTTTTTGATCAGAAACATTCTCCCATCTGCATCCCTATAAATATTTTTAAGCTTTGTTCTGGGACACAGTTTCTTAGAAAGTTACTTAGAGACTTGTTGATGTTTTGGGGTCTTGCTTTTTAAGACTTAAAAGCAGGGGAAGAGCTGTTTAGTCCAGGGCTGATTATTTCAAACCACTGAGGCAAGACTCTTCTGAGTATTCCACCCAATGACCCAGGAATTAAGAAATGTTTGAGTCTGGCAACTCACACTATTTTCACCCCTGTGTGACTTTCAAGTAGAGGTCTCGCCAATGATTTCAGGAGAGTCTTCCGTCACGTGCATGTGCTGATAGCTCTCTGCTGAATAAGGGTCCTCCATGGGTCTCCAGAGCTCCCGTTAGAGGCAGGATCTCTCCCCTTTGGTGTTCTGTCCTAAGAACTCCGATCACCTTGCTTTCGCCAGATTTCTGGCTCTATCTCCTTAATGAAGGAAGACCACTGAGTTCCCGCTGAGATCCCAATCCCTGCCCCATGGCAGGGAAATTCTCCACCAGCAGGAAGCTGGAGAAATTTCACTGCTCACCTCATTTGGATCCTGTCTCTGAGGAACCAAACCCTTGGTTTCTCAATGTCTATTTCACATATTTTGCTTTGTCATATTTGTCTACATATTTCTGTTGTTTCAGACAGGAGTGTAAATCTACTCCCTTTTGCTCTATCTTGGCCAGAAGCAGAATCCAAGTACCATTCTATTTTAATTACTATTCCTTTCTGTTACGTGGTTGACATCAGGGGGTCTTGTTCAAGCTTGTTCCATTGCAGTTTTGGAAACATTACACCAATTCATACACATTTATTTTTCAAAAGTTCTTTAGAATCAGTTTATCTATATATAAAAACAATCCTCTTTCATTTATTGGTGTCCATTAAAGGCATAGGCTAATTTCTGGAAAAATGGTTTCCATACAATAAAACCTTTTATATTCCAAGAATAGGATGTGCTTTCTTATTATTCCAATCTTGTACACATTCCTCAGGAGCATTTTTAAATTGTATTCCTATGGAATGGGTACGTATTTTGGTTTATTCCTACATATTTACCCACTTTTGTTGGTTTTGAAACTTGATTCTATTGTTTCTTTATATTTATTGTGTTGTTTCTATTTGGGAAAGTTATTGATTTTTGCGTATTAGTTTTGTACACAGGAACTGACTGAATTCTGTTACTTATTCAAAAGTTTTTATATGAATGTTTTGTTATCTTTTCATACAGTTCTATATATCATAGATACCTACTCTGAAATAATGTATTATTCGTTTGTATATTTCAATATGCACACAGCCTAGGTCCCCTTGCTTTTGGACAACCTTTATTTCTATAAAGTTACTAAGTCCTGGTTCTACCTCTCACTTTTCTCCACGTCGGTTAGAAAATTGTAGTTTGAGAGCTTCCCTGGTGGCGCAGTGGTTGGGAGTCCGCCTGCCGATGCAGGGGACACGGCTTCGTGCCCCGGTCCGGGAAGATCCCACATGCCGTGGAGCGGCTGGGCCCATGGGCCATGGCCGCTGAGCCTGCGCGTCCGGAGCCTGTGCTCCGCATCGGGAGAGGCCACAACCGTGAGAGACCCGCGTACAGAAAAAAAAAAAAAATTGTAGTTTGAGAAAAATCTCATTGATAATTCCTCTCTGCTCTTACCTATTCTTTTCCACTTCAAGGGAGTATCACATGAATATATAAGGTAAACTTCTTGAAATGATTAAGACTGTTCAAGAGAGAGATTTTACTTAAGTATTAAGAGTTAGCAGAGTGCTTTGTCTTATAAATGTTCACAAATAAAGAGATAGTAACATAAGAATGGTAAGTGGGTTTGGCTGTGTTAAGAATTTAAGCTACGTGTTCACGAATTAAAGATTCATTCTCCTAATTTACATTAGGAGACGTTTAAGTACATGACTTGGAGAAATTCAAATGCAAATATGTGTCATCTCATGTTGAGCATTGAGAAAGGACACAAAAGAAAGTAGATGTGCTGATGTTACAAGGGTGAACAATTTTCACTGTATGTCAATTTTTTAAAATTTTCTAAAAATATTGTGATGTCTATTAACTATAACAGATTAATGCTACAAGGGAAAGATAGTCAATATCCAAACTTTCAGCAGTTTACCATAGAAATTTGTTCATGCATTTCAGGGATCAGTTGGGATAACAGAAGCAACACTAAGCATTTTGGATATAAAAGGTTTAATATAGGAAATAGCATCTTATACAACTTCTGAAGATCCAGAAAGCTGCCATGGCCCTCTCAGGCAGCCTGATACACTGAAGTGCTTCTTAATCTCACCTGGAAGCTGCAGAAGTTCTCAGAATCTCCAAGAAGCTCCTGTCAGCTGTGGGGGTCAGTGGCAGTGTGGAGAGCACTCTTCAAGGGATCACTGGCAAGCCACAGTGAACCTTGCATCCACCCAGAATCTGCATGTAGCTGGTTCTGAGGGTGATGGCTCCTCCTCTGCTGTCTTCTAAGTCATGTACGTATACTCTCTGTGGCAAACTCTAACCTGGACCCAGACAGGAAAGGGAAGTCTCTGCTTCAGCAACAGAGAGGTGTTTACAAAGGGGTGATAGACAACAGAGAAAAATGCAAACTCATGTAACAGTACAGAGGGTAGTGGGTAGTCCTGGCTGGTGTGCTCTCTGGTAGTTGGGAAGATGAGGTAATACTCGCCTGTCCACACATGTTCACTTTCGTCCCCAGCACTTCACCACTTTCCAATAACAGGGATAGGCTATATGTCTCCACCCAGCTACAAAAGGGGCTGCCTCTCTGTGACTATCCATAAGACAGAAGGAGGAAGAGTAATATGAGTGAAAAGTTAGATTAACAAGTAAATAATTTAAAGAAAAAAAATCAATTAACCTACAATCGGCAAAAAAATAATGCTGGATCTAGTATCTAATATGAAATAATAATTTATCAAACATAAATTATACTGTTCACACCTTAGATTTTCTTATTCATTGAATGATTACTTTTAATATCTTAGAAACAGTCTAGTGTTTTCTTAGGATACAAATATTAGTGCTGAAAATCAAAGCTGCAATGAGGTACCACCTTATACCACTCAGAATGACCATCATTAAAAAGTGTACAAATAACAAATGCTGGAGAGGGTGTGGAGAAAAAGGAACCCTCCTACACTGTTGGTGGGAATTAAATTGGTGTAGCCACTATAGAGAACAGTATGGAGCTTCCCCAAAAAACTAAAAATCGAGCTACCATATGATCCAGCAATCCCACTTCTGGGCATATAACTGGACAAAACTATAATTTTCAAAGATACATGCACCCCTATGTTCACAGAAGCACTGTTTACAATAGCCAAGACATGGAAACAACCTAAATGTCCACCGACAGATAAATGGATAAAGAAGATGTGTTATATATACACAATGGAATACTACTCAGCCATAAAAAAAAGAATAAAACAATTCCATTTGAAGCAACATGGATGGACCTAGAGATTATCATATTAAGTGAAGTAAGCCAGACAAAGACAAATACCGTATGAGATCACTTATATGTGGAATCTAAAATATGACACAAATGAACTTATTTACAAAACAAACTCACAGACATAGAGAACAGACTTGTGGTTGCCAAAGGGAAGGGCGTTGAGTGAGGAATGGAATGGAGTTTGAGGTTAGCAGATGCAAACTATTATATAGAGAATGGATAAACAACAAGGTGCTACGCTATAGCACTGGGAACTATATTCAATATCCTGTAATGAACCTTAATGGAAAAGAATATGAAAAAGAAAATGTGTATATATGTAAATGTATAACTGAATCACTCTGTTGTACACCAGAAAGTAATACAACATTGTAAATCAACTATACTTCAATAAAATGAATTTTTAAAATAAATAAATAATTAAAAAAGAAATATTAATGCTGAACTAACCCCAAATTTTATTTTTTATATTTTTTTACATCTTTATTAGAGTATAATTGCTTTACAATGGTGTGTTAGTTTCTGCTTTATAACAAAGTGAATCAGTTATACATATACATATGTTCCCACAACTCTTCCCTCTTGTGTCTCCCTCTCTCTCACCCTCCCTATCCCACCCCTCTAGGTGGTCACAAAGCACTGAGCTGATCTCCCTGTGCTATGCAGCTGCTTCCCACTAGCTACCTATTTTACGTTTGGTAGTGTATATATGTCCATGCCATTCTCTCACTTTGTCACAGCTTACTCTTCCCCCTCCCCATATCCTCAAGTCCATTCTCTAGTAGGTCTGTGTCTTTATTCCTGTCTTACCCCTAGGTTCTTCATGACATTTTTTTTCTTAAATTCCATATATATGTGTTAGCATATGGTATTTGTCTTTCTCTTTCTGACTTACTTCACTCTGTATGGCAGACTCTAGGTCTATCCCCCTCATTACAAATAGCTCAATTTTGTTTCTTTTTATGGCTGAGTAATATTCCATTGTATATATGTGCCACATCTTCTTTATCCATTCATCTGATGATGGACACTTATAACCCCAAATTTTATTGTATAAAAGCATTGAATTAATATGCTAACTTTTCTCTGCTGACAGTCACAATGATCCTTGTCCTTAAGGGAATGGTCACATTTCTGGGAACTTGCAGAAAACCTACCTACACTATAAAGTGATGAAGAAGATCTGAAGTTTGCTGATAAAACACAATTTTTGTACAAACATAAAGGAGACCCTTTTGAGCTTCACTTGATCACATATAGTATGATTATGTGAAGTTTTACAAATAAATCATTTTATAACCTTGTTTTGGCTAGAAAATAGAGTCTTGGATTTTGCTCATTATTGTGAGAAAAATTAGAGGTTACCTGTGGAAACTTTTAGTAAGCCATGAGAGAATGAACATATTTATGTTTTCTGAAGCACCTTCTATTAAGTCTGGAAGGAGATTTGAAAAATTACTTAAGCTAGGAGCATGTTATACATTTAATTCACCTAAATACATCTCACTGAATGGTTTCTGAATGAATGAATGGATGAAGTAAATTATTTATGTAATGTGTTTACTTCTCTGTCTCTATAACAAGGCTCTCAAAATCAGATATTTTATTGCCTTCACCTAACAATATCTGCCACATTAATTTTTGTGAATGAATAAAAGTGGAAATTACAGTCAGATGTGCCTGATCAGCCCTTTTCCTCTCAACTAAATATCCTAATATTTCTCTGTGCAAAAGGATCTTAATTATGCATTCACATCACACCAATTTACTTCTCTTATGCTACTGTCCCCTTACGCTACTGAAGTTCAAAAAATATCTACACCATTAATATTACCCAGTCACCTACTCTATATTTAGCTTGCAATGTCACATGCATTTTTACTACAAAAATACTACAGAGATAGATACACTGTGTTTCCCCAAAGCAGCACTACTTTTTAAAAGCACAAGAAGAGTTTTACTGTATGTCTCCAGGTCATCTGAGTTATTACCTAAATAGCCTTAACCATTAGTAGCTGCCTGAATTATAGCTTCTTCAGGGATTATCTGAAATTTGTTTAAAATTTGAGAACAATTAACAGAAACACTGCATTATGGTAGGCAATAATTACAGCTCTGACAAAGGTATTTTACAGATCATATATTTCCAAACAATTTTTTTGTTCTAAAATAAACTTAGCACAAAAAGTCTTGTCTTGTAGATGTGTTATCTAAAAAATTTAAGCAAAGTGGATTGAAAAGTGAATAAACCACAAGATAATAAAAGCACATTTCCATGTAATCTAAGGTTGAGAGTAATATAATTTAAATTCTACAAAGCAACTTTTCATGTATGGGGTTTTCATACATGTAATTGTAAAATGCAATTCACAATGGTGAATGGAAGTGGCACATATAGAGTTTGTGAATAGTCAGGTCAGGGACAATCTAAGCTTATAGGAAATTGAGTACCTGTCACTTTATGTGTTTGTAAAGAAAACCTAAAATGAAAGGTAGTAACAGAAATTCATAACTTCCTCGAAAAGGGAACATGAAGTGTGTGTGTGCGTGTGTGTGTGTGTGTGTGTGTGTGTGTGTGTGTGTGTATACAGACCTTGAGAGCAGGTGCATCTTACAGCCCTCTCAGAACTGTGTTGCCAGGTAGAATAGATTCCCTAGTGTACTTTCCACTGTGACTTACAGTAATAGAGGCAGTTTCTCAGGATAGATTGTAGCATCCTTGGCATTACTGTGTTACTGGTCCTAATCAGCTGTTACATTGGTGTTAGTTTTGGTCATATAAATAGGACTGCATTTTTAAATTATTATGACATATTAAGTAAATAAAAATATAATTGAGTGGGATTAATGTTGTTATTTTAATCTAAAATCTGATAATATATTCTGTCACTGGCACATATTTTAATTTGTCACTAGGCCTCCATGACAATAGAGAAGGTAAACCTGTTATTTGAGATATCTATGCCTTTTCCATAATTAACTATGGAGAAATCAATTATTACAGAAGGTGCACAGTAATTATTGTCTTGTAATTTTATCTCATAGATGACTAAACATTTTGAAGACTTAATTATAAATTAACAAAGAAAAGATAGACATGATAAGGAATATTACAACAGGTTATTGCACCTGTTAATTAAGCAGAGGAAATTGATATTTGTCCACCAGGAAATATCTGTAATCACATAGTATTATATAGAAAACAATTATATTGTCTTGATGAATAAATGAAAATTGATGTTTTTATACCCCCAATTTTTGGTCTATATTTTACCTACATTTGATGATTTTTAAAACATGAATGAAGTTATTCACTCTGTTAAAATGCTAAATTCACTCTATAATTATACTAAAGGATAGTATGCCAACTTTCTGTCCTTTTGCAGATTTTTAGATTAATGAATTAATAGCTTAGCATTTATTATAGTTTTGCATTTCTTATATAGTAATAAAACAAACTAGTAAAGCTTACTTAAAGCAATCTATTTAAATAATTGAAAGTCTACAGAAAGATCTAGACAGAATGTGCAGCTCAAATTGCAAATACTCCATCAGAGCTAATACCAATGTAAACTCTGGTCTGTATGAAATCATTACAAACTAAACTGAAAAAAACTGTTATGCACTTGACTGAGCTATTCAGTGTTTAATACCTCCTCACGTGCACATTTTATTTTTCGATGCATATTTTTGTCAGTTCCTTAGTGCATTTATATAGGAACACTTTTTTTCCCTGGATTAAATTGAATATAAAGCTCCTTAAGGACATTATGTTGAAAAATACTGAGTAGCATTAGAAACTTTCCACATAAGAATTTAACCTACAGGAACAGTGGAGGCTTCAAATGTTGTGAACTATTTTAGTAATGTCAAACCCTGCCAGACAACACTCAAACTTTGCTTAAGGTTAAACATTTTTACTTATAGGGATAGAAATTAACATTTAAATATTTAATTTGTATTTTTTATGTTTCAAATTTTTGAATTTTACATATTCTTTATTTTATAATGTATTTATTGACTAGTAACAAAGTCATATTCTTATGCATGGCAGAATTTACTTTTTTATATACAAAGAAGTGACAAAAATAACTTTGAATTGAAACACTTTTTTTGTACATTTTTTTTAAACATCTTTATTGGAGTATAATTGCTTTACAGTGGTGTGTTAGTTTCTGCTTTATAGCAAAGTGAATCAGCTATACATATACATACATCCCCATATCTTCTCCCTCCTGTGTCTCCCTCCCACCCTCCCTATCCCACCCCTCTAAGGTCACAAAGCACCAAGCTGATCTCCCTGTGCTATGCAGTTGCTTCCCACTAGCTATCTATTTTACATTTGGTAGTGTATATATGTGCTTGCCACTCTCTCACTTCGTCCCAGCTTCCCCTCCTCACCCCGTGTCCTCAAGTCCATTGTCTTTGTCTGTGTCTTTATTCCTGTTCTGCCCCTAGGTTCGTCAAAACCATTTTTTTTTAGAGACACATGTTTATAAGTATGCCACTGGTAAAGACAAAAGACATAGCAGAAAAAAGAGGAGAGTAATTTCAAAGAGGAAGAAAAGACAGAGGTGTAAGCACCAGGTAAGAGACTGTGGGCATCGTGTTTTGGTTTTAACATTTGCAGGATCATCACCCTTTTTGGTGAGCGCTCTCTGTTAGGACCCTGATAAAACACAGCTAATCTCTTCAGCACCCTCAGGCAAGCCCACGGAGGAGCTCTGGAGCCAGTTCGTTCATTCCCTGCCATTCATCTAACTTCTGAAAAGACCCAGCTATGTTTGTGTCATAGGAACATCTTTAACACTTAATTTTATTACTATAAAAATGCCAGTCCATTGTTTCTGACGTCCATTGCTTCCATTGAGAAGTTAGCTGTCAGCCTTGGGGTTTTTCCTTTGAAGATCATGTGTCTTTTATTATTTCAGTAATGCCAAATTTAAATGTTATATTTCCTTTGATTTTCAACAGTTTTACTATGATGTTCCCAGGTGTTGTTTTCATTGTGTTTTTCTTTTCTGGGGGTTCTCCGAAGTTTTTAATATGTGGGTTGGTCATCTGCATCATCATGACTTTGATTTTTGCTCTGTACCCATTCTCCCTCTTCACTTTTTAAATTGGTTATGTATTTATTTTATTTAATATTATATGGTAGCTCTATTTTTAGTTTTTTGAGGACCTTCCATACTGTTCTCCATAGTGACTGCACCAATTTACATTCCCACCAACAGTGCAAGAGGGTTCCCTTTTCTCCACACCCTCTCCAGCATTTATTGTTTGTAGAGTTTTTGATGATGGCCATTCTGACTGGTGTGAGGTGATACCTCATTGTAGCTTTGATTTGCATTTTTCTAACGATTAGTGATGTTGAGCATCTTTTCATGTGCCTCTTGGACATCTGTGTGACCCAGCAATCCCACTGCTGGGCATATACCCTGAGAAAACCATAATTCAAAAAGACACATGTACCCCAATGTTCATTGCAGCTCTATTTACAATAGCCAGGACATGGAATCTACCTAAATGTCCATCAACAGAGGAATGGATAAAGAAGATGTGGTACATATGTACAATGGAATATTATTCAGCCATAAAAAGGAATGAAATTGGGTCATTTGTAGAGATGTGGATGGACTTAGAGTCTGTCATATAGAGTGAAGTAAGTCAGAAAAAGAAAAACGAATATCCTATATTAATGCATATATGTGGAATCTAGAAAAATAGTATAGATGAACCTATATCCAGGGCAGGAATAGGGGTGCAGATGTAGAGAATGGACGTGTGGACACAGGGTGGGAAAGGGAGGGTGGGATGAATTGGGAGATTAGGCTTGACATAAAAACTAGATAGCTAGTGGGATGCTGCTCTATAGCACAGGGAGCTCAGCCCAGTGCTCTGTGATGACGTAGATAGTCAGGACTGTGGGGGTGGGGGTGGGTGGGAGGGAGGTCCAAGAGGGAGGGGATATATATATACATATAGCTGTTCACTTTGTCATACAGCAGAAACTAACGCAAAATTGTAAAACAGTTACACTCCAATAAAAAATATTATATATAAAATACATACATACATACATATATACATGTATAAATATAAGTTTCTGCTGGTTTAATACTGAGTCCATTGTTTCAGATATATATATTTTTTTCACCTTTTGAATGTCCTTTGGCTAATTTTGTAAATTCTCAATTCTCCATTCTTTCATATAGTTTGTATATATTTTTTAATATTTTCTTGAACATATAAATAAAGTTTTTATAGATCCTTTTGTACCAGCTCCAATGTCTGAACCAAATATGATCAGGCCTCCTTGGGTTGTTTTCTTTTTCTTTTTTTATTTGACATGTAATTTTTTTTTACCTTTTCATGTCTCATATTTGTTTCTTATTTTATGTTAGACACGGTATAGAAAAAAAAAACTTTGGGGCCTTCAGATGCAGCTGTCTCCAAAAGGAAAGATTTTGGTTGAAGGGCTGATAACCTCAATCCAGTCAGGATGTGGGGCTGGGCTAAGATTTAGTCCTGTTCACTTTTATTCTCATTTGTTCCTGTCCCTTAGGTGTAGTTTTCTAGGATTTTAACTGTGGGTATCCATCTCCTTAACTCTAAAAATACTGTTGGAAATTCAGCTTTGCCCTTTAGAAATTACCAGCTTGACTGTTGGGCCCACACACTGTGGTAATTTGCTAATATCATGCAGAAGAGACCAGATGTGTGTTTGAGGAATTCCCCCAGATTGGGGTTTGGTTCCTAAACACTGCAAGACTATAAGATATTTTATTGTGCATTGGAAAAGCCTCTAATATAGCTCTGACATATTTTTCTTCTTTATATTACTAACATCCTTCCTGGCATTTGGTGTATGTTAAGTTTATTTAAATTTTGATCCATTCTTTCCAATAATTCTACTTCATATGGCGTATGATATTTTCTTGTTTTTATTTCATATTTTTTTTTTTTACCCTGGTGTAGCTAATTCATGGCTAGTTTATTTGAGGAGCAATTTCAGAAAGCCCATGAAAGAGAGTGGGGAGAGTAAGGTTGCTACTATTGTTGCACAGCAAATGAACACCAAACTTAGATTCTTAAAATTACCGTTTCTTTGTTTTGGGGGGTAGGGGTTGTTGGTATTTTTGTGGGATTTTTTTTTTTTTTTTTTTTTTGCTCTTGAATTTTTGGATTAGGAATTTGGGCTGGACTGCTAGAGCCCACATTTTGTCCATCAATAAGTTACATTTCTTCCACATGAAAAATTCACTTATCTCTACCCAAGAACCATCAAAATTTTCATCCTGTTATAGCAATGGTCCTTGGGTTGTTACTACCCACATCACCTGAGAACTTGTTAGAAATGCAAATTTTCACTAACTCTCTCCCCAGATCTACTGAATCAGACCCTTTGGCAATGATCCCAGCTATCTCTATTTTAAGAAGCCCTCCCAGTGAATAAGATGCACCTATTTAACATTGACTAAGAACGTAGTGACTGAAGTTTCCAACATTTCTGGTTTGAGTGAATGAATGCATCAGCTATGATTCGGGGAAACACAATTTGAAGACTGTAAAGAGTCTTGATTTAAACACATTGGGTTTTTTGTGCTTATAGCATATCCAAATGACCATATCCCAGCGGAAAACTGAATACATGCCCCTAAAACTGAAGGCAGTGATAAGGGTTGAAGTTTTAAATTTGAGAATAATTAGCAAACTGTTGAATAAAACTGCTATTTTGGACAAGGTTGCCCAAGGAAGACATCTAGAAAGAGAATAATAATGGACCAAAAATATAATTCTGGGGATTCACATTGTACAGTAGGTATACAGAGAAATGGAGAAGAGAGATCTGTGAAAGGTAAAGATAAGGAAAGATTGGAATTAATGGAAAAAAGCCAGGAAAGAGGAGAGGTATGCAAAATTTATTAGTCAGATGGTTTCAGTTCCCTATCAGTAAAAATCCATTCAATTTTTGTAGGCCAAAGGCGGAAATTAGTTCATTTAAGTAATAGGGACATGTGAACGAGGATTGCTTCAGCTCAGATGCCTTCAGCAGTTCAAAAGGCGCATTAATATTGTTTGTTCTCGGTCTCCCTTAGCTTTACTTCCTCAGTCTCAGGCTGATTTCTGCCTTGGGGTGACCATCAGCAGCTTCAGTGCACATTCTGAGAGATTCAAGTTTAGTTGAAAGGAATGTTTTATTTTCCAAGAAAATTCTGGGAATCAGTCTGATTGCATCATCCTTGAATCAAACACCAAACACAAAACTCAATGCTTGCCTGGGACGAAGTGAGAGAGTGGCATGGACATATATACACTACCAAACGTAAAATAGATAGCTAGTGGGAAGCAGCCAAGTGGCACAGGGAGATCAGCTTGGTGCTTTGTGACCACCTAGAGGGGTGGGATAGGGAGGGTGGGAGGGAGGGAGACGCAAGAGGGAAGACATATGGGAACATATGTATATGTATAGCTGATTCACTTTGTCATACAGCAGAAACTAACACACCATTGCAAAGCAATTATACTCCAATAAAGATGTTAAGAAAGAAAAATTCAATGCCTGCTTTGCTTTGGCCTGGGTTACATACCCATCCCCTAAAGCCAGGATTAGCCACCAAAACACCATACACTAAAAACACAAGGTGTGTAATTCTTCATGGAAAATACAGGTTATTTTAATGAACAAGAGGCAAGTGTTGCCAAAACTCGATCTCTGTTCACTGGTGCCGAATAAAAACGTGGAGACAGTTTTGGGTGAAGTAGAAAAGAATAGCTTTTATTGCTTTGCCAGGCCAAGGGGGCCACATTGGGCTACTGCCCTCAAGACTGTGTGTCCCACCCTGGAGGGGGTAGTGAGGGGTCTTATAGTGTTAAATGAGCAGGGCGTGGTCAGCTCATGGACATTCCTCTGATTGGTTGGTGGTGAGGTAATCAAGAGTTAGCATCATCAGCTTTCTGGTTCCAACTGGTCTGGGGTCTAGGTGCTTGTGGGCAGCGTACAGTTAACTTCTCCCACCTGGCGGGCGTTTCAGTATCTGCGGAACAGCTCAAAGGACATGGCTCAGAATATTATATATCGTCCTTGAGGAAGAACTAAAGGTGCTTGACTTTGTTTAATGGTTAAAGTATTATTACTTTGTCTTGCTTGCCTGTTTTCCTTTCTTTCTGCATTTTCTCACTTCTCTGGTTAAATTTATTCGTTGACTAAAGATTTCCTACAGACAAAAGGCAGGTGGAGGACGTGGGTGGGGATGTATTCTGGGAAGGCCTCATAGGGTCCTGCTCGGTTACACAAGAAGCACACATATGCCCACAGAACATAACCAACAGAAGTAACCGAGTAAACATCTTCAAGGAGTGAGCTATTAGTAGTGGCAAATTCTACAGAAAGATTCATGAAAATCATACTGACTAGTGTTAGTGGGTCATTATCCTCCCAAATATTATTGTCTTTAAAACTACTAATGCAATTCTTTTCCAACACCTGTATTAAACATGGGGTTTTTTTTCACACAAGCTAACTTTTTTCTTGCAGTACCCGACTAGATTATTATTTCAACTCTTTAGAATATATTATTTTTTGAATCAAGTTTTGTCTGATAGAGACATTTGCAACAATTTCTCCCAAATAGCTCTGATATAAAGGCATTCCTGTTCAATATTATTTGCCAAGATAAATACAATTTAGTTATATTTTTAAAATCATCTTTTCAAAGATTGATCTTGCCATCATAATAGCAAAAAAAATGTATTTACTGAACCACCATAAAGATGTTTAAATTGAAACACATTAGTGAATTAGTCCATTATTTTCTATTTGTTTTCCTTACCAACACACATATTGAAATGTTCAATATGTTTCACATATTTTGGTAACTATAAATTTTTCAATATTTTCTTCTTAAATAAGTTTGTTATTTAACAATTATTTAAAATTGAATACAGGAAATAGTTGATTTGGAAGAATCAGTCAAGAATAATAAAGAGAAATAACTAAATTTCCTGCTGCTCTGATGACAGACCCAGCTTTGTGTTCAGATGCAGATATTTTCTTTCATAATATTTTCTTAATTTTTCTCCTTCCCTCACTTTATTATTCAGCCTAAAAAATTGCTTGTGAATATTATTGTTTGGGGGCGGTTCGCTATAAACTCCTTCAATTTATTTGAGAATAATATATTTAAAATGACTGAAACGTGAGTAAATTGTTGAATTATGAATTTTTCAATTTAGTGTGTCACTGATGGTATTTTGTAATGTAGCTTTCCATACTCAAATGAGGTTGTAGGTTGTTATGTGACACTCATTCATGACATTTCGCATTCTATGTGCTGTCATAAAAGCTTGCTCTTTCTTTAAACCCCCTAGTGGCAAAGTGAGAAAGGCTGGAGAATTAGCAGAAATAATTTGTCTCTCTAGGACTTAAAAGAAAATCTTTCTTTAGTTTACGTACTTTTAAAATTTGGGGCAGTGTCTTACTCATTTGTTTGTTTTCAGGAAATATACTGAAGCAATTGCCTTTCCACACTCCTGAACTCTGATCAGAGCTGAGGGTCTCTTTATAGGAGTGGTAATTATACCACATATCTGCGTAAGGAAATAAATATCCATGACACTATCCTCTAACAGTCAATGTTTTCAAGGGATTATTGTTAATGCAGAAGTCTCTTTCTGCATATTTTTTTCTCATGAAGTAACATTTTAAGTTATCACTAATGAATGACTGATGCTTCTTTCAACGTATATTTTACAGTTTTCTAAAATAATGTAGGGAAACCAGCTAACTGCCAAATTCATTTTGCAACCATTAATACTCTATAAATCCAGGGTAAAGATGATTTTTAAGGATACTTATTCAAGTTTTCTCAGTCATGATATTTTACGTTCAACAAGGTAATATTTTAGTTTGATGATTTCAGTGACTTATGGTCACATTATGCTAGCGATTTACAAAGATTTATTTGATTAGCTTCCAATTTTTCTCTCTCTTCTCTTTCCTAATTGAAAATATCTTTAACTCATCTCAGTCATGATCATATTTTATATGAATTTCTATATACAGTGTTCTGACCTTTCTATATCAATTCAGATTTACTTTCAGCTCCTAGTAACAAAAACCTGACTTCAGACGTCTGTACTCATAAGGATTCATTCCCTCACATAAAAGGGCAGTGAAAGTTGGCTGTCCAGGGCTCAGAAAGCATCTCCACTAAGTTGTGAGAGATCTAACGTATATGAATCTTCTATCTATTTTGCCACTTTTAGCATAAAGCTTCCAGCTATAAGAACACCTCATGTACCAGGATGGCAGCTAG
The DNA here is from genome assembly GCF_964270905.1 of Leucopleurus acutus. Lineage (NCBI taxonomy): Eukaryota > Metazoa > Chordata > Mammalia > Artiodactyla > Delphinidae > Leucopleurus > Leucopleurus acutus. The sequence continues at coordinate 168,954,555 of NC_139145.1, read as the reverse complement.
AACAGCAGCACCCATGCCCATCACATCAATATTCCTGAATGTTGATAAAAGGAAGCCTGCTGTTAGTATATTCCCCCATGTTGGACACCAAAGTTAATGAGATAAAGACAAATTTTTAGAGTGAGAGTGAATACAATGTTGAAAACATAAATTTTTACTCACAAAGTTTCTTAAATGAGTAATTAGATGAAAGATATGTTTGGACAATGTGAAGGTTCATGAAAAACAATTTCATTTTATTACAGGCAGAGAGTTTTCCAGATCTATGTTTATAAACATGGTCATATAAAATTGTGGTTTAACAAATCATTCCTTCAGAAAATTTAAACTCTTTTTTTTTCCTTTTTCAGGAAATTCAAACCTCAAACGTCAATGCTGCCAAAAATGGTAATGAACTGAAGATGGTCTACATCAATGAGTATAACTTGCACACCCCTGTGTTAGCAATCTATTGATCATATCCAGCAATAAGAAAGTACATCACCAGCGATTTACAATATATTTGGACCATTAACTGTTTAACATGTCAATCACCCTACCAAACTGATTTATCCCTAAAGATGCATATTTATTTATAAGATTTATTAAAATATTCCTACCTATCTATATGCAGGGCATAAAGTTTATAGTGGTTGGACTATTAAATAGTTATAAATTGGTACCTCATAGAAATTAATTTTATTTAATGGCCGTTGATTTCCCAATAAACAGCTTATTATGCACTTCAGCATCTTGTGAAATGCGCATCTGCATGCTTCAGTGAACATATGAAGCACTTAAAGTGAATATTCTTCTAGTGGAGGCAGTAATGTTCTCAGTAACAATATTGTAAATCGCTCGTGCTTTGCTAGCATATTTCTCTCCACATGCTTCTGCCACACATGCTTTATTAATGCGTTACATCTGCCATTAAAATAAAGTGACTTAAATCACTCAAAACAGTGCTATCCACTTAAGTTATTCATCCCATTTCAAATACTTTGTGCAAAGGGGAAAGTTAAATTAACACTCTGAAACTCATGAAATCCATGCCCAAGATGGTTTTTCATGGATTATTCTGAAAATAGCCTGGTATTAAGTTTATGCCTCGTTTATTATTTGTCTTGGAATCTCTGAAGATTTTGAGGTGCCTATGGCTTCATTTGAAATCCACCCTCTCCTTAATATTTTCTTCTTAAATTAACTCAAAGAATTCTGAGAATTTTAGCACCTGTGTGCTGAAGTGAGCACAGAAACACGAGGACTGTCTTCTCAATCTAGTTTGAGATTTTAGTGCTCTGCTTTGATAATGTATCTACTATTGGAGCTATCAAATCTAAAGAATTCTAGTCTTGGACTGCCTTGCCTATAAGCATGTCATGTTTCATAAATGGATTTTTCAAGTGATTTTTGTCTCAGTTAATCACATTCAGTCAATTAACAAGTATTGACTTAATATCTGTTGTATCTGAGGCATAACATTTGCATCTGAACTGTGTCTTCTGCTGACATCTTACCGTCTTAGAGACTTTGCTCCTGTATTTGAGCCGCTTTTTTAAGCTCCACATCTGTGCTGATCTAAAACTTTACCTCCTGATGACTTTCCACACGCCTGCCTCTAGGACAAGCCTGGCTCTTCACCTTCTCCCAAAGACCTCCATTCCACTCAACCTATTCGTTTAGAAAGTTCCAGCATGTTCCTGGTGTTTCTTAAATTACTCCTGAGCAAGTTTATCCAACTACATATTTCATTTGCTAGTGTGAGGAAATAAATTCATAGATAAAGTTTGAATCAACTGCATGTAAAAATCATCAGTAAGAACAGGAAATGGGATTTTATGCTGGGATTTAGAACTGAGACCCTAATGAATTTCTGAGAATTATTTATAATAGTTTATCAGATAGATTGTATTGCCTAATTCATGGTGTTCTCATGATCTTCTTCTTTTTTTTTTATTTTTTGTGGTACGTGGGCCTCTCATTGTTGTGGCCCCTCCCGCTGCAGAGCACAGGCTCCGGACGCGCAGGCTCAGCGGCCATGGTTCACGGGCCGAGCCGCTCCGCGACATGTGGGATCTTCCCGGACCGGGGCACGAACCTGTGTCCCCTGCATCGGCAGGCGGACTCTCAACCACTGCGACACCAGGGAAGCCCCATGATCTTCTTTTAATAGTACATGGAAACCAATGAGTGTATTGTCTAAGCTTTATATACTTCTACTCACTAAAAGCCAACAAGCTTCTGACAGAGCTATATATTCTTGTGGGGAAAAAAACAGATTTTAAGTGCTGGACAATAACTTGTCATTTTCCTTGACTTCTTATCCAACTTTGTCTTTGGCACTTGTCATTTAGAATAAAGCATTTTACATTCATTACACTTTTGTGACCCTTGACTACTCTTGTTGGAAAAGCCAAGCACTTCGAGGAATAAAATTGTACTGAAAAAAATCCATGAGATCATCTCATCTCTCTAGGCTGTCAATTCAAGTCCTAGTTCCTTTGGGAAATTGTTCAAAGGGACCTCAATGTCATTTCAATAGAAGGATACTGAAATGTGTCTTTCATTTCACAGGAAATAGGAAAAATAAGGGGAAATTACTCATACCTCTATGATTTCACGGCACCTTCAACAGACCCAGTGGGGTGTATTTTTCTGTGTTTACTTGGTTTGGCATCTAACTCCCCAGTAAGGCTATAGTGTTTTTTGAGGGACCATTAAAAAATATAAAACCTCTCCAGTATCTAGCATAATATTTGTTATATCAATAGTGATCAACACTCACTTGAATAGAGAAATATCATAGCTGCTAATACATAGTATATATGCCTGCTTTTAATTGATTTGTTAGATGCTATTTCTAGTTTAGTTTAGGTAAAGTTATTATTTCTTATTCATTTAGGCTTGGTGCAAACTTGTACTTTGTACATGATAGTCATGTAGCTGAGAATATATGCTTTTTCTTTTTGTGTTGATAGGCAACACTGCAGCCCAGCAGCCTTGCACAAAGTTTCCATCCTATGGCTGAAGGTCTTCAAAGAGGAGATACGGGCTAGATATATTTTAGTGGGGTGTTCCTATTTTCTTGATACTCTTGGCTCAGTGAGAAGTATTGTTTGTCCTTTACTCTTTGTTAAATGTAAGAATGAGTATGGACTTCTAGGAAATGCTTTTTCATGTAAACTTCTAAATATTGCCTCACATTCACAGCTTTATTAATTTTGAACTTCTTGTGTTTCTGTAACTAACATTACTTTGTCTTATGTGCTGTCCTTCTTAGATCTTACTAGATTTCACGGTAAAGGCTTTTACGGATTTTTGTATTCATATACAGATTTTAATGCTAGCACATATTAATCTGAATAAGGTAAACTATGTTGAAGTAATGAACAAACTCCCAGTCTCAGTAGCTTAAGCAAGAAAGGTCTATTTTTAGCTGATGGTATAGATGCAAAGCTGTTGAGCAGGGGACTCCATAAAATCACTCAGGGACTTTAATCCAAAAAGTCATATTCATCCTTTTCTGGCCCCATCAGCAGGAGCATGAGACCTTCAGGGTCACTGAGGCAGAGAGAAAGCATAGGAATCTATGCTTTCTTTCCAGCCGAATGTCAGTTCTTGCAGCCACTGGCTTGAAGTGTGGACTTGTGGCTCACTAAGAGGTTGGGTTGTGTAGTCTTTCTTGTGCCTGAATGCAGAATTGCATATTGGTAAGCCATGGTAATGTGGAACATGTTTCTATATGTGTTATGTTCTGGAAGAATTGCAATAATTTATAGTGGCTACTTCCTAGGATTTCTGTGATGATTAAATAAGTTAATATATGTAAAGCAAATAGAGCTAGGCACATAGTAAGTACGAAAACCTGGCTGCTGGTATAATTATTATACCAATTAGGAGTAATAATGGTGGTGGTATAGTGGTCAAGATAGTAACAACAATTGCATTTACGTTAGTAGCAAGAGTAGTAATATTGGCAATAGCAGTAGCAGCAGCAGCAGTAGTAATAGCGACAGTGGGGATAGTAGGAGTAGCAGTAGCAGTAGTCATACAAGCAGTGGTGGCAGTAGTTGTAGTGGTAGCACTAGTAATAGTAACAGTAGTAGTATCAGCAGCAATGGCAGCAGCAGCAGTAGTATCAGGGGAGCAGTAGTATTTGAACTACAGGCAGACCTTGGGGATATTGCAGGTTTGGTTCCAGACCATTGCAATAAAGATAATATCGTCGTAAAGCCAGCCACACAGATTTTTTGGTTTCCCAGTGCATGTAAAAGTTATGTTTATACTATTCTGTAGTCTATTATGTGTGCAATACCATTATGTCTAAAAAGACAATGTACATGCCTTAATTTAAAAATACTTAACTGCTAAAAAATTCTAACCATCATCTGAGCTTTCAGTGAGTCACAGTAGTAACATCAAAGGTCACTGATCACAGGCCACTATAACAAATATAATAATAATGAAAGTTTGAAATATTGCAAGAATTACCAAAATGGGACACAGAGACACAAAGTGAGCAAATGATGCTGGAAAAATGGCACCAATAGGCTTGCTCAATGCAGGGGTGCCCCAAACCTTGAACTTGTAAAAATCTCAATGAAGTGAAATGCAATGAAACAAGCTGTCTGTAGAGCAAGAGTGGGGTTAGTAGAAGCAGGAGTGGCAGTAATAGTAAGGTAGCCACAGCAGCGATCGTAATAGCTGTACTATCAGCTCCCTCAGCACTTGGCAAAACTCATGTATGTAGGCATATATACAGCCCTTTACCTTTTTAACACTTAGCTCTTAGATTCCATATTCCACTTTCAATTTGCTTAGTTTATTGTTCTATTCAACTTTCCATTAGACATTTAGTTAAGCATTAACATTTTTACCTTCATTTATTTAAAAAAATGTTGAAATATTCATTCTGTGATTGCACCTTATATGCTCACAAGACCGTTCTAATATCCTCTGAGGTGCTTAGATTCTTGGATACCAAAACTAGATTTTTCTGGGCTTTGGTGCTGGCCCCCACTCCTGAGTTTTCTCTGTTTCCTCAACTATAAAGTGTGAATCACAATAGTACCAACTTTGTAGAATTGTTTTAAGGATTAAATGAGTTATATATATGTTATATATATGTTATATATATGTTATATATATGTGAAGTATATGTGAAGTACTTTGAACGGTGGCAAGCCTAAAACAATTGCTCACTGAGAATTAGTTCTTACTGTTACATAGATGGTGTCTCTTTTCCTGTGCTATTTATTTGCATCTGCTCTCTTTTTCTCTTAATCAGTCTTGTCAAAGATTTCTCTATCTTTCACTTAATTGATTGCTTTTAGTTTCTGGCTCTTATATTTTGTAATCCACTCTCTTCTGCTTTCTTTGGCATTTTTCAGTTGTTTTCACCAAAGTCCTACAGTTGTGTAATTAGTGAATTTAATTTCAGTGTTTGTTCTCTCAATATAGGCATTTAGAGCTATACTTCTTTTCCCTAACAGTTTGCTTTGTATTTCCTTAAGGACCAATAACGTACAGTATTTTGTCATGTCCTTATTGGCCATTCATATGTCTTCTTTGTGATGTGTCTGTTTAAATCTTTTGCTCATTTTTATTAGGTTTTTTATTATTGAATAGTAAAATATTTTATTATTTATATTATATATTATGTTATACATATTTATATAATCTAGGTATACATTCTAGATGCTGCAAATATCTTCTAGTTTATGATTTGTCTTTTCATTTTTTTATGACATCTTTAGGAGTGTACACATTTTTTATTTACATTTCCTTTACCATTTTTGATTTTTGTATTCTAAGAAACTTTTGTGTGCCCCAAGGTCACAAAGATTTTCTTCTATATTTTCTTTTAGAAGTCTTACAATTTTACACTTAGGTCTTTGTATGGGGTGAGATAGAGTCTATCCTCCCACACCCCCTGCATATAGGGACATCCTGCTGCTTTAATACCATTTCTTGAAAATAATACATCTGTATCTATTATTTTACTGTTTGTTTTCTTTTGATCTCACCAATCTGATGTATCTTTTTTGTTTCCTCTTTTAATTTCTTTTGAATTAATTCATTAATTATCATTATCTGCTCTTTAGTTGTACACTCTTTTACATTCAGGAGTTGCTTTAAAGATTAACAACATACTTCAATGGATTATTTTATCTTAAAATAAATTATTTTATCTATATCTTGTTATACTAGTATTTGAGAATACTTTAACTTCATTTACATCAAAGACTTTTTAAAATTTTATTGTGCTTGCCTATTTTATATTTACATATATTTTATATACTACATGGCATTATTATTGTTGTTTTCTAATGTTAATATTCATTTATATTTACCAATAGATTTATTCTTTCTGTTGTCCTTGATTCTATTCTAATTTCTTTTTTTCCATCTTGGATTATTTTACTCTGGTGAGAAAACTACCTTTAATATTCCTTTTAGGGGATATCTGCAGGTGATAATTCTGTTTTCATTCACTTTGTCTTTATTTATTTTAACTGCATATTTGTAGGGTGTTTTCACTTGATATGGGAATTCTAGATTGGAAATTATTTTCTTCAGCTTTTAATACTGTCATTTTATTTTCTTCTAACTTCTTTTATGTGCTGACAATAGCAGCTGTCAGTCTTAATCTTGCTCTTTGGAAAGTGCTGTATATTTTTATTTCTGTCTGCTTTTCATAATCTCATCATTTTTTACCAGGACTTGTCTAGGTGTGGTTATTTTGTATTTAAGCTGCTTACACTTACTAAACTTCTTGAATCTGTAGAGAGTGATCCCTTTATTGATTTGGGGAAATTATCAGATTCCTATCTCTTTCTCTCCTTTTCTTCTGGGATTCTGATTATATGGAAGTCAGACCTTTTGACTAAGCAACCCCCTCCCAGTTTAAACTTGGGATATTATCTTATTCCAGAAAAGGTTCACCCTATCTTATGGTAACTAGCTGGAGTGAAGCAAATAATTTTGTTCCAGTATAGATCTGGCTCAAATTTGTGTTGAAATTTGGAAACTTCTGCCTACCGCTGATTCACCACTGCTACTACTGCATAGCTCTTCAGTTGTCAAACTTAGAGTCTAATGTATTGCCAGGGTTCCAAGCACATCTTAGGTACTCAGCTCTAGTTTTTACCTCCTCTACATTGCAAATCAACTGAAAAATACTCTCTGATGTTCAGCTTTTATCAGCTTCATTCCTCATGCTTCACCTGTGCAGTTTAAGAGTTTTGCACTGCTCAACCCTTCTCTTTTCTCCAAGATTTTGGCCTCTTGAACATGAATTGTCTACCATTTTGGTTCCAATTATGCCTTTGGAATAAAATTCTAGCATAGCAATTATTGGGTAAACGTCTTAACATTAATAAAATTTTGACACATGTTGCTAAATTGTCTTTCACAAAGATTGAATCAATTCACTCTTTTACCAAAGTGTATGGCATAAAGTGTATTTACTTGTAAAGTGATTATTTTCTATAGTCTCTTGCATCAGTATAGGCAATAAATGAAGACAAACAAAATTGAAGGAGTGGTGTTATCTATAAGAAAATCCTTCCATAAGTAAGGGGGAAATGTAGTGGCAGAGATTCCTTTTAGCTTAATAAGAGAAGATAAACTAATGGCGCTTCCTTGATGAATCACAAGCATCATATAGACATCACCATAAATTTAGCATTAGACAGTATATCAGAGACTCATGTTACAGAGAATTTATCATTTCACTCACATCATTTGGCTGTGAGAAGAGATAAGTCTTTGCTTTTTCTTTCTACGGGTTTGTGTATATTTTTATCAAGGCATAAATGTTTATGTGTTTTAATAGACTCTAAATTATCTGAGGTTTGGGACTCTGTCAGTTCTCCTCCAGTTACATGTCACAGATCCCAGTGCATTGTGGGTATTTAATAAAAGTGTGTTGAGTGAATATTTCTGGAAGGATGCAGACTTAGCAACATCAGCAAAATCTTTAACCTAAAATATGTCATCATATTTGCCTTTTTCTAAGAAACATTTCATGAGTTGGTAATAGATTCCTCTTTGTAGGTCAAAAAACATTACTGGAGCATCCAAGACACAGAGAAGCCTGGACCAGTCAAATGGGTCAATTATCTTGTTAAACATATTATCTTATAATTTTAAATTTCAGAATCATTTCTTGCTAGTACAGCTAGTATCTGAACAAGAGGGAATTGTTTGTTTTTACAATATTAAAATTAAGACTTAAAAATATGGTCTGGGAGGGCTTCCCTGGTGGCGCAGTGGTTGAGAGTCCGCCTGCTGATACAGGGGACATGGGTTCGTGCCCCGGTCCGGGAAGATCCCACATGCCACAGAGTGGCTGGGCCTGTGAGCCATGACCGCTGAGCCTACACGTCCGGAGCCTGTGCTCCGCAACGGGAGAGACCACAGCAGTGAGAGGCCCGCGTACTGCAAAAAAAAAAAGTATGGTCTGGGAATCTTTCATGATTCATGCCCTCAGACTCTCAGGGTCTATAAAGTATGGACACATATGAGCCTGAGAACAAATTGTGACTCATGCAAACTAGAGGAAAGGACTCAGATCACACACACACACACCACAGTGTAGTGGGGACGTCTGAAGAATTATTCACAACTGTTTCACTCACATCTTTTAGTCAAGGTTCCTCTTGTCCCATAATAAAGGCCACATGGCTTTGTTCACTCTGATAGATTAAATGTGTCTGCAGAGCTTCAGGCACATCCTCACAAATATTCTCTCCAACCACACGTTTTACAGGGCAATGGAGCCCAAAGTATCGGTGAAACTATTAATCAGTATTATTCTTTAGAACTCTTAAATTACAGCCTTTAATATCCTTGTGACAGTCATGATTTGAAAGGACCTAGACTTCACTGTTTTTATTTGGTTAAAAATTCCCCCAAATTCTCAAAAACTTAATGTCCTAAGACATAAAGTTTCTTCCAAAATACAGGCATTTTGTAGAATTAAATTAGAACAGTATCAGGCCTTAAGGGAAAGTCCTTGTCAAATAACCATCTCAACAATGTTGGGGAAAGATTGTTTCTGCTTCAATGATTGGGTCACCATTTACTATTTTGCTAAGCCAGGTGCAAGTATAGTTATAATTGGAAAGTAGTTTACCATATAAGATTAAAAAGCAACATGAAATGTATGGACACCAAGGGGAGAGAGTGGCGGGGGTGGTGGTGGTGGTATGAATTGGGAGATTGGGATTGACATGTATACACTAATATGTATAAAATGGATGACTAATAAGAACCTGCTGTGTTAAATAAATAAATAAAATACAATTCAAAAATTAAAAGAAATAGAAATAAAATAAAAGATATAACTTGCACTTAGCTGAGTGCACAAATCTTAAAAGAAAAAAAAAAGCAACGTGGTGCACATCTAACAATAGTCAGGTTTATGATCAGGAGTGCTCTTATCTATAAAGCTGCTAACTTTCAAACCTTACAGGGAAAAGATAAACACCAGTGGCCAAAACACCAGTGTTTTCGTTATACAGCAAGAAAGCCTGGACAATGAGAACTTTTTTCTGGGTTGGTTCCACTGATGCTTTGTCCTTGAAGTCAGAAAGTACCTTATCATTAAGCGACTGCATTTTAAAATTCTATTGATATTGAACAACTCCTCTGGCCACACAGAACCCCATGAGTTCAACACCAAAGACATTGAAGTGGTCTACTTGGCCACAAACAAAACGTCTTTAACTCAGCCTCTGGATCAGAGGGACATAAAAGCCCTTAAGGCTCATTACACATGGTACTCTATGGAAAGCGTTGTCAATGCTGTGGAAGAGAACCCCAACAGAGAGGACATCATAAAAGCTGGGAAGGATTACACCACTGAAGATGCCGTCATTGTCATAGAAAAATCCACAAAAGCCATCGAGCCCGAAACAATAAGCTCCTGCTGGAGAAGTTTGTGTCCAGATGTTGTCCGTGATTTCACAGGACTTACAACAGAGCCAATTAAGGAAATCATGAAAGAGATTGTGATGATGGCTAAAAAGGCAGAGGAGAGAAGGGTTTCAAGATATGGATCGTGGAGAAATTCAAGAGCTAATAGACACGCCACCAGAGGAATGAACAGAAGACAACTTGATGGAGATGAGAGCTTCCGAACCAGCCTAGACAACAAGGAAGAAGACGTAGAGGAATCAGTGACAGTGGGAATTCCCTGGTGGTCCAGTGTTAGGACTCTGCACTCTCATTGCTGATGGCCCAGGTTCAATCCCTGGTAGGGGAACTGAAATCCAAAAAGTCGCTCGGCGTGGCCAAAAAGAAAAAAAAAATGTAAAAGCAGCAGTGCCAGCAAACAAGTTGACATTAGACAATCTGGCAGAAGGGTTCCAATTAATCAAGATTGTTTTTGGCTTCTTTTACAATGGGGACCCTTCTATGATATAGGCACTGAAACTAAAGCAAACAGTGGAAGAAGGCTTGGTACCACATAGAAACATTTTTAGAGAAATGAAAAGCCACAAAGTCAGAAATTACGAGGTACTTCTGTAGAGTTACACCAGTGTGCCTGCCTCTCCTGCAACCCCTTCCACCTCTGCCACCTCCTCTGCCAACCCCAAGACAACAGGACACACCCCCTTCTCCTCCTCTGCCTGCTCTGCATGAAAACAATGAGGATGAAGACCCTGATGATGATCCACTTCCACTTAATGAACAGTAAATAATCTCATGCTGTACAGTTAAGAAACACACCTCTTGTGTATGTGTGTGTCTTCACGTGAAATCTAATAACTGTATGGCAAGAACCGTATGAGATGCTTTTGTACCATCCTCATCATCACCTAAGTATTCATTGTGTAGAGCATTGTATGTAAGACTTGTACCAAGGCTACACTTACATGGCACAAGGTGAGTGATATTTAATATAAAATTAATAACATGCTATTTTTCTTACTGCTTTATAACTTTGCTTTCAAAGAATACATTGTTGTACAGTGTGTCTCTCTCTTACTTGGAGAAACTGAGTATCAGCCTATCATGACAGCTAGGTAGGTGTTTTTTTTTAATGTAACAATGTTTCCAATACTGTATTATAAATATGACTGTAATACTGTATGCCATAAAAATTTTATAATGACTTAGTCATTAGAGTATAGGCTAAGCTACCATGAAGCAGTTGTATCAATTACACTAGGCTACCCTAAAGAAATCTTATTGCTGCTTCTTCATTATCAATGCATAAGTTGTTATACTTGCAAATAAATATGAATTTATTTTTCACACGGTCTTTTCATTTTGGCATCCAGTGTTGTAATACATATAATGACTACATTGTTTTGTATCATATAAGATAATACTGATGTAGGTACTGATAGATAATTCATCTTGTAAACAGATGATGTAAACGTACGTTATCAATAAATACAGTACAGTATTGTAAATATATTTTCCTTCCTTATGATTTTCTTAATAGCATTTTTTTTCACTAGCTTACTTTATTCTAAGAATACAGTATGTAATACATAAACATGCAAAATGTGTGTTAATCGACTGCTTATGCTATTGATAAGGCTTCCAGTCAACAATAGGCTAAGTTTTGGGTTAGTCAGAAGTGATATGTGACTTTTGCCTTTACCTACCCAGAGATCATAAAGATATTTTTCTATGCTAAAAAAAAGAAAAAAAAAGTAAATAAAAATCTCTCTCCATCAAAAAAAAAGTCTACAAATAACAAATGCTGCAGAGGATGTGGAGAAAAGAGAACCCTCCTACACTGTTGGTGGGAGTGTATATTGGTGCAGCCACTATGGAAAACAGTATGGAGGTTCCTCAAAAAACTAAAAGTAGGGCTTCCCTGGTGGCGCAGTGGTTGAGAGTCCACCTGCCGATGCAGGGGACATGGGTTCGTGCCCCAGTCTGGGAAGATCCCACATGCCGCAGACCAGCTAAGCCCGTGAGCCATGGCCGCTGAGCCTGGGCGTCCGGAGCCTGTGCTCCACAATGGGAGAGGCCACAACAGTGAGAGGCCCGCGTACCACACACACAAAAAAAAACAAAAACAAACTAAAAGTAGAGTTGCTATATGATTCTGCAATCCCACTCCTGGGCATTTATGTAGAGAAAACTATAATTTGAAAAGATACATGCTGTTCACTGCAGCACTATTTACAATAGCCAAGACATGGAAAAAGCCTAAATGTCCATGGACAGATGAATGGATAAAGAAGATGTAGTACATATATACAATGGAATACTACTCAGCCATAAAAAGAATGAAGTAATGCCATTTGCAGCAACATGTATGGACCTAGAGATTATCATACTAAGTGAAGTAAGTCAGAAAGAGAAAGACAAATACCATATGATATCACTTATATGTGAAATCTAAAATACAACACAAATGAACTTATCTATGAAACAGAAACAGATTCACAGACATAAAGAACAGACTTGTGGTTGCCAAGGGGGGACAGTGGGTGAGGGATGGATTGGGATTTTGGGAAAAGCAGATGCAAACTGTTATATATAGAATCAATAAACAACAAGGTCCTACTGTATAGCACAAGGAACTATAATCAATATCCTGTGATAAAACATAATGGAAAGAATATGAAAAAAGAATTTATATATATGTATAACTGCATCACTTTGCTGTATGGTAGAAATTAACATTGTAAATCAGCTATAGTTCAATGAAATACATTTAAAAAAAATAAAATAAAAATACAGAAAAAAAGAAAAAAAGTGATATGTGAACTTTCACCTGCTTAGGAGGTCGACACCCCTGACCCCAAGTTGTTCAAAGTGGGGGCTGTATACTTAAACCGTTTACTTAAAAGGAGATAAACTTGAAACCTCAAGACAATCCAGAGAACACATTTTAATAACTGGCACCAACATGATACCTAGAGTAAATAGGAAGAAGAAATAATTGACTAATGGGTGTTTTCTCTCCCTCCCTCCCTCCCTCTCTCTCTCTCTCTCTCTCTCTCTCCCCCCCGTCTCTCTCCGTCTCTGTCTCTGTCTCTGTCTCTGTCTCTCTCTCTCTCTCTCCATCTCTCCTTCTCTCTCTTCAGTATTGCATACTTGAAATAGTACATAGGAGTCTGTAGGAAGAAGAAAAAATAGTAGCATATCCTGGATAATTCTCAATCTAAATAATAACACCCCAATGCTCTTATTTGGCTTAAAATTATCTCTCTGTACGTAGAAATGGAAGGGCTGGAATTTCTAATAAAATATACAGGTTCCATATAATATCCTGGTGTTGTTTTAAAATTGAGGACACACAAACTCTTACAAGTGGGAAAACTCTCATGACACTGTGTCTATCCAGTGTGTTTGGAGCAGTTGAATTATTCAACTCTATGCCTATAGAGTTACCCTACAAGTAATAGAGTATACCCCTATTACCCCTGCCTTACCTAAAGTCGTCATTAGGTAAGATGAGCAATGCCAAACACTGAGAGGGGGCAGAATTTTTCAAATGCCTATTTCAAATATTTGTGTCAGTAGCTGGAGAATGGGGGAGCACTCTTTTTCTCCCCAGCTTTACTGAGATATAATTGGCATATATCATTGCATAAGTTTAAAGCATACAATGTGTTGATTTGATACATTTATATGTTGTGAAATGATTATCACAGTAAGACTAGTTAACACTCCTATCACCTCACATAATTATCGTGTGAGTGTGTGTGTATGTGTGTGTGTGTGTGTGTGTGTGTGTGTGTGGTAAGAACATTCTCTTAACGATGTTCAAGTATATAATAGAGTATTTTTAACTATAATTACCCTGCTGTGCGTTAAATCTCCAGAATTTACTTATCTTATAACTAGAGGTTTGTACCATTTTGACCAACATCTCCTCATTTCTTCCCATCCTCAACCCGTAGCTATCACCATTCTACTCTCTGTTTCCGTGAGTTCGGCTTTTTTATACTCACTACATAAGTGAGATCATACAGTATTTGTCTTTCCCCTCTGATTTATTTCACTTATTTCAATACCCTTCAGTCCATCCATGTGGTCACAAATGGCAGGATTTCCTTCCTTTTATGGTTGAATAACATTCCATTTTATGAATATACCACATTTTCTTTATTCATCTATCTGTCAAGAGACACTTAGGTGGTCTCCATGTCTTGGATGTTGTAAATAATGCTGCAATGAATATGGATGTGCAGTTAATCCCTTCGAGATAGTGATTTCATTTCCTTTGGATGTATACACAGAAACGAGAATGTTGGATCATATGGTAGTTCTATTTTTAATTTTTTGAGGAACTTTTGGGAGCACTTTTGAAACCTGAAAATTTCTCTTGTATATTCATTAAAATTTCACATTGTTCCTGGTCTTATTCCATATCTTCTCTACTGATGTATGAAATACTCCTTAATGCATCTAAATACAAAATATTTTCTTTACATAAATTGGTAAGCAATCATATAGTTATTCCCATTTAGAACTTGTTAAATGCAGTAACATATACAAACAAGATAAGGTACTTGGGGATATGACACTGTCAGTGGATTATATGATCTGTGCCAGTTTTTTTTTTAAACACAGATTCCTCCTAATCTTCCTTTCATTTCTGATGATGTCTTTATAAGTCACCAGCTGAAAATTACGTATCAAAAATATTTGTTTAATATACTAGTTGGATCCCATTTCCCTATTGGTAAACTTGCTTGGAAAATTAAAAACACAAAGTACTTTAAAAAATATATTTTCTTGGAAATGTTTCATATTTAGAGAGAACAGCATTTACAGCAAAACAACAAAGAATTAGATGTCAAGATTGAGGATTTTCGGAATTTTCTCCTTAGATTTTTAGTGTAACATTTTAAGCATGTCACTTATGGTGTTAAACCAAATATGACAATGACATTATATATTTTGAAGATAGATACTTTACATTGGAGTTCTGGGAGTTAAAAATGCTGCTCTTCCATCATTAAAAATCCTGAAATTGCTGTTTTAAGAACGCTCTGTTCAGTAATACATTTATTTTCAGACATCCCTATTTAGATGAATTTAACTGCTGTCACAATGGTGAGTTGCTGAAGTCAGATAGAACATTTTGCTGACAAATACTAATTTTCTTATATTGTTTGTATTCCATAAAAATTATTCAACATATTTGAGACCATGTTAACCATTTTTAAAATAAAATATTAATGATATGTTTTCCTGTGGATATCTGGAGCATCACTACATATGGTTTTGTTGTCAGTTACATAAAAGTATAAATCATAGGTACTTAAATATTGATATATGCATCAGTCCTACTCTACTCCATTTAGACTTCCAATTTAAAAAATATTAATTTTTATCAATGCAGTAAATGAATTTTTCCATATAATCATATCTTTACAATCTGATTTATAACATTATATCATTGCCTGAAATCCCCAGGTTTATATACTACCTTCATTCACTGCAAATGTAAGATGCCTCAGATAGTGCTGGCAGTGCTAACATGTCTGCATGGAAGGATAGAGTATGGATATTCTGAGGGGAGAGAATAGCAAGTTTGTCTTTCACTGACAGTAATAGGCAATATAGCTAGATTCTTTCACATGACAGCCACTGACCCTGGGCCATGCATGAAGTCCAATTCACTGGGAAAGTTAAAGCAGTTTATCCACCAGACTGCAGAGACATTTTGTAGTTAGACAGTCATTTCCCAGCATGTTCCCTTGTGTATTGTCGTTGATTTGAATTCTTGTGGGCCAGCATCCCACTAACCAAATCTGAATTTCTTTTCTTTGACATAGCTGATGTCTGGTGCTCTGACGGCAGACACCCTAAGTCACCTATCGTGTTTAGTACATGCATTCAAAAGTGGAGTGTTACTGTCCTGTGTTCTGCTAGGCTACTGCTACATCTAAGTGCTTATATAATATTTGAAGGCTCAAATTAAGAAATGTATGCCCTCCATACATTTCCCAAAGAAATGTGCATTAACTGATCATATCAAAACTTACACTCAAATATCCTATTATAAACTTTGCTCCTAAATATTTACTTTGGTTTGTTTTTGAGGGCTAATAAAAATTACACCAATTTGTCACTTTTATGTCACTATATTTATCACAGGAAAGTAAAAGGGAGGAACCAGGAAGGAATGGTGAAGAAACCAGTCATACCCTCCAAAAAGGGTATTTAGTAAGCAGTAGCTTTAGGAAAATACCTTTTTCTCCTAGCTGATGGAGAAGCTTTATAATGACTTAATTTCCAATAAAGTTCATATAATTAATAAAGTTGTCACTAAGTAAAAGTTGGTCAAAAACAAGAATGCTTCTTTTATCTGTGGAATTTAAAAAATGCTTTTTTATATACTAAGGTGATCTAGATCATTTTAAATACAATGAAAAACATACCCACTTTGCTGAAACTAAAGTTTCAAAAGCATTATCAGATTAATTGCTTAAATTGCATACAGCAAACATAGCCTTGATGACTTGAGGCTATTCATAGGAACATTAAGTTTTGCAGTGTCCCAGGAACTATAGGCTTTTCAGATGTGGCACTGTTCTCATTAGTCTATATTTGCCTCTGCTCTTGAGCTACCTCGGCTCGGAGTCTCAATCTTACCTTCACCAGTTTAAATCCTCTGGTTGTCTTTTGCTCCCCAAATCATCCTCCTAGGCATGTCTTTATCAAATGCAAGTTAGTACCGTCAAACTTCCCTATTTCTTTCATTCTGATCTCATGTGACTGCCACCCATAGCTATTTATAGCCAGTTCTCTGTCAACAAGACATTGCAGGGTAGAGGTCAGGGAGCAGCTTACTATTTAGTCTGAGGCTCATAGAAGGGGTCAAGGCTGGAGACTGACATTTAGAAGTCATCCATGTGGAGACAGTATTTGGTGCCTATACATTTAGCGTCACTGGATAGTGTCTTAGTTCGGGCCACTATAACATAATACCATAGACTGGGTGGCTTAAACAACAAACACTTATTTCTCACAGTTCTGAGGCTGGACATCCAAGATCAGGATGCCAACGTGGTTGGTTCTCATGACAGCCCTCCATCTTGTTCAGACAGCTGTTTTCTCACTCTGTTTCACATGGACAGGAGAGCAGAGAAAGAGCAAGCTCCCATGTCTTCTCTTATAAAGGCATTAATCTCATCGCAGGGGCTCCAACTTCATGACGTAATTACCCCCCAAACTCCCCACCTCCTAAAATTATGACCCTGGAGTTTAGGATTTCAACATACGGATTTCAGAGGGACACATTCAGTTCATAACAGATAACCTGTGATTTCCTGAGAGGGAGAAGCACCAAGGTCTGAACTCTGAGTTACTCAACCATGTAAAGGTTTTACCAAGAGATTGGGACCAGCAGAGGAACTTCTCAAGGACTGGCCAGTAAGAACAATTGAAAACCAAGAGAATAGGTCTCAGAGAAGCTGAGAAGTATAGTGTTTCAGGAAGGAAGGAGATGTCAAAGGTTGAAAAGTTTATGAAGAAGAGGATTTTAGGCAAAAAATGGTAAACTCATTCTCCTTTAAGGCATTGGTGCTTTGGAAGATCAACTGTCCATGCACACAATGAAAATACCTACAACTGTATCATAAATGTAGGACACTCTTTCTCTCTCTCATTAATGTGAATAATTATAAATCTCTTCATCACAGGTATTTTAGAAAATGTTAGTTTAAAACCTTTCTAGTATACTTTGAAGGCTAGAAGCAAAGTTGAAAAAGCATTTACTGTCATGGAACCATCTTCTGTGCCAACTGACTTAGAGGGAAAGGTGCTGATGCACAGCCAGCCAATATAAAACAAAAACAAAAGCAAAACCCTTAACTGATCATTGAGATAAAAGCAGATGGTGTAACAGAAGAAATGAGACTAGAAGGTAACCATTCATTCTCTCAAGGGGCCTGGGTTTCATCCTCTGTGGTGCAGTAAAAGAGCAGCCTTTGATGTCAGTCGTAGAGACAGGACTCTGATTCTGATTAATCTCTCACAAGCTGTGTGATGCTGGCCAAGCAGATCAGCTTCTCTCATCCTGTTTTCTTGCCTGGAAAATGGGGAAATCATATCTACTTCATGGAGTTTGTATGTAGACTAAATTAGATATTTCTGTAAAAAGTTTAGAAAGGCATTCAACTGTCCCTCAATAAATATCCTCACCCCCAGCATGTACTGATATATTTCCACGTTATCTGAATAACAACTAACCTTTAATATATTTTTAGATGAATAAGTAAAATAAATTTCTCTTATTATATACTAACCTTACTCATAATCTCCTATATGCTTGTTAAATAATGATGGAAAGATAATCTTTGTCTCCTCTCTGTTATGTTTTAGCTCCTGTATCCCCCAAATCTTAATATTTTAGTTGATTCTTTTTCTCAACGTATTTTGCAAATAAAAAAGCTTCAGGTCATAGAGGATGAGGGACTGGCTCATAATCATATAAACAGTTTGGAATGAACAAGGGAAGGGAAGTTCATCCAAACCTTCTGTTCTGTTCACTAGTCAGAGATTCCGGAAAGCATGAAGATTGTATCAGATTAGTTAAAACTGTTGCACCGCTAGTTGTATGTTTACCCTAATATTGTGTACTTGTGGGTGTTTAAGACATCATATCTGTAACTTAGACCTTTATAATACTTAGAAAAATTGGGAGAAACCCCATAAGGCCCTATTAGGAGTTATTCACATAAACTTGCAGAAGAGGGACATTCAGTGATCACAGATAGTTATCTTGAACAGCACCCAGAAGTCACTTTTTATCAGTTATCATTTATTTTAGAGATATTAAATTTTTTTTGGTTAATACTACTTTGAGAATCTAAATAATTCATTTTTGCTGTTATTTTTCTGTCATCTCACAGCCAAAATCCATTCAGCTTATTTTTAACATGAGACATTAAGTGGGAGGTTTAATTAATTTTACAACAGTGAATCACATGATTGTCTGAGTTTTTTAAAGTGTGTTGTCTTCATTTAAAAATTCACTGTAATTTCATGACAAAAGATTAAATCCCAAAGTCACTTTACATAAACTGGAGGAACAATTTGGCTCTCCAGGTGTGTGGGATGTTTTTACTTTAACAATTAACTGACCGAAAAATAAACATTGTCACCTAAAGATGCCAATTACTGTTGTCTGTTGGCATGGAGGATTTGACTCAATATGCCTTGTCTGGAAGCACTTTGTTATCGATAACATATTGCTGCTGTACCTTCTCAAATTCAGAGCTAATCCCATAATATGCTTTAACTTTCATTGAAAGTTAAACTGGTTCCAAACCAGTTTAATTAAAGCTTTGAGGGGTTATCATTATTAATATTTTAAAGCTAAATATTATAGATCATGTTCATCCACACACAGTTTATAATCAAAGAGAATTAATCATCCTTGATAACCTGCTGACAGGTCAATTTGAAAGCCTGCCCCATTTCTTAGTTCAATTTTAACCTAAATAATCAGCCACGTTTCCTAGTTCATATTTGAAAGGTGCTGTCATCCATGTACCTGAAATTATAAATAAATGGATGAATGAAAAAATAAAGAAAATGAAACAATATCTCCTTTGTCCTGTATAGAAGTATTATCAGCATATAATATAAAATGTAAAGATACAGACACAAAGACAAAAGCATCACATTCAATGCCCTCTCCTGAGAAAAATCACTTTTTACCACTTTTACAACTGTGATGTTTTCTGCCTGTAACAGTGTATTTATAGAGGTGCGTATGTACCTACGTGTGTGAAGTTATACAAACACAAGAGGATGTTTCCACATACCTATGGGTATAGATAGTCGTTTTGCATATTCTATGTTCTATTTTTCTATCAGATATTTCTATTATTTTTCATTTTCTAATAAGTGCTTATGTTCAGTTAAGTGGTAAATACAGTCCCTACGCAAAATCCATCTCAGGCTCTTCAGCAGCTTGTTCCTGCCGTGCTGGAGAGTCTACCCGAAGGTGAGTGTACTACCAACTTTACTGTCACTTCTGTTCAGCAGCCACGCTAGCCCACAGTCTGCACCATATTTCATTTTACCCATAGCATCTTAAACCCTGCTTTCTAAGTACATGGTCTTTTTATCTCTCTCCCTTTGGAAACAAGACTCAAATTATACTCTTAAATTTTGGATTTTTTGCCCTTTGGTTTCTCAGAGTGAGAATGATCAAAGAAAAAGACCCACATGAAAGGAAACATTAAAAATTCTGTACATCTTTTCTCTGCCCCAGACAACACTGTTTTGCAAAGGAGAATATGCTTATGATACTAATAGAAACATTTATCTCAATAAAATGAGTATTGTCATTGTAGAGATTGTTATTAAGGGCAGAGGTGGTATTTTATATGTCTTGAGAGGTCAATTCTCTTTTTTTCTTGGAAATTTATTTCTTTTGGCTGCGTTGGGTCTTAGTTGCTGCACGCAAGCTTTCTCTAGCTGTGGCGAGAGGGGGCTACTCTTCATTGCGGTGTGCGGGCTTTTCATTGCCGTGGCTTCTCTTGTTGCAGAGCATGGGCTCTGGGCACGCAGGCTTCAGTAGTTGTGGCACGTGGGCTCAGTAGTTGTGGCTCTCGGGCTCTAGAGCACAGGCTCAGTAGTTGTAGCTCACGGGCTTAGCTGCTCCTCCGCATGTGGGATCTTCACGGACCAGGGCTCGACCCCATGTCCCCTGCATTGGTAGGCGGAGAGGTCAATTCTTATTTTAAAAGTTTGGTGTTTTTCATTGGTAAATCTGTGTTTTGTTATTTATTAGTGCATTGATCTCTTAACGTCATTATTAATAACATATTTACAGTAAATAGAATTCTCTCTCTCTCTCTCTGTCTCTCCCTCCCACTTTCTCTTCTCCCTCTCTTTTTTTCTCTCCTTACTCTGACCTTCCAAATGCCTTCTCCACCCAGCTAATTCTAACACTGTGCTCTTGGACTTCAAATATTCCTGAGCTAGGGATAAGAGAAAAAGAACAAAATTTAATTTTTTTTCCCCCAAGGACAAAAGAAACAAGGTTCTGTGACAGGGCAGAGAAGAGAGCAAGTTAAATAATTTATCAAAGAAAAGAAAGCCCTGCCCATCAGCCTACAGAGAAGTTGTCAGCTCATTATCTCTGTGCTGACTGGTGGACACACTGCTATACCAAGGTTAAAACCAAAAGCGGTCACCTCACATTGTCTTCAGGCAAAGGATTCCCAAAAGGTAAAGCACAACTTTTTAATTTCTCCTGAGGTTAAAAAGTAAAGGTAAGAAAATGAGCCAATTTATTTAGGAATAATCAAAAGCAATGTTTTCTTTATTAATCTAAAATGTTTAATTACTTACTATACCATTTGACTATTATACATTAATCACATGATTAATCTAATAACCTTGATATTCATAGTAAGAAAATCTTGTATAATATGCACAAAGCGAATCTAGTGAGTTGAGTTTAAGTTGGAATGATATTTAAAATTTTTAAAAGAAGAAAACTTAAGAAACATATAAAGATATGTGACAGATTTGCATAATTATATAATATTTTTATAAGTTACAGAATACGTAAGATGGGCCATGATTCATGATTTAAGAATGCATCACATCTATTTCCTAGACTGCATTTCTCTCACAGGGTCCTAGGAGTTTTGCTTTAAGACGAGGTGTGTCTACTTCATAAAGAGGGACCATGAGAACTGTGCATTTCATAGTCTACACAGGCTTTGAGCCTGGCTTGAATACATTGGGTTCTCTTATCTGATTTCACCCTCAGCTTATGATTAACTTTGAAAAATGTATATAAAGATACAATGTAAGGAAACACTGGGAAACATGCCACACCTCCACCCAACAACAATGCTTATATGTAGAATGTTAGAGGTTTCAGGCATTTTCGTATTATTTGCTAAGAGTTTTTAACTTTGGCATTCATAGTGAATAGATTGTTCAATATTTATTCCCTCCAAAAAACTATTTTTTTCTTTACAAATTTCTAATGGATACTTTTCAAAAAATGTTAATAGTTTTCCTTTTTTATTAAGTGAATGAATGCACATATGAATGTATTTTTAGTAGAGCCTATCAGACATCTTAACCTTGGAAGCCTCAGAGATGTCAAGTCAGACAACACATATTGAATAATTCCATGATGCAAAAGCAATTTCAGAAACTGTTGGTCCCAGGCTGAAGCATTCCATACTGTGTTGCTCCTTGAGCTATTACATTTGCTCTTTATGTTTTTTTTTTCTTCTTCTTCTTCTGCTGTCTGCTGTCATTGCTCAATGCCAAGCATATCCATTCATTGAGGAATCTTTTCAATGATGTATGGTATCTGCTGTGTTCTGGGAAGCTGCATGCCCAAACTGAAAGTATGGGAAGAAAGTAAATGAGATATCTGAGAAGAGGCACATCGTGTAGTGCCAGAAGCTAAGTGCTCAAAGAAAGAAAGAAAGAAAAGACTAGAATAGAAATGAGAACACACTGTCAACTGGACACAGGAGCCAACTGAAATAACCAATAACCAAAGCTGGAACAATCTGGGCATCAAAATTAATAAATAAATAATGGATTATAACCCAAAGTAGAAAATAAATATCCATGAGTGTATATTAATATAAATAAATGATTGAATAAGTAAATAAATGGGAGGAAAAGTTTCCTATGCAGAAAAATTCCAAATAAATTATGTTTATACTCTGTCCTCCTTCAGGTGGAGTTTACTCCCCACTCCTTAGATGTGATCTTGACATAGTGACCTTCCAATTGTACAGCAGGGAAAGAGGAGATAAAAGAATAACTTTACAGAAGAGAAATCTGACAAACACCATCTCAGCCAGTTGAATAAGGTCACCAATGGCCATAAATCATGTTGAGATTATATACCCTTGATATTATGTGATGATAATGGCACTTTGCCTCTGTGGTCTTTGTCCCAATAATCCATAACCCCCATCTAACCACAAGAAAAATGTCAGACAAACCCAAACTGTGGGATGTTCTACAAACTACCCGACCAATACTCCTCAAAACTGTCAAGGTCAACACAAAATACAGAAGTCCTGACAAACTGTCACAGCCAAGAGAAGCCTTACTAGATATGATGGCTAAATGTAATGTGGTATGCTAGATTAGGATCCTGGGACAGAAAAAGACATTAGATACAAAACAAGGGAAATCCAAAATAAATTGGGACAACTGCATGAAATAACTTGAGTTAAGAATAATCTATTGGGCTTCCCTGGTGGCACAGTGGTTAAGAATCCGCCTGCCAATGCAGGGGACACGGGTTTGAGCCATAATCCGGGAAGATCCCACATGCCATGGAGCAATTAAGCCTGTGCACCACAACTACTGAGCCTGCCCTCTAGAGCCCACGAGCCACAACTACTGAGCCCGTGTGCTGCAACTACTGAAGCCCGCGCGGCGAGAGCCCGTGCTCTGAAACAAAGAGAAGCCACCGCAGTGAGAAGCCCACACACTGCAACAAAGAGTAGCCCCCGCTCGCAGCAACTAGAGAAAGCCCGCGCACAGCAATGAAGACCCAACGCAGCCAAAATTTTTAAAAAGTAAATAAAAATAAATGTATTTATTTAAAAAAGAATAATCTATTAACGTTTGTTCGTTAGCTGGGATAAATGTATCATACTAATATATGCAATGTTAGGAATATGCAAGTTGGGTTGGGGTATACGGCAACCCTCTATACTATCTTTGCAAATTTTCTGTTAGTCTAAAACTATCCTAAAATAGCTTACTATTTAAAAATAGCAACAGCTTATTTCATAATACTTGAGTGTGTTAAATCCCCCTATTATTTATGGGAGGTGTCATATAATCTGTCACTTTAAATCAGTGTTTCCCAAACTCTAACCTGCGTAAGAATCACTAAAGTCTTTGTTACAATCTTATAAATAGTTCAGAACTGCTGTATGTTGGCTTTCCCTGTAAAACTACCTATTCCCGCACCCCTCACTTTAATTTATTTGCTCTGGTGTGTGCCTGGACAACAGGATTTTTAACCACTCCCCAGTGATTTTGACGTACTGACCACAATGTGAAGCCCTGTCTTCGTCTTATATTGCAGATGATAGCAGTGTTTTTTCCCCCTCAGGATGTGAATAGCTGACCAGTTTTTTACACATGAACCTTCCTAGTTTCTACTCCACAAGTTAGAATGATGATCTCAAGGTTTAGGTCAAGAAATTCCAATTTAGCAGCAAATTGCTCTTATCCCTGTGTGACTTTCAATTGGTTGATAGTGTAGAGTCTTAAGGAAGGAGAGAAGCGTGGGGGGAGAGAATGATTTAGGGAGGGAGGAAAGAGGAGGGAGGACAGAGGGGAGCCAAAAGCAATGGAAAATAAATTTTAAAGGCTGAGAAGAGAATAAGAAGACAGAGGAAGAAGCCAAAGTAAAGAAAATAGGAACTAAAAGTTATTGGGTTTATGATTATCCATCTTCCATATATTATGTTCAATATATTGTCTTATTAAAGTCTCATAAGAACATATTTTTGGTGGTATTGTTGTTCCTATTTTACACATGAGGAAAAGACTCAGTGAGGGTTAATAACTTGCCTTGAGAGAGTCTGTGGAGCTGGGAGTCTAGCAAGCACCGAGGAGGGGTGGGAGAGAGGGGTGTGAAGCAGGTGTTGCCTGCTGCCTGGGAGAGGACAGAGGGAGTTGATGATGCAGCTGGAAGATTTATATCATCGAAGCAATAAAGTCAGGCAAACCCACAGCAATTCTTGTGTCTGAGTCAGTGCTTCTATGGAGAAGTGCTCTTGTAAAGTCAATACACCCCTTAAATAGCTTAATATTAGAATAACTGCATTGATCGATGTAACGAGTGCTTGTCTTGACCTTTCATTGGCGTTTTACTTAAGTTGTTAAGTATTTCCTTTTTGAAATAATGTTTTGTTTAATATAATCATAAAGAATGTGTGCATTCACCATGTATTATCTAGCTGTGGATGCTTCCTCTTTTTTCCAGGGGGGTTTCTTCTAGTGCACCTGTAAAGAAGTACCTGAGTCAGGGAGACTTGTATCAGAAGAGGTAATAACCCCGTGTGGGCTCTTCTGCGCGGGGCACTGCACCAGCTGGGATGAGTACATGGTAGGAGTAAGTATACATGAACATGAGTGTTTCAGGTCCCAGGATCGAATTCTGAGAAGTGATTGGGAAAAGCTGTTGCAGAAATGGCCACAATAAGGAATGAGAATATTTAATGATGCTGTAGAATATGTAGACACTAATTGCAAATGAGAAACATCAGAAAAATACCTCTTCCTATTTGGAAACATTATCGTAGTGATACGTGCTTTGCTTAGGGAGAGAACTATAGTACTATTTAGCTCAGGAAACATGAAGAGAAATGTGTTCTAAGAAGAATTAGGAAGCATCCCTTGATAATGATGAAGAGCTCAGCATATGCCAAATGGAGGAACTCATTCATCAATGGGTACCACTTGTATTGATATATTCAGATGAAATGAGGGTCTTGGCTGCAGACAGTGAAAAGGAAACTAATGGGGCCAGCTGTATAAATGACTTCAGAGGGAGATTCCATCTCAAGCTACCTGAAAGACAACAGAAGAGAAAGCAAAATCCTGCGGTGGGTGTTAAGGTTTCATTCACAAAACTCTCTGATGTTGCTAACTGTTTATATGGAAAGAAATTAGTCTACAAATGACTGAAAAAAACCCAGCAAATCAGGGGGTAAGGGAGAAAGGCACGATAAAAGAAATGAAAATAGAACTTCATAAAGATAAGAAATTTACATTTGTGGAGATATTTTCAGAAGAGAACACATGCTGGAGTAATTCCCTTTTTTTTTTTTTTTCACTTTTTGTTATTGTTTCCTATGAGTTGCAAACCAGGCATGTTTTGGGTTCACTCCTTTGTATATATTAAAATATGGTATATATATGCAATGAAATGTTATTCAGCCTTTAAAAAAGGAAATTCCAACAACATGGATAAACCTGGAGGACGTTATGCTCAGTGAAATAAGCCAGACACAGAAAGACAAACACTGTATGATTTCACTTACATGAGGTACCTACAGTAGTGTGACCCTGATCTTGAATTAAAGTTGTTGAAGTGTATGACAAATATTGACAGCCATGTATGTACAGAGCTGTGAATTGTTCATTCATTAACAGCATGAAAACAATAAGATAATTCCCTACTGCTGACCTAGTGCCCTGGCAGGTAGACAGGGAGTGTAACTCTGGGTTCCCCACTTGGAGGTCTGGTACCATGAGGATGTGCGTGCCCTCTGGTAGGCTACTCCACGGCAGCGTGCCCTGTGTCCACTGACAGACCAGCCCTGGGGATGTCCTCCCAACCTCAGACCTCAGATGATGCAGACTCGTGTGTGTGTGTGTGTGTGTGTGTGTGTGTGTGTGTGTGTGTGTGTGTGAGAGAGAGAGAGAGAGAGAGAGGGAGAGAGAGAGAGAGGGAGGGAGAGAGAGAGAGAGAGAGAGAGAGAGAGAGGGAGAGAGAGAGAGAGGGAGGGAGAGAGAGAGAGAGAGAGAGAGAGAGGGAGAGAGAGAGAGAGGAGAGAGAGAGAGAGAGAGGGAGAGAGAGAGAGAGGGAGGGAGAGAGAGAGAGAGAGAGAGAGAGAGAGGGAGAGAGAGAGAGAGGGAGGGAGAGAGAGAGAGAGAGAGAGAGGGAGAGAGAGAGAGGAGAGAGAGAGAGAGAGAGAGAGAGAGGGAGGGAGGGAGAGAGAGAGGGAGGGAGTCTAATTATCAGCCAATATCTAATTGATTTTGTCTAATTATCAGCCTCCTTCCAGTTTCAGCCCCACTTCGTCCTTAGGAAACCCAGGGTTTCCTGGGTCCTGACATGAGACAGCATTAACTGAGTCACTGTGATAACTTGCTTAATATGGTCAACAATTTGTGGAAATAACAGAACCAATACCACTCATCTACTAACCTGAAGTGCTAACATTACCAGAGATGTGCCGTGGCTTGTCCATCTCCCTAGATGTTGTATAAAAATATTTGAGAAAATAACGTGTAAAAATCATTCTGGTGGGCTTCCCTGGTGGCACAGTGGTTGAGAGTCCGCCTGCCGATGCAGGGGACATGGGTTCGTGCCCCGGTCCGGGAAGATCCCACATGCCGCGGAGCGGCTGGGCCTGTGGGCCATGGCCGCTGAGGCTGCGCGTCCGGAGCCTGTGCTCCGCAACGGGAGAGGCCACAACAGTGAGAGGCCCGCGTACCGCAAAAAAAAAAATCATTCTGGCATTATTAAATGCCAGAAGCTATTTAATATTAGAGACTGGTGAGGTTAGATCTTGACCGTATAGTTCAAAATGCTGATTTAGACTGAAAGGCATCCAGGCCAATATAATTAAATTCAATTTATTAAAGTAGGAATCTTTGTTATAAATATTCATATTTAACATATTCCATAGAATTTTTAACTTAAATTAGGTAATATTCAACCATAAATCATTTTAGAGGTCAACCTTTTCTTTTTGTATTTTGAACTGGAATGGAGGGAGTGACCCTGGGAGGTGACTGTTTTGTATAATACATAGCTTTGTTGAGGTATAATTGATATACAAGAAACTACACATATTTAAAGTATACAAGTCAGTTAACCCCAATATATACACCTGCAAAACCAGCCACAATCAAAGCAATAACATACTCATCACCTCTAAATTTCCTCCTGTTCCTTTGTGTTTGTTGTTTGCTTTATTTTTCATTGTCGTAAGAACATTTAACATGAGATCTACTCTCAAAATTTTAAGGGCACAATACGGTATTGTTGACTATAGGCACAATGTTGCACATCAGATCTCTACTCTTTATTCATCTTGCACAGTAGAAATGTTATACCCATGAATAGCAACTCACCATTTCCCCCTACCCCCAACCCAATGGCAACCACCATTCTACTCTCTGCTCCTATAAGTCTCACTTCTGTAGGTACCTCATGTAAGTGAAATCATACAGTATTTGTCTTTCCGTGTCTGGCTTACTTCACTGAGCATAACGTCTTCCAGTTTTATCCATGTTGTGGTATATGGTGGGATTTCCTTTTTTAAAGGCTGAATAACATTTCATGGTATATATGTACCATATTTTCTTTATCCATTAATCCATAAATAAACATTTAGGTTGATATCTTGGATATGACACCAAAGACAAGGGCAACAAAAACAAAAATAGACAAGTGGGACTACACTAAACTAAAAAGCTTCTGCACAGCAAAGGAAACAACAGAATAAAAAGGCATCCTACAGAATGGGAGAAAATATTTGCAAAACATGTATCTGCTAATAAGCTAATATCCAAAATATATAAGAAACTCCTACAACTCAGTAGCAAAAAACCACCAACTAATCCAATCAAAATGGGCAAAGAATTTGAATAGACATTTCTCCAGAGAAGACATACAAATGGCCAACAGGTATATGAAAAGGTACTCACTATCACTAACCATCAGGGAAATGCAAATCAAAACTACAATGAGATAGCACTTCACATCTGTCAGAATGGCTATTATAGAAAAAAAAAAATACTGGTGAAGATATGGAGAAACTGTGCATTGTTGGTGTGAATGCATTGATAAAATGGTGCAGCCATTATGGAAAACAGTATAGAGGTCTCTCAAGAAATTGAAAATAGAACAACCATATGATCCAGCAATCCCACTTTTAGGTACATATCTAGAATAATTGAAATCGGGATTGAAAAGATCTCTGAACTCCCATGTCTGTCTGAACTGCTCACAATAGTCAAGACTCTGGGAGATCTTGCTGCCACATTAACTTAACACATCCAAACATGAACTCACAAGTTCTTGAGCAGACCAGTTCCCAGACCAACCATCTGTTGACCATCAATTTTCTACCTGAACATCTCTCAGGTTCTTTCTCTCTCTCTCTCCACCCATTCTCCTGGCTATCCATTTGGGACCCTGTTGGAAGAGGTGTGGACACAACCCAGTAGATAGCAGCCCCCATCAGAGCTAGTCAGCAGTCAACTGGGGGAAATGATGGTCAGGATTCCTGGGGTTGCAAAAAAGCTTGCTAGAGGGTGAGCACCATCGTGGATACCCCAGGCATACCTTTGGTAGCCTTGAAGCAAGCAAGTAGGAAGCCCACTGGTATAAATATTTTTAAAGCCCTTTCTCATGCAGTGTCCCTCCAGCTTCGCACCTCCTGACATAGTTTAACATCTTCTTAGTTGGAAAAGGAGAACTACTTAATGTTGCTTGTTATTTTATCATGGAGCAAGATGAGGGTGTATTTGGAGACGAGGGGCAATAAATTGATAAGTGACGCAGCTGCTTTCCTGGCATTGTCTTTGGTGTGTTTTATTGGCTCATACATTTTTATTTTGTGTTTTCTGTCTTCCAGAGTACTTAAATCTGACCAATGGAGGCCCATCTCAGCACTAGAAGACTGAGGACTGGTTCACACAAAAGGCACTCACAACATGGCAAATGAATTGATAATTCAGTAAAGAAAGCAGGACGTGGTGTGCATCTGTGGATGAGAAGAGCTTAGTCATCGTGATTCATTTGTTCAACAATACTGGAGTGTTTAGAAGTGTCACTGTCAGAGAAAAATGTGAGCACCTTAGTTTGTATAAAAGGAATCATTCATTTTAATAACAAGGATATAAACATATAAACTCAACATATTTACACATAAAAACTTGGTTATAATCACAATCAATAAATTTTTGTATTGTACTGGGGAGCTCATTACCAAAGTATAAATCAATCTCAATCTTTCTCTCTCTCTCTCAGAATATTTTCATAATATGAATAATGTCATAAAGTATTTTTCACAAATTCAAAATTGTAACACTCTACCTTCATAAAACTAGATGATCATGAAACTGGTTATGCCAAATATATTGAAAATCACCTCTCTGCCCACTTGTGATTGTGGCTGAACCTGGATCATTCTTCACTGATAATGCCAGGCCATTATCTTCATAAAGTTACTGTCTCCTGCCTAGGGAGGACAGGATGAGAGATGGCTTTAACTTCACCTGACAATCAATGCCAAAGTGTGGAGACAAGCCCACCACATAAGCCAGCAAACCCAAACTCTTATTCAAACAAGAGCCTGGATTGGAATCCGCTGAAAATATCCTGAAGGATGTTAAGAGTTGCCATAATCTATGTAATGAATTGGGCTTTTACAACTCCTCCCAAGAAAGGCTTCCTCCTAACTGGTATTCGAGGAGTTTTTGAGACATGTACTGTTTCACTGTGAAATAAATAATGACCAAAGTATAAGTGTGGGGAGATGTAAGGAAGGGGATCTGTAGAGTTGGGGGAGAGTGTCAGTCTTATTGGAATGAGGACCAGGACAGCCACTTATTTGGCCATTCAGCGGTTTAATTTGTGCTACGGTTACCTGGGAAAAATGGAAAAATCTTTACTCCAAGAATTGTATTTCTTTTTAGATATGACTAAGTCTTGATGACAAAAAAATTAAGTTAAATGAATTATTTTGTTTAAAATCGGTAAAATAAGTTACAATATTTTCTTCTAAGAACGATCTAAAATAACTGTTTATATATTCAGCTTCAGTAAAATGCCACCAGACCTCATATAAATATAGGATATCCAGCACTTAATGATGCATGAAAGATTAGGAATGATTACAGACCTTCCTATTAGTTTTATTCACATGGTAGAAGCTCATTAAATGCTGAATAATTGACAGAACCTGTAGACTGAGACACTGGACTGGAAATCAAATTCCATAGGTAATTTTTTTTTCCCCTGGATGATTCCTCCACATTGCAATTCCTGAGTTGTGAGGAAGCTCTCAAAAGAGATGTCAGTGTCCTTTGGAGGATTATTTACATTTCCAATATAGTGTGAGTTAAAAGACCCTCAAAGAAAAATGGCATAAAATAACCTGGGCCCCAGGGGACCCCATAGGAGGATGCGACTGGAGTGAGTTACTTGAAGAATGTGAGGCAAATACCACCCTGTCAATAAAGACAAGCTCTTTCAGAAGATGAGTTGTGGGAGAATGAATCATAAATAGGTTTTCAGGTGTCAATCAGGAAATAAGCCATTACTTTTTCCCAAGTGAAGCAGTTGGGGACAACAGAGCAGAATATTGCATATCTGGAAGCTGCCATGAGCTCTGGGTACCATGACAACCAGGACAGCATTGGGAGTTACAATCATTCCCAAAGTAAATGGATCACAACAGGCTTCCCTTCTCAACTCAGAATACAGAAGCTAAGAGGTATAAATGGATCATTTATTTCACTAACTTCATGCATGACATTCTGAGAATGTCCAGAGTTCTGGAGACCCTCAGGCAGGCCCAGGGCTATGGGTGGGTGATGGAGAGCTAATTCAAGCAGTCTCTCTTCCCTCCCTTGCTGTGTGAAACCTAGTAGCATCTCATTTTCACCCTGTACAGAACAGCACGGCTCAGAATCTTTACCAACTGCCACTGGGAAGCAGACAATAAGGGAATGAAGTGGAGATATTTTGAAATCAAACAACTTCAGATAACTTATATTTTGCATAGAATGTGAGTTATTTGCTATTATAGAATGATAATTTTGAAATTCTAAAGACTTTCATCACCCATTCATGTTGGGATCTTAGTAACAAGAAGAGCTGGGTAGCAGGACACTGGGTGATCCCCTTGAATTAGTTCTTTGATTCTTATTTTTGAGTGGCATTTCTTTTAAGATAATAAAAACAAAAAGCTCGGATCTGGGCTTATAGAAATATGAGTGGGCCAGAATCAGAATGTACCACATGAGACATATTGATTGAAAATTTAATGTGCTATTTGCAATCTTCCTTCTATCACAGTTTTCTCTGCATTAAAGTGGCAATCTGTCTGTTAAAGGCTAAATGAATTAGTTTTTGGTATAATTAGGATCACTCCACAGCCTATTTAAAAAAATACTTTTGAACTCCCTTACTCCAGACCCTCTCAAGTTATGGCTACAATTCTGTACCCAGTTCTGATGTGTGGGATTTTCCCGCACACCAAGCAATTCTTCTCACCAGCTGGATAGCCTAGGATTCAACTCAGTTCTGATGCTATCTACCTGAAGACAGCATCAGATTCCACAGGTTAAAGGTTCAGTCCTACAAGACTGGTGACGTGGTATCCACGTCAGACACCAATCAAAAGGCCAGGTTGTTATCTGGGCTTCTGACCAATTTGCTATGGTTTGGAGGTTCCCACAACTGCATCCTTGGTTCAGTTAATGTGCTAGAGCAACTCACAGAACTTGGAGAAATATTTTACTTACTAGACTATCAGTTTATTATAAAAGGATATACCTCAGGAACAGGCAGAGGGAAGAGACACATAGGGCAATGTATGGGGGAAAATGCAAAGCTTCCATGCTCTCTCCAAGTGTACCATTCTATCAGAATATCCACATGTTCACCAACCTGGAAGTTGTCTGAACCCCATCCTTTTGTGTTTTTATGGAGGCTTCTTCACATAGGCATGGTTGATTAAATCTCCAACCTCTTTTGTCTCCCTGGAGGTCAAGGGTGTGGGGCTGAAAGTTCCAACCCTCCAATCTCAAGGTTGGTTCCCCTGGTAACCAGCCCCATCCTTAGGTGCTTGTCAAAATTCACCTCATCGACATAAACTCAAGTGTGGTTGAAAGGTATTTGTTATAATTATAAATTCCAAGGGTTTAGGAGCTCTGTGCCAGGAATGGGGACCAAGACAAAATACATATTTCTAATTATAAATCACAATATTTTAGTGACTCATATGTTCCTGTGGGCCCAAGGCATCTTCTCAGATACAAGAATTCTGTAAAATCTTTATCATGTTGTGTTTTTATCTCATTGAGAGTCCTGATTTTTTCTGTATTTTAAGGAAAACCTTTTCTTTTAAATGTATAATCTGTGTTGAAGGATCTTTTCATAGAATAAGCCCTTTGATACTTCAGTAAGTCTTTTGCAAAGTGGGATTGCATGTTCTTGCTATTTTATTTCAACTTGAAAGGAAAATATTACTCAAGTTGGGGAAATCTGCTCTGTTCACATCTATGTACCACTTGTTCCCAGAACTTTGGCATATAACCCAGAAATACTAAGCAATTTGCCTCTTTCTGGGAGTCCAACATGACTGCCCTGTTTTACCCACTCTCCTGAATACTAAAATCAGCACCTGTTAACACCAACATTGAACAGTAAAATACTAATACTAAAAGTGAACAGAAAATCTAACAGGTGTTGAGAAAGTATCAATCTGTACGCTTTTTTTTTTTTTCTTTTTTTGGCGGTACACGGGCTTCTTACTGCTGTGGCCTCTCCCATTGCGGAGCACAGGCTTAGCGGCCGTGGCTCATGGGCCCAGCCGCTCCGCGGCATGTGGGATCTTCCCGGACCGGGGCACGAACCTGTGTCCCCTGCATCGGCAGGCAGACTCTCAACCACTGCCCCACCAGGGAAGCCCCAATCTGTATGCTTTTAACGCAAAGAAAACACTTCAGATTTTTACTTTCAGTATTCAAAGATGTGGACAGGGAACAGAGAATATGACTAAAGCAAAAAAATAAACTATTTAGAGGCTGAGTAAATAAATATATGACTGCTGATTAGTTGTAAATCCATTCAAGCATTAGAATTAAACCAGAGTGTTAGGAGACAATCCTCCATGTATTTCTCAAGTCTCTGAGAGTCATGTGAACCAATTGGATAATTGACTTTATTCTGGACTATCTTTCCAAGGAAGTTTGTATAGCAAACAGCTTTAGAAGATAGTGATAGAGGGCACACTTACTGCTTAGTAAAATAAAGACAGCTTCTCCCTCCAAGCAAAGAGTAGGCATGTTTACTGCCTATTTTAAGAGATTCGGGTTCCTGAAGCACAGAGTTCCTCTTTTCGAATGCAATCCATGTGTGGGTACAAATATCATCTAACCCTCCTCACATCTTCCTGTGGCAAGTGAAAAATGTGTGCTTGAGCTCATCTAATATGAAATAACAGAGATATAGAGCTAGGGAATTCAGTTAATGAAAGGTTAATGCAGACTGCTCTGGTTCCAAAGACAGACCTGAAAACAACTGGAGGGGTTTGCAGGAAGGTCAGCTTCTGGAAATTCTGAGCTCATCAGAATTGAATTGGTTAGTTTTTGAAGAAGCGTATCCCCAGTTTTTTAGCAGAGTCTGCACAGTTATGTGAAGAGATGGGATCTGTGCCTCTGGTGATATTGGTTAAATGAGCTCCAAGTGGCCTCATTATATTCCTTTACTCTGTGGCTGGAGGACCTGGCTGTTGAGAATGTGGAAACCACAAAGGCTCAGCGCTCAGACCAATGTGTTCTGCATATTCCATATTAAAGCACTTGCAGCCACTGAGAACACTACTAAGGATGCTAGCAATGTGCCTGCTTTCCTATCCTATCACCTTATCATCGCGAATCATCTTTGTGTTACCGAGTCCACTCCCTCTGCTAGCCGCAGGACAGGCCACTGAATCGGAGAGGAGGTGTTGAAGCAGGGAGTACGACTTTATTCGGAAAGCTGGCAGACTAGGGTCCCCCCAAAAACCATCTAATCGGGGTCTGGATGCCAATTTCTTTTATAGAATCAGAGAGAGAGAGGCAGTGTAAAGTAAAAGGGCCATCAGTCTTTCACAACATCACCTGGAATGACCAGCATCGGCGAGGGTATGTGTTAGTTTCTTCTTTGCTGCAGCCATTACAGGTGGGCAGGGTCAGGCTGTCCCCCAGTGAACTGAACTGCAGAGGGGCAGGGTTCCCTGAGGCAGGCCGTTATGTATGAGTATAATAACAAAAGTAACGGAAAAGTAAAGGTTAAATTCAAAGAAACAGATCCAACATGGAGTCTGATTTAGCTCTTCCCTGTTACTTTTGTTTCCTTTTTTCTTCTGGATAAATAACGGGAAACATTCATATTGAGAGGAAGATCATTCATCAATAAAATATGTCATATGCCATTTATCTGGGATTCACCTTTAAGGATTATCCCAGTATAAATTTTCCTGGTGGTTACACAGCACTCTGCATTTGTCAAAACTCAGAAATATACCCCCAAAAGAGTAAATTTTACTGTAGATTAATTAAAACATAAGTTTTTTAAAGCTGACTTCTAAGATTTCTACCAGATCTAACAGTTTTTATTTAAAGGAAGATTTTCACTTCCCAGAAATGTTTTCCAACATTTCAGCAGAGACTGCCTTTGAAGGTTTGCCTTAGTAGGATCCTGACTTATACTGGAGATCTAATTAATATTGAGAGAGGGCTACACCGTATTTTTCTTGGTCTGAAAAGAGTTTCAAATTAGTAGTAGTCATGAAGTTGGCTTTCGAAGGAATGGAGTCACTGACTGAGTTGAAATAGCTTCCATTGGAGTTTGCAGAAACGCAGCATGTTTATTTGATGCAAAGTAACACCTGGTGGTGTTTTTTACTTCCATAAATGACTGAAAAAAAATTTCTAAATATACTGACACTAACAATCTTGGGGCACTGTGCAAAATGTTTCAAGTGGATTGTTACACTTAACCCTCACAACAAATTTGCAACCTTGATACTGTATGTTATTTTCATCTTTTGCAGAGGAATAAAATTAATTCACTCATGCATGATCATTCAACTATAACAGACAAGGCTGAGATTTGAACCCAGGTCTGGCTGTCTCAGAAGCTCACCTTGTCAATGACATACAGTAGGTCACATACAACTCAGTTTCTCTGAGCTCTATTTAAATTGATTTTGAAGCTCTCTCAGAGGCTGGATAAACTTTGTAGCCTTCTTAGAAAGCAATAGGAACTCACCCCTCTGTTAAGCATAAAATCCTACAAATAGGGTGTGGAAATGCTGCTTTCTATGACTTAAATAATCACTTTATTTGACTTATTTTTTTTTAATCTTCTTTTAAATTTTTAAAAGTTTTGGGCCACGTTGTGTGGCACGTGGGATCTTAGTTCCCCGACCAGGGATCGAACTCGCGCCCCCTGCAAAGGAAGCACGGACTCTTAACCAGGGGAAGTCCCTGACTTAAATTTTAAATCAACATTGAAATCCACCATTGTTGCTTCCCATTTGAAATAAGGAAACAAAGCACTCTTTGGGATTGTGAACATTCTCAGCCAATGTGCCTGCCTATGAGGTTTAACAAACTCTTTGTGATTCTCCTGAAGTGAGACGTGCCCTGTGGACGCCTGCAGGCTCCAGGGCCGGGATCTGACAACATCATCCAGTGGTTGCCCTTAGTTTTCCTGGAGGGACAATATGTGGCTTGGGGGCCAGCAGGGGGTGACACATTAAGATGTTCAGCCATATATTTGCTTCTGCACGTTACATTGAACCAGAAGTCACTCTCTTCTGTGTCTGTCAGGTTAAGTTGTCTTTGACAGATTATTTTTTTTTGTCTTTGTTATTTTTTCTGTCTTTGACAGATTATTTTTTCCAAATCATTTCTGGAACAGTTCAGTGGCTTGTGAACTTCATGCTTTTGTTCTGATCTATAGGCAAAGAAGTTCTGTTCGTGATTCAGCGATCGGGGGTGGGGAGAGGAGGGGATCCTTCTTTGCCTGTGAAGCCTCCAGGTGACCATCCTGTACAACGATGGGAATTGAAATTACTGACCTCGGTAATTTAGTCTATGTTGCTGTTTAATCACTTTCATACTATTGCTTTAGGGAGGTTCCAAAGTCCTTTTCATGTGTTTTCTACAGATTCCTTTCCCACAACCATATTCTGTTCCCCCTATAAAATTACCAGTACTTGGGAAATATTCAATACAAGTAAAGCTTCTGTATTTTCCATTACTGCCACTTTGTTTTCTGTTATAACAATCTGATTTATGAAGCAATAGAAAGGACCTATGTTCACTTAAGAAAAGAGAATAATAAAGTCACCCCAATCCATTCAGTTTCTTAGTGTCAAGGTTTAGGTGAAAGGGAGATAAGCCTATGATAATGGCTTTAAGATATTTCTCTTCTTCCACAAAGCTATGTTCGCGTATCTATGGACCTTGCTCAGCAACTGTCTGGAGAACAGGAGCCACTCCATAAAACATGCTGCGTTGTGTGTGTGAGGGAGGTTTTTCCTTTTGCCTAATTTGGAAATGCATGCTGCAGTGGTTCCGTACAGAACATTAAAATCACAGGGCTGTGAAGCGTGAGTTCCTCTCACTAATTTATCATTTATTTGCACTTGGATCATTCTCTGACACTGAACATCTGGTCAGGAGCTTACTGGGCCCAACATGTCCCCCCAGAGCTTCTCCAGCAGGAGAGCAGCAGGCTGGCCTCAAGACCAGTCCAAATGAAACTCTGTGCGTTTCCTTTTAGTAGCAGGTGCTGCCTGAGCTACCATAAGCCTGACAACTTAGAGAAGGAGAGAAAAAATACAAAGCGATAATGCCACAAAAAAATAACTGCTGGCTCAGTCTCTTAAAACTCGTAATTTCACAACTTCTGCTGAGAACATGAATGGGGAATTAATTAGCCATTGTTGTGACTGATACTGATGTCCATAATTTTTCTTTTTATGGGACTGATGTGTTATCTAGGCTAGTTTGCAGAAGTTTTATAACAAGAGGTTTCACACCAGCATGAAAAATAAATCACATGTGATGAAAACCTATTAAAAACATTCAAATAATCAGTCTGCAAACTGCCACTCCCAGTCACTGAAGGTCATCAAAAGATAACCAAACAAAGGAATCCATTGAGAGCTTCAGCTCAAATTCCACATTAAAAAAAAGGACTGGCTTCCCTGGTGGCGCAGGGGACCAGGGTTCGTGTCCCGGTCCGGGAAGATCCCACATGCCGCGGAGCGGCTGGGCCCGTGATCCATGGCCGCTGAGCCTGCACGTCCGAAGCCTGTGCTCTGCAGCAGGAGAGGCCACAAGAGTGAGAAGCCCGCGTACCGCAAAAAAAAAAAAAAAAAAAAAGCAAGCCTTATCCTATCACTTTTCTGCTTAAAATCTTCTAATGAATTCTTATCAGATTTAGGGTAAACGTCAAACGCTGGCTCATCAAGGATCTGTATGTCTGGTTCTGCCATTTCTCCATCCTTCAGCCTCACCACTCTCCCCTCTCCCACTGCAATCTGACGTGAGAGCCTTCTTTTTGTTCCTCAGCCACCTCAAAGAGCCCATTTGCAGGACCTTGGGAATAACTATCATCCCTGCTTGATCTCTACATAGCTGGCTTCTTCCTGCCACTCAAATCACAGCTTAAATGTCACTCTTTAGAAGAATGTTGTCTGCCCCACCTCCATCACATAACGCTATCGAAACTCTCATTATTACTCTCCTTACTGGCATTGTTCTTGTTAATTTGCTTGTTGTTTATAGGCTGCCTCTCCCAAATGTAATTAAGGTACATGAAAACGGGCTCTGTTCTCTTTGATCAAGTCAGACTGTGCCTGACACCTAGAAACTCAAATACTATTTAAACAAATTAATTGTTATTTCCCCAGTACCTCACAACCGCACTTGGCACGTTCAGTGAAGGTTTTGAAGGTTTTTTGTTTTTTTTTTTTAATAAATGAATCCTGGAAAAAAGAGCCCAAAAGACACTCAAGAGTCATCCAAGTGTCCCATTTCTCTTCACTGTATCACTTGAGTACGCAGTAACATGTAATTTTCATAATCTTTGAATCAAAATACCTCTGTGACAGCTGGCAGCCGAGTACTCTGATATGCCTAATATTCTCCTTCCGTTTTGGACATAGAAGCCTTATCTCAGGATTTTCAACCCGATTTGTCATGTATTGTTAAAAATTGTCACTAAGTGTTATCATCCCCCATGAATCACAACCATGTGTCCTGTTTGCCTGAGGATGGAGATTAGTGCACCTGTCTCATCAAAAGAAGATTAGACTCCTTTTTAACTGGGTAGGGGGGCATTTCCTTCTCTACTGGGAAACATTTCACTCTCAGATGCAGGGGTCTGATTAGAAAAATAGGAGCATATTTGCAGATAGGCTGCAATAAGGATTTATTGTAGAATAAATAAGTAAATTAAGTAGATAATCCTTTACTTCCCCACAGAAAGCAAAAAGCTAGTTCAGTCTGAATAATGGACACAATCAGATCTCACTAAAACAGCCATTTATCAAATTGACTCTGTTGCACTCATGGGGATGAGGGAGGAGAAGAGGAAAATGAGGGTATTGAAAACATCATCACCCAACTGGGGTCTGAGCCCGAGAGTACAATAAGGTGGTCAGCAGTCTCGGGATAAACACAGCTTATTATACTGCAGCACTGATTTATCTCAAAATTTTGGAGAAAATGTTAGGCAATTAAACGTACAAGTTAAGATCATCATTTTTTTAATTAAAATAACACATTCTTAGGAATGCTAAGAAGTAGAATGCATGTTCACAAGAATTTATGTGATACAAGATGAAACTGTAAAGGGAGACCCTTTAGGCTTAAGGACTGTTTAGGTTATATAATCTGGGCCTCTGGGGAGTTCCCACTGCCATTCATTTCCCACTGCTATTAGAAATTTCAGCAGAAAAATTCAAGAAGCCCAATGATGAACAAGACCACCACCTTCCTACTGCCTTTGCCCTAAACCCCAACAGACACATCCACCTTCCAGCTGTGCTCTTTCCTTTCTTGGCAAACCCTAACTGGCTCCTCCATGACCTGCTCATGGGCATTCCCTCAAGGAGATTTTACCATAAGGAAGACACGTAAAGTACCCACCTCACATTCCACAAGCTGCCTAGACTTGCCCATTCCACTGGCCTTCACGATCTGCTCCACCACCAGCATGGAAGCTCCATCACTCAAGCAGCCAAGCTTCATCTCTGCATTCCTGACTTCTGGTACCATCAGGCCCTGATAAATACCTGAAGATTTCATGGACTTACTTTTTTTCTTAGATAATTGTGCTGGACCCGACGATAGAATAGTGGACAAGAAAGTCATATGAGCAAAAAGAAGCGTAAAGAGGGTAGGATGTGAGGGGTATAACGATGTGAGATGATACTGGAGAGGTAAGGAAAATCAGACCATGCAGAGCCTGGAAGGTCAAGGCAAGGGATTTGGACTCAGAAGAGGTGTAATAAGAAGTCTTGAGAGTTTTCATGGAGGTCACTCATAAATTAGCAAGTTATTGCAATTTGCATATGATGGCTGAAGGACATTTTGCAAAGTACTTTTAAATCTTAAATTCATATAGTCTAAAATAATCTTAAATGTGTAGAGTTTATATGCAATTAAATGGATGCAGAAAGCCAGAATAGGAAGTAGTTTCATTTATTTTAAATATTTAATATGATTTAATTAAATTTTCTTTAAATTTAAGTAAAATTTTAGCATCAATAAAAAATTTGACATAAAATATTGTATTCAATAATTATGTTTATATTCTCTTCTAATTTAGATGCGTAATTCTTAATGTTTAACTTTTTGTCACATTTCCTTTAATTTAGATGTTTGAGGAAAATAAATTCAACTTTGTATACTTCAAATACAATTGCATTTTACTTTTAGTCTTCTAGATTATGAATATCGATAGGCTAAAAAGTGAATTTGTGTCTCACAGAATTGGTGTGAAAATCTTGACTTATAAAAACAGTAATTTTGTCTCAATGTTATTATTTATCCAAATATTGTCATCCTACTAACAGAATACTCAGACATAGGCAATTATAATTTGTTTCAGTTATTTTAATATTTTGTTGACTTTCAGTTATGCAAAAAACATACCTTTATTCTTTTTCAATGTAATCATTTTAACAATATATCTGGAAATGTAGGATGAGAAAACATATTTTATTGGACAAATTGTTAGCTTGATTTATATGTATTATCTGTGACATGGTTTGTCCCCTTGTCATGGGTTCTGCAATGTTAGGGACAGATCCACTGCCCTTCACAGTGAAGCATAATCAACTCTTACCCAAACTGGTGATTCCTTTGCCTTTGTCTTTCTACTTCAACTCTGATCCAAACCCTGACTGTGATTAACACAACCGTATTTCATGTGCCTCCTACACCTGGGAGCTGATCTGGGTGGGGCAGGGTCTGGGTGGGAGTTTGGGAATTCAGAATCATACAGATGGAGCTACCACAAATTGGTCCTGTCACATTGATTGGCCCCTCAGTGCTTCACCACAGATACTGTGTATCCCATAAGGTTGTTTCTCCTCCTCTGATGATGATTATTTCCATCCTCTGTTCCTCTCCAAAGTGAATGCTAATGAGTCAGAAGAGTTCATTGACAAGAGCAAGTATCTGAATTCTATCTCCACTATTTATTTAACTTGGGTAAATTCCAGAGCTTCTCAGAGCTCAAGATTCCTCACTTGTAAAATAGAGATAATAACCTCTATCCTTCAGGGTCACCATAAGGATTAGACATAATCAATAGAAGGTGCCAGTCACACTTGATACGATATGTAAGTGGTAAGAGTGTTACCAGATCCCCCTCCTCAAAAAACTCTCAAAGAAGACGTCATTACTTCCCACTAACAGAAAACAGGAGCCATGGAGCAAGACCTTTCTCAACTTCCTGAGTGACCCGTTAGTAATTACTCATTTTTTTTCTCCCTTCTCTTCTGTTGCAGATTGTCCCTGTCCCCCATAATGTAAATTTCATACCCTTATTTTCAATGACTACATATCCTCATCCAATCCCCACTTTATTGTATCTTTATCTTCCACTGCCTATTGGTTGATACTTATTGGCTTTTAAACTAGCTTATACAATACAAAACCCAACAATTTTCTCCAAAGGAACATTTTGTGGCTTAGGTCTTCTGTCCCAAACCATCCCTCCTCCCTTATGATCACATTCTTTATGTGGTTTTACTGGTAGTGATTTTTACTAAGGTGTGCCCATGGAAGTGAACAGGTCAGATGGGTTTTACCCTTGATTCTACCAGAGTTGCTGGTTTCATCAATCCAGGGCCACTTTGTATGGTCTTGTTGCACTTCATATGGTTGGTATTCCTGATCTGTGCAGGTAATGCAAATTCAGACTCCACACTGCTGTGTGGCCAGAACTCAATATTAATTTTCCATAATTTAACAGCTATTAACTGAGCACCTGTGATGTACGAGGCACTGCTCTGGATGCTAGTTACAGCCGTGAACCAAAGAGGTAAAAGACCCTGTCCTCATGAAGCTTACATTTTCAGAGGTATAGGGTCTCTTACCCTGGGTTACAGGAGGAGAGCAAGCTCTTTTGCCAGTTCTGGGTGGTGGTGGTTTTCCTTACATACTTGGACTGGCAGCATTGAAAGAGCTCTGTCTCTGGCCGGGCAGTCAGCTCTATTTCCCCTTCTTGGGTAGACTCAAGGCCACAAAACCACCTTCCCATGGGAACACTATCTATGCAGGATATATGTTTAGAACCCTATCCCCTTGTGCTGGTATCCAGATCCTATATCACCTTAACCTGCTATGGATTCAGCTTGAGTTCTCCAACAGTCAGTGTTTCTCTTACTGTTGAGCTAAGCAATTTATTAAGGTCATTTTTATTATTTAGTACATCTCAGGGTATCCACAGAGCCTGGAAATAAAGATTTTTTTATACTAAAGATGCCCTAGATGACGTTTCATATATTAATCTATGTTTTCAGACTTTATGGACACAACTGTCTGTAGAGAGCAGGTTTTGATTCCACTCGGTCCACCAAGCCACTGAAGATACATTCAGAAATCCTGCAGTCTTCATGTTGGGTACCATGTCCACCTTCCCACTTCTCACTTTAACACATTCTTATTGTGGAGCAGTAGAAAAGGAATGAGTCACAGACCCTGTCCTGATGAGGATATACCACTCTGCACAGTCTCAGGAGCCAATGCTCTCTCCTCCTCCTCTTTCAGGACTGTGATCTCTGAGTCCATCCATTGTATGTTCTCTATTTTCTTCCAGGATTTTGTCTCTGCCACCTAAGCACTGGTGGGCTATAAGCCTTGGTCCTCAGGACTCTTTGTTTCCCACTCTCCCCTAGGTGGTAAACAAT
Organism: Leucopleurus acutus; assembly: GCF_964270905.1. Lineage (NCBI taxonomy): Eukaryota > Metazoa > Chordata > Mammalia > Artiodactyla > Delphinidae > Leucopleurus > Leucopleurus acutus. The sequence continues at coordinate 168,911,665 of NC_139145.1, read as the reverse complement.
ATTTGTTCTGCGTGCCCAGCATCTCTTCCTCCATCCTTGGTTACAGTGGTCCTCTCCACCTAGGGAACTCTTTTCTTCCTCCTCCATGGTTGCTGGTGGGACTGTTACCATGAGTGCTCTGCTCTCCATGACAACAGGAAGGGAAGAGTGAGCCAACCTGGCCCATTGTATAGCAACTCCAATATTTCAGGTATGACAGCTGGGCAGTAAAATACCCCAAAACTCAGATTCTTAAAACCACCTTAATTTATATTCAGTAATGTGTTCTGTGAGATCATAGGGTAGGTCTTCTGCTCTAAGTGAAGTAATCTGGTGCTGGTAGATGTTCCACCTGTAATTCCTTAGGTCTGTCCACTTCTCAGTCCCCTTCTCCTGTAGCCAATTTACATCCCTCATCAATTCTTATGGCAACAGACTCCTTCCATTCATCTTATCCTATCCCAGTGCTGTTCACACTGTTGTCATGTTGATATTCCTGAAGCACACATTTGATCATGTCCCTTGCAGGACAGAATCCTGCAAAGTCTCCACTTAGACTTCAAAGAAAATCCAATATGATGATGTAGCATGAACGAACCTGTAATCTGCTCACTCCTGTTATCTTTTCCAGCCACACCCCTTACCATATTTCCCCTTGCTTCCTCTGGGCTTCACCCATACTGAAATTGCTTCAATTCTCTAAATATATTGCACTTTCTCTAGAAACAGTGTTTTGAAACTCTGACTAGATTCCCTTTTTGTCCTTTCATCTGATCCCCCACTGAGACCACTATAATGCTTGTGTCCAGGGGGTTTTGGTAAGATTGAGGCAGCAAGTGGGAAGGAAACTATGAGATGAATATTAATCCAATATAAAAATGGACTTATCCCTGGACTCAAAACTTATACTTCTAGTTACCTAGTAGAAAAATTACTCAGAGTTGCTCCAAAATTATTTCACTGAAACATATTCCATCACAGCAAAAATTACAAACTATCTACATGTCTCTCCCTAGAGAACAAATGTATGGATACCAAGGGGGAAGAGAGGGGTGGGAGGAATTAGGAAATTGGGATTGAAATATATACACTAATATGTATAAAATAGATAACTAATAAGAACCTGCTGTATAAAAAATAAATAAAATAAAATTCAAAAATAAAAGAACCTATACGTCTCTTGATAAGAGACTGATTAAAAAATGTTTTGCACATTTATACAATGAAATATAATGCTAGGCCCCTGCTAGAGCTATATGTAATAGGACTAAGAGAAAAATATTATTAAAGAATATGAAGAAGCAGGGAATCTGAGCACTTGGGAATGCTGCACATAAGAGACTGTTACTTTCTCTGTTGATTGGAATTTTATTATTTATTATCAGAAAGAATGTATATGTCATTTCTGGAACATAGAGGTAGAAATGAGTTTAGATGTATCAGCAAACAAATCTTAACTTCTAGGTCAGAATTAGAAAACTTTCATCCTATAATAAAATCGTCTATTTTTCCCTTTGACTCTTTCTAGTTTAATTTTCTGTCTGCATTTTGCTGCTAAGGTGCATGAAAGATCTATGGAAAACAATCAGCTATGTTTGAGGAGTCACTTTTATTCTAAACTCTTGTCCTTAGTCACTTATAACTTCTTGAAAAATATTAGGTTTGGACCTAAAATTTCTCTAGCTGCCTTCAAGCCAACAATAAATTTTATTTTAGAAAACTTAAAGGGGGGAAAAAACTTAGCTCCTTTCAGTTATTAATATTTAAACCAACTGTGGTTCTTTATGCACAGAGAGAAAAAAGTAACATTTAAAGCCTTCTGCCCTTATTGATTAAAACCTGAAAAGGTTTCCATTGAATTGACCTCAGATGAGCATGGTTGCAGTCTGAATTTTTTTTTAGTTTTCTCTATCTGTACCTACATCCACGTGAGTAAAAGTGAGCAGTATTGCCTTTGTGACTTCTCTGTATAAACATCAATTTCCATGTGGATCCATGCAGATAAATAAGTCTTTTCATGGAACCAGACCATTGTTTAAGTCTTTCCTTACATGAACACATTTCTTTATGCTTGCTTTTAATTATGGCAGCAAGTCAATATGGCATCTCTCATATTTTTACATTATTCTCTCTCTCTCTCTCTCTCTCTCTCTCTCTCTCTCTCTCTCCATCTGTTCTTTGACTCCAGTAAACATTTTTTCTCTTAAAATGATGAACGCTAACATGGGTCTATTTTATAGGATACTATTTATCTAAACATTTCTTTCCACCTTCCTTATTTTAGCTCCTTTGTTCCCATGCCCTGTGATGTTAGATGGTGCCAACTTGTAAGCCATTTGAAGAATCTGCCATGTAAACTGAGTAAACTGAGGTTCCCACCTTCTCTCAACATGCTTTTAGAGTAGATGTGTTCTTCCTCAAATCACAACATTATCTGGAAGCCTCGGGTGTCCCAGGTCTGTCATCAGCATCTTCTTCCAGATTCCAAAACCCCTTTGCTCTTGTGGCCTCTCCCGTGTTTTGTGTCTTTTTAAAACTAGTTCTGTTGTGATTTCTGGAGGGAACAGATCTACTTCTTATAGCTTGAATTCCATCTTCCAACTTATCCTAGAAGTTGTGTATAAACTTTAATATGAGTGCAACGTAATTCTGCCTTGTAAGTGGTTCTGGTAAGCTGAAATGGGCAAAGAAAATTTGACCATGACATCCACGATTGATTCCTTATTATCTTAGGCAGAAAATAGGCTAAACTCTTCAGAACTACGTGTAATAGACAGAATAGCATTTTATACAATAACAAATTAAACGTATTCCAAAGCAGCAGTACTAATGCATCTAAGTTCCTGTGTTACTGAAATATTAAAGAATCATTTAATATCTTACATGTTAAGATGCAAAGTTAAAACCTTACCTGTAAAATATACAAATAAGTTAAAAGAGAATTATGTAATGTCTCTGCATGAGGTGGATAATTATTGATAACTTCCCAGCTCTAAGGTATTTGTTCTAAACCATGAACTAGAGGAACATTTGAAGTGAGTTTTATGGTACATTTTTTATTATACAATTCAACTTCTCCTAAAAGTACAATTAGAAGTTTATGAGAAAGGAATCAGAACTCATTAAAGAGTAAAGCTGATATCAAATTTCTAATTTGTGGACTTTCAAACTTTTAGCCTTCTAAATTTACTTCTGAAAAACATAAGTCATTCCAAATATGTTTTTTTGGAAAATGGGTCTATACTCCTTAAAAGTGCATAGAATGAGGAATGCTGGAAAAAAAGTATGGCAATTATATTCGGAATGAAGGTAACTGTAAATTGAAGAAAGGAGAATTAAAGAAAACAATTTTATTTATTTCAGCTTTCCACTGAATTTCTCATTTTGCATAAGCAGTCACACAGAAAATTAATTTAATACATGATTAAAATTTTGAAACATTTCTAATTATTTTGTTCTTCACTGATTCCTAAAGTGTTTTATGAGAATAAAATTCATGGTTATAGCCATTGAAAAGATGCATGTTTTTTTGCACTATCCAGAAATAGCATACATTATTCAGTCCTCCTCAGACAGTTATTGGAAATATGCTTGTACATTATCAAAGTGTTTCTGCATTGATATAATAATAATTATTCTTCTGTCCTGTGACATACAAGTTTTGAGTTTAGTCAACAGAGTTTAAATGTAACAACTTCTAGATTTGTCCCCATTCAATTAATAGTTGCAAATATCTTAGATATATATAAAGTAAAAGGTTACCATTTTTTAGAAGGATGACAAATTCTTTTGACTTTCAAAAATACAAAAACATAGTGCATGGATTTTATCTCAGAGAAATACTAACGTATGGCATATTGTAGTAAATTTCTATTTATGTGACATTCTCTCTCTTTAAAAAAAATTCAGGGGTTATATCATAACATTCGGTATTCAGAGTGATGTTTCTAAGGCCCTGCAAAATCTTGACTCTTAGATAAATGAATGCTTCTCAACCTGCCAGTTTCTCCCAGGATCCCAATCAATTAAGAACTTCTGAAAATAGGTCTCAGGCATAAATTTATTTTTAAAATTTCCCTAATCATAATGTGGATACAAGGTTGATAATTACTGACAAAGTTCATCAAATAGAGGTGTCTGTTATATCTCAATTGTTATTTTTCTGATAAATATATATATGATAAATAAATACATGTTTGCATATCAACTATTAATCAGAAATTTAATTCCAAATAATCCTGGATAAGTTTGTATTTTATATTTGTTTGTTTGATAGAATATATTAAAAATAAAAATTTAATCTAAATACACACTGTAGAAATGAGCTCCAAGGCCCTCAGAGAAACTATAGAGCAGAGAAAGGATTTATCTCAGTGATAAAACTCACCTACAGATCCTGACTGAAAATTAAATGACCTCAGATGAATTATTTGCTTTTTTCTTTTGTTTACTTCTGAATATTTCAATTTTTAAATAAAGTGATGCGTGTAAAACTAAAAAAAAAATAAAAAATAAGGAATAAAAATTTAATATAGAATAATAGGGTAAAACTAGGGTGCCTTGACATATATCATACAAGAGAATAAATATAAACTCACTGAGTTCCTCCAAAAACACTATGAACTTAAGGGACAAAACTACTGCCATTTTAAGGTAAGGAAACCAAAGCACCGAATAACAAAGTAACTTGCCCATAGTCACAGGAGAGGGAGGAACCAAGGATGAACCCAGACAGCCTGGCTTCAGAAGTCCCTTCCTTTACACTTACACCCATACTTTCCTACTCATATAGCAGTGATTTCCAATGAAAAATAACCTTCCTGGAACATCCATTCCAAAGGTGTCTTCCTTCTGAGTCTCATAACTCCTGAATTGTTTTCTATTACTACCTCTCAAGATAACCAGAGAAAATATTTTCATTCTTTTTTCTAAGGACAGTACCCCCGAGTCTTGGTCCCTATTATTTCTATGGGGTATCCTGGCTCAATTTACCACGTACACACAGTTCACCAGTAGCTCCTTCAAACAGCTTCTACTCTACAGCAACGTGAATGTGGCAGATGCTCCAAGTCCATGCCCATATCCCCTAAGGCCACCCAGAATTTACCTGCAGCTTTGGAAGAGAGCTTCCAAATTCACCTATGGCATCATTGCTCATGAACACTTGTCCTTCTGCCTAAGGGCTGTTACTGAGAGCAGGAGTGTCTAGACTCACACAAGTGGCAGGGAGTTGATGTTTCAAAAAGCAATCCTTTACCATGAAGGGAGGGAGAACAGTGGATAAGAACCCAAGATTCCTTCCTCCTTAGTGGTATAATTCTGTGTTGTGTTTTACACATTTTCTCAGAGGTTGCCCAGTGAGAGCCCTCTACCCTGTAGCCCATGGTGATCGCCCCCTTATTAATGCATCCCTTACTGGCTTTCCCTATTCCCACTTTGTGCTCCTGGGGTCACCTTTAAATAGATTACATGCACCAAATTCTTGATTCGGAGTCATTTCTTGGGGGAACCCAAACTAAGGTGATGATAGATCACTCTTCTGGTTCTCCCCTTCCATTCCTTGTTACTCTCTGTCCACCTCCTAAGGAAGCTCTTCTTGCTCTGTCCATTACTTGAAGGATGGTATCCTCAGGATGCTGCATGGACCCTATTCTCTTCTCACTTCCAGCGGGAGCTCATCCTTTCAAAATTAAATTATCTTAAATTACCATCTGTATGTTGATTGTTCCAAAATCATTAACTTCAGCTCACATGCCTCTCCTCTGTTTTATCATTGTCTTTCCAGTCAGTTATTCCACAGTATTAACTACACATTTAGGTTGTGTCTGGCACTGTTACGGCCATGAATATGAGATCTTCAAACACAAATCCTACCTCAGGGGGTTCACATCCCATTATGGAGAGAGAGAACACCAACAGACAATTACAAAGTATAACTGACAAGATTATCTACTGAGCATAATAGAAATACAATGGAAATTGTGTCAGAGATTCATGGAGTTGAAGGCGAACTTTGGCTAAGATGGCCCAGGAAGACCTTCTGCAAAGTTAGTACCTGAGATGAAACCTGAGTTTCCTCCCGTCCGTTGAACAATGCCATCAGGTACCAGATTGTCTTTGTGAGAGCTCCACTTAGGTGTCTAGTTATTGAAAACTGAGAACAACCAATACTAAATGTATGATTTTCACCCAGCTATGCTTTTTCTGCATTCTTCCCCATGGTCAATTCTATCGGTCCAGTTTCTCTGGACAAGGGAAAAATGAATGACCCATTTAAGTCTTGCTTTTATGATAAGTTAGGTGCGACCAGGGCAGTGTTTAATGTAGACTTAAGTATTCCTCACTATGAAGGCAGGACCCTTTGAGCATAACTTTGTCTCTGTGAATTAGATGTTGTAGTCTGGGTCATGGGAGCAGGTGCTCTTCTATCTGATTCTCTTGGCTGTTTCCTCCCCCAGATTTGAGGAGTTTATTTATACATATACACTATTCAGTACTCTGTGAAACATACTCTGTGAACATCTCTAGATCAAGACCCTCTGAAGACCTCTGGGTTTCTTTCTCTCTACAGGTCTCTTTCCTCTCTGATTCTCTGTCCTGGCAACTCTAGCCAGCTTGGTCTTCTGCTGATATTGGAGGAAGTAGTCAATTGATGTCAATTATATCCAGTTGATTGATGGTACTATTGAATTCAACTGTGTCCTTCCAGATTTTATGCCTCCTGGGTAGCATGTGTCTACTTCTGATAGGGGGTGTTTCCAGCTATAATAGATTCATTTATTTCTCCTGTATTTCTATCAGTTTTTCCTCATATATTTTGATGCTCTGTTTTTAGATGTATACACATTAAGGATTGCTATATCCTCTTGGAGAATTGACCCTTTATTGTTATATAACACCCCTCTTTACCCTTAATAATTTTTCTTGGGCTGAAATCTGCTCTGTCTGAAATTAATACCGTTACTTCTGCTTTCTCTTGAATAATACTAACATTGTATGTCTTTCTCCTTCCCTTTACTTTTAATCTATATCTGTCTTTATATTTTAAATAGGTTTCATCTAGACAGCAGACTTGGGTCTTATGGTCCACTATGAGCATCTCTTTTAATTGGTATACTTATAACGTTGACACTTAATATGATTATTGATGTAGTTGGATTAATATCTACCATATTTACTGAGATATAATTGACATAGAACTTTGTATAGTTTTAGGCATACAACATAATGATTTGATATATGTATATATTGTGAAGTGATTACCTCAAAAATTTAGTTAACATGCATCACCTCACATAGGCACTAATTACATTCTTTGTCATGAGAACTTTTAAGATCTTCTCTCCTAGCAACTTTCATATAAGCAATACAGTATTGTTGACTATATCACCATGCTGTGCATCACATCCCCAGAATTTATTCATCTTGTAACTGAAAGTTTGTGCCTTTTGACCACCTTCACACAAAGCTTTCTGTTTTTATTTGTCATCCTTGTGTTTGTTCCTATTTTTATCTTCCACTCTTTGTATGCCTTTTTTTTGTTTTAATTGAGCATTATATATATTCTATTTTCTCTTCTTTATTAGCATATCAGTCATATTTTTCTTTACCTTTTTAGTGGTTGCTCAAGAGTTGGCAATATACATTTACAACTGATTCAACTCCACATTCAAATAACATCATACCACTTTATAGATAGTGCAAGTACATTATAACAATAACAAATTCCTAATTCTTCTTTCCCAACCCTTGTATCATTACTGTCATACATTTTACTTATACATAAGACATATATATTTGCATAAATAATCAAATGCACTGTTGCTATTATTTCTAACAAAATGTTATCTGTTAGATGAATTAAAGGTAAGAAAAATAAAAGTTTTTATTTTACCTTAACTGATCCCTTCTTCCATACTCTTCCTTTCTTTGGGTAGATTCTACTTTCTGAACAATATCATTTTTCTTTCCCTTGAATAACTTATTTTAAAATTTCTTGCAAGAAAAGTCAACTGGCAACAAATTCTCCTAATTTTTGTTTATCTAAGTTAATCTTTATTCTCTTTCACATCTGAAAGATACTTTTGTTGATCATAGAGTTCTAGATTGGTGGGTTGTTTTTTTCTCTCAACAATTTAAATATTTCTTTCCATTTTCTTTTTGCTTGTATGGATTCTGAGGAGCTGACGTATGTAATTCTTATCTTTGCTCCTCTATAGGTAAGGTGTTTTTTCCTCTGGCTTCTATCAAGATTTTATCTTTGATTTTCTGAAGTTCGAGTAATATATGCCTAAGTGTACATTTTTTGGCATTTATCCTGCTTGGTGTTCTCTGAGCTTCCTGGATCTGTAGTTTACAATCTGACACTAACTGGGGAAAATTCTCAGTCCTTATTGCTTCAAATATTTCTTCTGTTCTTCTCTCTCTTCTTCTTCTGGTATTCTTTTATGCATATGTTACACATTTTATGTTATCCCACAGTTCTTGGATATTCTGTTCCATTATTTTTTGCCTTTTTTTCCTCTTCTCTTTTCTGTTTTGGAAGTTTCTCATGACATATCCTCTAGCTCAAAGATTCTTTCCTCAACTGTGTACAGTATATTAATGAGTCCATCAGAGGCATTCTTCACTTTTGTTACATTGTTTTTGTTCTCTAGCATTTTGCTTTGATTTTTTTCCTTAGAATTTTCATCTCTCTGCTCACATTACCCATATGTTCTTGCATGTTTCTACTCTTTCCATTAGAGCCCTTATTATATAGATCATAGTTGTTTTAAGTTCACAGTCTGACAATTCCAACATCCCTGCCATATCTGGATCTCAGTCTGACACTTTCTCTGACTCATTACATTGTGTTTTTTACCTTTCTGTTTGTGTTATAATTTTTCTTGAAAGGTGGACATGATATACTGGGTAAAAGGAACTGCAGTAAATAGATCTTTAGTAATGTAGTGGTAATGTGTGAGGGAAGGGAAGTGTTCTATAGTTCTACGATTAGTTCTGAGTCTTTTATTGAGCAAGTGCCCTTGGACTGTGAACTTCCACCAGTGTTTCTCAGTTATTATTCCCCTCCTAGGTGGGCCAGGATGGCTAGAGGGGGCTGGATTTGGATATTTCCCTTTCTTCATGTTCAAGGCTAGAGGGAACTAGAGTTGGGCATTTCCCTTCCCCCAAGCTTCTTAGGCTCTAATAAAACCCCAGTAAGGTAGGCTCTGGTAAAATAATTGCTCTTAAAGGCAAACATTGTTAAGAAGATAGAATGCTCTGATGTATTTCAAGATGCTTACTTTTCCTCTCTCCCTCCTGGAAGCCAAGGGGATTTTTCTTAGATCTCCACTGTGAGAATCTGTTAGAGTTCTAGGAAGTAAAGCTCACAAATGCATGGGAACCTCCCTATGACCATGTCCCCCTGAAGTTTTTAACTCACAGTCTGTCGATACTTAGTCTCCAGCAATTTGTCAATTACTGTTAATGTTTTCCTACCCCAGCACTTGTTCTCTGGGAGATTTCTGCTCAGGGGTTTCTGTGTAGGTTAGTTGTGATCCTCTGCATCTGCCTGTCTTTCCAAATTTGGAGGCAACAGTTTGCCCTGTGATCTCACATCTCTGAAGGATCTAAGAAGAGTTGTTGATTTTTCAGATTGCTCAGCTTTTCACATGTTGTCAGGAAGTAGTGGCCAATTCTGAACTCCTTAAATGACAGACCAGAAAACAGGAGTCTGATTCCACTTTGATTTTTATGCTACTTCATAGATTAACCTTCATACAAGTAAGGAAAAGAATAAAATTTTAAATATAAACTCACTTTTTAAATACTGTGATTAAAGTGCCATGAGCTGGATATACAGTTTTCTTGGTTGCTTTTTTATTTTATTTTTTTTCTAGTGTGATGTATATGGTTTGAAAAGAAAAGAAAAGAAGCAATTCAGTATATATAAGTCCTGGTATTAAATATATCTTCATTGAATACTATATTATGCTTTTAGCCAACACTGAAGAGTAACTTATAGGACTATATCCAGAAGCATGTTATTAAATATCCATGAAATAGAGATTTTATACTTTTTGGAGTCTTTGCTCACTTGGTAAGACTTCTTAGCAGAAAAGGGGGATATAAAATTTGGATCCCTTGTGAAACTTGATTCTATTTAAGAGGTGTCCCCCCCCAAATCAGGCATCAAATCAGTAGTCAGATATTTTAATGGACAACACTATGTTAATTTTAAGATGAGTTTTAGGAAAGGAGGACATTTCTGATATTAGAGAAACATACTCTTTGTTAAGAGTGCTTCTGTAGAGCCTGCTGTCCATGGAAAAAGGAGACTTTCACACACCTGGCCATCTCACTGTGGAGTTAACCCAGGTCAAAGGAAATTCTCCGAAAAGACAGTTCCCAATTATACCATCTCTTTAAAAGGTCATGTCACATTTAACCACAGCCTGACATGAATGTATTGAGCAAAACGTTTTTTAAAAAAATTTAAAACATTTGGCGCAATATGTGAAGAAATCAGATTAATACTTTACTTAGAGTATTTTTGAAGTGATTGTCATATGTGGGTACATCACTATTGACTAACCCAAAAACCTCTTTGCACTTAAATAGACAAGATGCAAATATATGTCCTCAACCTCCAATCAGGTCTCATTGCTCTCTCTTTTCCTTGGTTTCTTCTCTCTCTCTGTATCTCTCTCACACACACACATGCACACACACGTATACACACACAAACCAGAAAATCTAAATTCAGTTATCAAAATTCATCCCTTCTTGCATCTTATATTAATTGTTCACAAGTGTTAAAGAAAGTTTATATGGTGATCTCTGAGTTATTCAGATAAAACTTCAAAATATTTTCTAATTATATTCTGCTATATTAAATTAATTAGTTCTCTAATTTAATAATATTGTGTTACTGTGTAATCAGCTACAGAAGATAAATGATTGTTACACAAAGTCCTCAGTTTGATCCTTAATATAATGAATAAATATGAAATGGGACTTTTAAAATATTTATGTTTGTATTATTTTAAAAAATACTTATTTTTTAATATGAAACCATTGAGAAATCTAAAAGAAAATTGACCTGAAATTTTGCTTAGAATTAAGATTAAGAGTAAAAAGTAGTTATTTGATCATTCCACAGACAAAATATAGAAAGTTCAGAGTGAAATTCTCTATTATTATTAAAATTGCAAAATTTTATACCACAAAAACATTATTTCACTAAAACATAGAAAGGATAAAATTATCATTCTGTTCATGTTGCTCTTTGATGAATAGACTATGAAATATGTAAATGCAATTTAATATACAAAACAAAAATTAATATTAATTCCTTTACATGTATCAATACTTTTATTAAGATCATTGTCTGCATTTAATTATATTTTCATTTTGTTTGAAGCTCTAAAGTCTTACTAAAAATACCACTTAAAATACACTATAAAATAACAATTGTGGGCTTCCCTGATGGTGCAGTGGTTGGGAGTCCGCCTGCTGATGCAGGGGACGCGGGTTCGTGCCCCGGTCTGGGAGGATCCCACATACGTGGAGCGGCTGGGCCCGTGAGCCATAGCCACTGAGCCTGCGCGTCCAGAGCCTGTGCTCTGCAACGGGAGAGGCCACAACGGTGAGAGGCCCGTGTACTGCAAAAAAACAAACAAACAAAAAAAAAAAACAGTTTTTAGAATAATAGCCTTTTGTAATTAAAAAGGTTTTTTTGCGGAAAATCATATAATATTGTACCAAATATTTCATTAGTTTCCCGATATGTACTTTTTCAGAAGTTATCATTTATAACAGGGGAATTAATCCAGAAAATTCATCCTGAGTTATTTTTTCCCTACTGATCAATGGCAGAGCTAAATACTGATGCAATTGGAATATTTCCTACTTACATATATTTTTCCTGAGGATAGTTTGAAATTACTTACATTTCAGTCATTAATTTAAATAGCTTGTATCACAAAAAATTCAAACAGGACACACAGAGCAGCTCCTTGTTTATGGTTTACTTGTTGATTGATTAAGCCATTGATTGATTCACACCGTATGTACTTTCAGAAAGGCTTTAAGGCAGTTCGCATTAACGCACACGATGTAGTAAGATAAAATACAATTAAAGCTCAACTGGAGCTGGAGAGTGGGCCATTCTTTCACTCGTGTGTCTCTATCCTGCCTTCCTCCACAGGTCACACAGTGTTACTCAAAATCCCTAATTCTTTGAGAGAAAAAAAAGGACCCACCAAAGCGAGTTGAATCTCACTAAGACACATGGTGCTGAATGTTCTAGAATGTCCCCTGTGGGAATTCTGACCATTCATGGGTCTACAATTTGGGCAATTTTGCATCTGGCAGACGTATTTCACACGCGACCACCTGACTATTCTTGTATTATACCTCTTTGCAGACTCTTTTACTTCACTTTTTAAAGTGGAGAGGTTGTCTTCCTAATCACAAGCTCACACAGAAGGAATAAGAATTGGAATTTATAATACTAGTGTTGCAGAAGCTTAGAAAATGCAGACTGAAATGCTCTGTGTTGTGGGACCAACACCTGGTGGCCATCCAAGATAAATAGCCATAAGCACCTGGAGCAACGATGGAGAAAGCCACAGCCTCTGGCCAGGCCACCAACACATTCACTTTCTCAGGGAATCAACTCAAATAGGGCCTAATCAAAAGATAATTATAGCTACACATGATCTCTTGATTTGTCCTATTTGGTAACATAAAAATTTCCACCAATAAAATTATATATTCATTACTTTTATAAAAGTCTCCATTACTTGAGCAAATTTACTTGCTTCATAGATGTGTAGTTTTATACCACTTCTCAAAAGTGAGGCAACATGAAAATTTTCGCAGGATAAAAATTTGTCTACCTTGACAAACTGGTGGTTTACCCTTTTCTTTCCTAAAGCTGATTGGACAAGTGAATCCTAGAAAATGTCATCAGACCTCTGTGTTTTCCCTGAATTCTCTTCTGTCCCCTCTTCACTCAGACCACCAGTCAACTGATTATCCACCAGGTGCTTAGGGTGTGGAAGACCCATGCTAGATCCCAAAGACGCAAACCCTACAGCACCTATCTCCATCTAGGTGCTCCTGAAGCTCTAGGTCCATCGGAGTAGATGGTCCAAACAAGTAAGTAAGTAAATCAATAGGGAAATGATTAGAAACTGTGATGTGCATTACAAAAGCATGAGAACAGTGATGTGGAGTGAACCGCACAAGTCCCAGGTGGCTGGGCTGTGGGCTGGGCCCCCAGCAGGGTAAGAATCCAGAGGTAAGAGATGGGGGTGGGGGAGTGGATTAGGAATTAAAAGTGACTTCTAGAGGTTGTCATACCGAGTGAAGTAAGTCAGACAGAGAGAGACAAATATCATATGATATCGCTTATATGTGGAATCTAAGAAAATGGTACCAATGAGTTTATTTACAAAACAGATATAGAGTCACAGATGTATTTAAACAAACTTATGGTTACCAAGGGGGAAACGGGGTGCAGGGAGTGATAAATTGGGAGATTGGGATTGATATATACATACTACTACAGTATATATAAAATAGATAACTAATAACAACCTACTGTATAGCACAGGGAACTCTACTCAATACTCTGTAAGGCCTATATGGGAAAAGAATCTAAAAAAGAGTGCATATATGTATTCATATAACTGATTCACTTTGCTGTACAGCAGAAACTAACATAACATTGTAAATCAACTATACTCCAATAAAAATTATTTTTTTTAAAAAAGTGACTTCTAACTCTAAGACCCTGGGCTAATAACCTCTGACCTGTTTCCTCACACTGTGACTATTGAACTTGACATATAGTACAGTTGGAGTGAGTAAATATTTAGTCTGTTCACCTTCCCTTTCCATTGCTCTCCCTTTTACAGGGCACTTCTTCTCACCTCCATTCATACCCCCACCTGCATTTCTCTCTATTCTTAAAGAACTCACTGGGTCCAACCCAGGACTCATTCTACTCTTTAAGTTCTTTCTAATCCGATGAACCCCATATATACCTGAGTTCATCTAAACAGGAGATGTGCCCTATGTCAACATAGCCTTTAGTCCAGCTTTTCCTTAAGTCAGCCACACAGGAGTCCAAACTGGGGAGCTATGGAAGGAGACAGTCACAGAGAACACTGCCGCTTCCAGCTTCAGAGCAACAAACCTACACATGGCCTGTGACCATTCCAGGGCTTTTGCTGTACTGATGAGGGCACATCCTTTTTACCTGAGGATTAGCTACCAGTGCTCCCAGTCACAGGTGATCCAGGGTCCTCGATTCTTCTGTTACAGACAAACTGGCCCTCGAATTTTATGTGTAATATATATATACCTGCACTCCCCACTAGTGAGAGTTATTGTATTTTTTATTATAAATCTGTGTTGTAGACAGAATAATGCCCCTCAAAAATGTCCACATTCTAATCCCTTGGTCCTGAGAATGTCACCTTACATGAAAAACCAGGGGCTTTGCAGATGAGATTACATTAAGGATCTTGAGATGGGGAGAAAATCCTGGATTTCCTGAGTGAGTCCAATCTAATGAAATAAGTCCTTGAAAGCAGATAACCTTTCCAGGCTGTGGTCAGAGAACTACGTGACCACAGAAGATGGATCAGAGAAATACAATGCTGCTGGCTTGGAAGAAGAAGGGAGGATGTTTTGTATTCTTTCATGGATGGTCAGTCAGGTATGACCAGAAGAAGACACACAGGAGAGATTCAGGAAAGCAAAGTGTATCTCACTACAGGTCCTAGAGAGACAGAGTTACCGTACATCATGAGGGGGTCACATGGAGGGAAGACGAAAGGAGATGACTCCACCCAGTAGGGGGAGAGCCCAGAGTGAGGACCCTGGACCAGTGCCTTTAACGGGGTCAGGGTGAAGTACATGAGCAAAGGGCACGAGGGGGTCTCATTGGTGCATGTGAATGTCACTAGGTCACAGTCAGGGGAGGGCAAGAGGGGAAGCTGGTCCCCTGGGAGGAGTATTCACAGTGTGTTGGTGGGAACCTTCAGGCAGCAGGAAAATACTGTAAGTTAAAATTCATAAAACTGACCTAAATGGGAAGGAAACCTAACAAAGAGTCGATATATGTATATGTATGATTGATTCACTTTGCTGTACGACAAGAAAATAACACAACATTGTAAAGCAACTGTGCTCCAACAAAAATTAATTTTAAAAAATTAAATAGATAAGTCAATATAATTTATTTATTTTTGTGGTGCTTCAACATCAACAATACTAATTGGGATGGATGACACTTGCCACCTGGGTTGTGGAGAAATTTAGGTGACTAGGACCATGTGACATAGCCCCTGAAGGCAAACTTTGATAAAGGCAACAACTAGGAAGAGTCCCGTTAGGCATATGATGAGGGTTTAGTTCCCACTTAGTACTTTGTGGGAAGAAGTACTCAGGCTCCTCTCGATTAAGGGAATCTGTTGGAAGATTTGGTTATGTTATGAAAGACCTTTAACTCTTGGCCTATTCCTCATACCTTGGCCTGCATCCGCGTTTTATGTACATTCAGCTGGAGGTACCCTGAATGGCACAAACCCCTCCTTCCCTGGCTAGTAAAGCCAGTCACGAGCCAGTCTCTTACCCACACCCTTGGCCCCTGGGGACCCTGGCAAATATGGGAGAAACGTCTGACGTCCAAAGCTGCCAGGGGTGCTGATATAACCAATGACCCTCCTAACATATGTCAGCCTGACCACTCTCCTCCCTTCAGTCCCCTCCCAGTGCTACAGAGGCAGAGGATCCCCATGCGGGCTCTATCTGGAGATATGCCAAGGTTGAAATCTCTGTTCATCACCTCTGGATGTGACCTTGGGCAATTACTGAGCCTCCCTTGACTTTAGCTTTGTCCTCTCTAAGATGGGGATAATAAGTAGTATCCACCTTCTTGTGTTACCATGAGAATTAAATGAGTTGATATATTTAACTGCTTAGAAAGAGGGTGAGCATGTAGTTAGGGCCAGTAAGCTGTATTTTTCCCATGGTAATTATACCTCCTGACATTCATCTGAAAGGGGAAAATTTAGAGGAAAAACAAAAGCAGTCAAAAAACACAAGCACAAAAAACATTGGTTTAGATGCAGAAAATTTTAGGACAGAAAGAATTGTAGATATACTATCTAATCCAAATTCCTCATTTTCTGTTTTGTACTGAGTACCCTCAGTGAGTTAGCAGCAGGACCTGGCTGGAATCAAAAATGGAACCAAGTGCTGGATCAATGCCCTTTCTATACCACTGAGACTTCTCTGCAGACTCTTCTTCCAGAATCCAAGTGGAGAATTTATTTGAAAACCACCAGGGAAAACCAGGGTGACAGCATGTACATTCTGATGAGATATATTTGCTTTTCTCTCTTATAATTCATTTTTTATTTCTAGTTTTCTACCTATGATAAAAAAGAGGAAGAACTACTTACTATCAACTATTCCACATTGTGAAGAGACATTAAATTGTCTATAAACATCTTCTAAATCAGCCTGGATAAAGAAAAACCATCTAAGTCATTTATCTTCTGCAGCACACCAAGTTCTGACAACTCTGTAAATGTCACAAGACAAAGATTTTGTTGTCACCTGTTGGGTTCAACAGGTCTTTGAACTCTTCATATGAGAAGGGCTTTTAAAAAATCCCTCAAACACCAGGTCACACACACAAAGACAATTATACCAACGAAACAGTTAGAATTAGGAGGTCTAGCTCTCATTCTAGGCGCTTACCAAGAGTACGCTAAGTAAAATGGGTAAATATTTACATGATGAGGATTGAGAGATGCATGAGAATTGCCCTTTAAAAGTCAAAAATTTCCTTTTGCCCCCAAGAAAATAAAATTTTATTTCTTGGGTACCTGGAAGCAGAATATATATATAGGGCTGACCTTCCTGATTTTAAATTACTGAGATAAGCTTGGGGTCAAATAAAAATATATCTCTTGTCACAGATGTAGAGAACAAACTTATGGTTACCAAGGTGGGGAGGGATAAATTGGGAGATAGAGATTGACATATACACACTACTATATATAAAATTGATAACTAATAAGAACCTACTGAATAGCACAAGGGACTCTACTCAATACTTTGCAATGACCTACATGGGAATAGAATCTAAAAAAGAGTGGATTTATGTATATGTGTAACTGATTCACTTTGCCATATAACAGAAACTAACAAAACATTGTAAATCAACTATATTCTAATAAAAATTAATTAAAAAAAGAAAATGTAGGGACTTTCCCGGTGGTCCAGTGGTAAAGAATCCACCTTCCAATGCAGGGGATGCAGGTTTTCTCCCTGATCCGGGCACTAAGATCTCACAGGCCACGGGGCAACGAAGCCCGTGCGCCACAACTACTGAGCCCCTGCACCTAAACCAAACATCCCGCATGCTGCAACTAAGACCCAACACAGCCAAAAATAAAAAACAAATAAATTAATAAATAAAAATATATATATATATATTTTTTTTCTTTGCAGTACACGGGCCTCTCACTGTTGTGGCCTCTCCCATTGTGGAGCACAGGCTCCGGACGCGCAGGCTCAGCGGCCATGGCCCACGGGCCCAGCTACTCCGCGGCACGTGGGATCCTCCAGGACCGGGGCACAAACCCGTGTCCCCAGCACCGGCAGGTGGACTCTCAACCACTGCGCCACCAGGGAAGCCCAATAAAATATTTTTAAAAAGAGAAAAAGTACCTCTTACCCCAGATGTGCAAATTATAAATGTTTTAAGTTTCTTTTTGCTTCCCAGGCTCTTGCTAAGGTGCTATTTGGTCCCTATGCACTGGGTCGGTTCCTCTCTCCCCAGCCCAGTTTAGCTCATTACTTTTTGTTTGTTTAGCTTGGCTTATTCCTGTTGTTTCCCAACCTCAACTTCAGGTGTCACTTCCTCCAAGACACCTAGCTGACCCTCACTGTAGAGGGCTGGGGGTTCTTCTATATGAGACCCTGTTCAACCACTGTCATAATGATTATCACACTGTGTCTCCATTGTTTTGTCTATCTGTTCCTCTGAGCAGTGAACTCCTAGAGCACAGGAGTCTTCCATCTCTGTCTCCATGGCACAGAACACAACTCCTGGGGCATAATGGACGTTCGGAGAAGACTTTACTCAAACTCCAGCCCTTTCTACTCTCTGACACCATCAGGGCACATGCGCTAGCTTCCATACCAACCCTTTATTATCCCCTCATGAAAGAGTTATTCGAATGCAAGTGATGGAGGGTCAGGTTCTAAGGGTAGCACTCCATCAACTTGGATATACAATAAACAAAGAGATACTATGAAGCCACTCTAACTAGTAACAGATGGCTTGTAAAACACCTCATGTCAGATTACAATTTATAGGTGTTTTACTAATCTGGAGCTGATAAACTAGTACTCATGGATAAGGAAAAAGAAAGTTCTGTGGAACAGATATGTCCCCAAAACACATGAAGACACAAATATTACCTTGGCTCGAGCATATTACCTATGCTCCCCCATATTACCCATGTTAAACACAAAGATATGGGGTGAGGGGAGCAACTCTCAAGAATCCCAAGTTAAATGTTACTTTACAATAATATAAGTGTCTGCCTATAGCAAATATATAATGACTCTCCTCCAAGGTATGCTAAGTACTAACCATAGAGGGGTAAGGTATAGTGAATTCAGGAACTACTTCTGCTATATCTACTTAGATTTATTTGGTAGCCAAGTCTACCCTGTTTTCCTGACTGTGATTTTAAAAATGTAAATGTTGACTCATACTAGAAACCCAGATCACAGTCCGAGTTCACAGAACCACAACAGGAGTTGAGTAAAATCGGTTGAGGAATTAACATCAAGAGAAACTTTAGGAGATGAACTCTAAGCTGAAAAGAAATGTTCTGCCTTTGTTCCATGGTCATCAAAGTGCATGGAGTGCACCTAATGACCATCCACGTGGAGGGATCCATCCTGTAGTCAGTTGTCTCCTGGCAGTCATGTGTGTACAGAGCACCAAACTGGAGATGTCAGCCCCCTTAAGGGAGAGCCAGATGTCAGTGCAGGGTTTCAGAATCAACACTGGCAGAGAGAGATGATGCTTTAAAATCAAAATGCTGTTCAGAATTTTTAAACATCTACTTTCTCCATGGAGGTCAGTGCTGATGGCATCTCCCATAGTAATTCAGTCCTATGAAACCCCAGTTTGATGTTCAGTTCTGTTGTGGTGCATTTGCTATTACCCTGTGTGAGGGTGTGGACCTCACAGGGGGAGCTGGGCAGGGAACATAAAGGCCAGGCTCCAGCCTGGCCCCCATATTGCACTTGGGTGCAGGAAGCTCTCTGCACTGAGTTTCGTCCAGTGACGATGACAATGAGTGAGGACCTCAGCCCAGAGAGTCCACCAGAGAGAAATATCTGTCAGGATCCCTTGGGGTGTTTGAAACAGAAGAGAGCATGAGAAATGGACATTGACAAGGAGTGAAGGATGATTAAAAGCATCAGATATGAAAACCAGGGTGCAGTTTTACCTCAATTGTTTCAATGCTGCTCTCTCATTAAAGTCCATGAGCAACAAATGTCTACATCTTAAGGCTTAAGGAGACTCATAAGAGTGAAGGCAACTAACTTATGCAATAAGTTGCAATAATTTTTCTGAGATATCGAGGCCTCACTATCGTCTGTCCCTGGGTGAGGTAAATCATAAGAACGTTACTTTTCTACACTGATGTCCCCCGTGAGCCCCCATCCAAGCCCATGTGAGCAAAGCTTCAATAGCAGCTTTCCGTGAATGTGATTTACTGGCTCATGGAGAACTGACAGGAATGCTATGGACTTGCACATCAATGTCTCAGTCTTTTGTGTAAAAACCATCAACATCACATAAAAGGTATACAATTAAACATGCGGGATGTTACAAAAGGCAAAGTTCCACATATAACAGAAAATGTGCCAGCCCTCTTGGGAAAACAGAGCCCATCAGTAAAGTGGGTTATATTTTTACTCTGAAATTACTGGTTAAAATCAGAAAGTAAACAGGAGAGAGAAAAAGGGAGAGATGAGAGAATTTCATTATATTTGGATTTTTAGTTCATGTATAATTACTTTTGTAGGCTGTTGGATTTTTTCCATTGGGATATGGAATTGGTCCAATAGTTTTTATTTAATAATAACTATATTATGAGATCAGCAGAGATATCGTGCGTGTATTAAGGACTTTGTTCTTTTTATCCTACAAGCACTGAAAAAAATTATTGGAAGGTTTTATTAAGGGCAAGACATGATTAAATTTACTTCAGAATCTAAAAGAACATTCCCCATAGAGTACAGAAAACGGATTAGAGGATCAAGAAAGCTTGTGTTGTTGGATTGGACTAGTTCCATGTTCCTCTTTGGCATTAAATGTCATGATTCTAAGATGAGGGTCTCAAAGCAGCCTTTTTTCCTTGTATGTGAGTCACATGAACTTGACCAAAAGTTACATTCTGTAAAAACCCTTCAAGGAATGGTATTACTTTTTCCAAAGATGCAAAGAACAGCTTTGAATCTATAAGACAGCAGGAATTCTAAGAGGCCAACAACAAATTCAAACAGGGTATTCAACAAATTCTGCAGCCAACAGAATATCAGTGTTCTGTATCGAATGCCTTTCAGGATGGCGAGATTTCAAGAAAGTTTATATGACAACTGCAAAGATCAAGATCGTATTGTGTTGTAGGTCATTTTAGAAACAGTATGATATATATATATATATATATATGTCATTTGCCAAAACTGAGAATTTCAATATAGGCCATTTACTAAAAGGATGGAAATTGTGTGGATGAACTAACTTAGTACTTTCATTGGACCAAACTCAAGGAGGTTTTGTGAATACTCAGATGTACCTTTCCCCCAATCAATCAGCTATGAAGTTCTGGTTATCTATTGCTGAGTAACAGCTAACTGTATTAAAACAATTTGTCATCATCTCTCACAGCTCTGCCAATTGATTCACAGTTCTGGTTCATCTGGGTATCTCCTTCTTGGGGTCCCCATCAGTTGAGGCAGGTCAGGGCTGAGCCTGGAGACATCTGAAGCCCTCTTACTACATGCTTGGCATCAGTCCTGGACCCAAGATGGATAGAAAAGCTGGGGGTAGGCCAAGCACCTCTTTCCATTTGTTAAAAACAATCTTGGGATCCTTGCATACACAGTAGTTTCAAGGGGTCAGACATCTTACATGGCATTTGGATTGCACCAGCGCAAGTGGTCTGAGAAATCATGGCACAAGTTTCATAGTGTCATTTAGGTTTCTTGTAACTTCGTCTCAGAAGTCAGACAGCATCACTGACACTACATTCTTTCGGTTACACAGAGTCAGCTTGACTTAATGTAAGAGAGAGCTACCCAAGGGGCGTGAATGCCAGTAGGCATGGTTAGGCATGGTTCATTGTGTCATTGTTCATCAGGGCCATCTGGAAGACTAGTTACAAGGAGGTTATATACATCTACTGGAGGCTAGTGGAGCAAAGAAGCTGTGACAATAAGGGAGTATAGGTTTTCAGCCGAATTTCTTTGAATAAGAGGGATGTGTGTTACACAGTAAATCAGTGCCGTGATGCCTCATTGAGCACACCCCATACTGGAAGCCAGTTTAATTAAAAAGGAAACTCATTATTATTTAATATTTGTTCATATTTTGGGAGGAAGCAGAGAGTAAGATAGGCACTGAGCATCGCTATATCTTCCTCCTAGAAAAGGATTAAACAACTGAAATATCTCTTGGAGTCAGCAGGTTAAATTTACTTGATAAACATTTCAGGAATGGTTATTTATTGCCAGGAAGTGAGGAACCAGCCCACTTCTTAGAATCTATCAGACCCTTGAACAGTCCCAGCAATCAAGGAAACTAGTAAATGATTTACCTGGAGACCAGAAATGTCATTTGCCTCTATCACCAATCAGGAAGATGTCCTCTTGAGATGTTGTAAAATGTGCTGCCTGGTAAAAATTAGCCACGATGAATGGATCTCTTTCTCCTCATTTTCCTCATCCTTTGGTGGCTACTGTCACAGGAATCACTCCAGAAACTCAAAAGCCCCAGGGCCTTTCTGTTAAACGCTGCAGTTATCTAAATTCTCATGATTACGAAAGCTGAATGTCAAAAGAAAAAGAACAATTCCAAAAGTGCTCTAAAAGTACCTCCTTGTTTAATTTGTCTGCCAGACAAGTCGGCTAGTCTCCAGCAGGACAGAAGCCGCCAGCAGGACAGAAGCCGCCTTTGCAGGAAGTGTGGAAGCCGATGACTAATACAAAGCAACTCGACGTGAGAATTTAAGTCAGGAAAGAAAAATGCATATGCGATTGGAATCCCAAGAAGGAGAATCTCTGTGGGCACCAGGAATGATTCCAAACTCTGGAGAAGAGCCTGTGAGGCCCGAGGCCCCAGGAAGACCTGGGCTTAGATGCTCAGGGGGAACCTCAGCCATGGGAAGACCCGCCCACCACCGGGCCCCGCCAGTGGGGTTCTGGGGCTGTGGAGGGGAGGTCCTTTGCCACCTGCTGGGCCACTGAAGACCCAGGAAGGTGCAGCGATAAGCAGTAGGACAAGAGGGATGCTGCACACATGCACAGAAGGTAGAAGCACCTGAGGACGAGCTAGTTTATGGACGTGTTCTCAGGGGATGAGACTCAATGTGGATTTGCAAATACGTGAAAGAAAGTCATCAGGTTACTCACGTGCCACATATTTAAGCTTTTCCTTTTTTGCTAGTTCTAGAAGTCTGAAGTGAGTCAGTGTATAAATTGACTCTGTCTTGGAGCAGTTTAACAAACAGGAATAGATACGCAAGGCAAGCAGCACATCTCCACCTGGAGGACCAGGAGAGCAGCCGAAGGCGGGGCAGGCAACCAGGCTCATTTCTCTTCTCACCAAAGTCCTCTTTGTGTTGGGCAAAGGGGATGCTCTGTGTCACCTCCCAGGGAAGGACGTGCTGGGGTGCTGGCGCCTTCAGGGCCCGGGCACCCTCACTCCTCAACCAGGGACATCACGCATGCTAGTGAAATGGCACATTCAGGCCCAACCTGACCTCAGGAAACAAAAGTATGTTTGGCTCTGAATGGACTCTGTCAACACAAGGACTGTTCCCAGCAGCCGTGCAAGGCTATTAGTGAACACAGTCAGCACTATTCTTGGTTGATTTATTTCTCCTTATTTCACTTTGCTAAGTCTCCCCAAATTCCCAGGATCAACAGAAGAATGCAGTGTGGGGAGGGGTAGACACAGAACCCTGCGCTGGGCCTTAGGACTTGTTTCTAGAACTTTGTAGTTTTACAGCCTTGCTTGTCAACTCCATCCCTTTGGATTTCATCCTCCTTAAACAAAAACACAGGGTTTGGACCAGCAGATCTCTGACCCTCTGTGGCATTTAGAGGAAGCCATGAATGATCATGAAGCATAATCAGGATATTGTTGATTTCATTCATTCATCATTCACTTATTCCATATATGGCTTTAAAGCCTGATATATGCCAGAAAGTTATGATAACAGAGATGATACAATGTAGCCCTGGTTCTCAAGCACCCACCACCATAATGAAGAAACAGAGGCACAATGTCTTTGATTATGTTAACTGATATATTAAAAGTAATTAAAGTTTAATGTTTACTAGAAAAAAAGAATGACCTCTGACCTGACTCTTCACAATTTGACACCACTTGATTCCACGGCTGTCAAAGACCCACACCCATGAAGCTTCTGTGATAACGGGAGGAGTGAAACCAGGCATCTCTTAATACAGCTTGTAGGGGTTCAATGAAACAATAGCTCATCAGGTGAGCAGGACAGATTAAAGTCCTACTACCTTCTCTGTCACACTTTTGACAGGTCACTAAACCCTGAGACAGTTATAGGATCCAACTCAGAAATTAAGACGTCTAAAGGATACCCCCAAAGTGAGACTTCAATAAAAGTATGACAAACACTCTACATGACACGCGACATTCCCCCAGCCACTGTCACGTGAGATATTGCATTTGATTATCTCAGAATCGTGTGAGGTACACAAATGAGAACAAGCTAGGTTCTGGGAGTTCAGTCTTCCCAAATTTTCCCAGCTGGTAAATGGTCTCCGTGAATTTCTTTCAGGTGGAAATGCCGTCCTGTTTGTTGAAACAAAGGATGCCAACCCCAACCTGGCCTTCGTTCACTTAATGCTTTTACCTGGGGTTCACTACTTGGGGTGTGTTATCAGAAGTCCCGCTCACAGGCACAACAGAACAGCTTCTCATGATGAACTCTAGCCTGCTCCCCCAAGGCAGCCACTTTAGCATTTATAGCCACTTCTCAATCCTCTTGGCTTTTGCCCTGTGTCGCTTTTGCTTGACCTCTAGAGTTCAAGCTGTTCTGTGCTGGGTTTTGCTTTTTTTGTTTTTGTTTTTGTTTTCTTTTCCACTAGGCATGCTCTGTGAGGCATCAGCTCTCTGCACAGAGTGAGCTCAGGGTGACTGTCATTCGAATCTATGGGCAAAGGTCTAGAGAGAGACCATGCTTCACGGAGAAGCTCAACACACTAAGCTGTTCGCAGGTCATCAGGGAGAGGACTCAGATGTCAAGGGCGATCAGAAGTGCTCCTATAAGGTCAGAGCTGAGAACCACAGACTCCAGTAAACTGGAAGGAGAGGGGGTTGGCTGGGCTTGGCTCTGTCACCATCCCACTCCCACGTTAGCACGGGAGGGGAAAGGCAAGGCTGTGAGAAAGTCTAGGGACAGGCCCTGGATGGCCCAGAGCGTGTGGGCAGTGCTGGGTCCTGCAGACATGCCTCCTAATTCCCAGCCCAGAGTCCTTTGACTTCCCTGGGACCCTGTGCCTGGCTTTTCCCTTTGTCATTTACAATGACCATATTTATCCAAGAATGGTGCCCATGGGGCTTTTCAGAGGACCTTGGGGAAAGGGTATTTCTTGCAAGGTCAGGATCCTTGACACTTAGAGCTGAAGACTGACGTGAGACTAAATCACACCAGCCACTTGTTCCCAACAGATACGCACTCAGGGCTTGTTGTGGGAGCCTTGCAGGTGGAGCTGGTGCACGTTCTCTGCAGCCCTTACTTCTCCTGAGCTGCAGGAGGCTGAATGCAGTCATTCCGGGGATGAGAAGTGAACCGGGGAGTCTCAGCTTTCCTCCACGTCCAACAGCCTCTGATGGGGCGGGTCCCACACAGGCTGGGGCTGAGACCCGGGGCTGATGAATCAGCAGAACAGGGCAAGTGCGTGAGTGCACGTGTGTGTGTGTGTGCATGTGTGTGTGTGTGCATGTGCGTGTGAAGGGGAGGGGGGACAGAGAGGTGGGGTGGGAAATGCCTCTGAGAGTATGTGTGTTTTTAGCATAGGTTTGAAAATGTGTTTGCTGAGTGGATGATGAGTGTAAGAGAGTGTGAGTGGGTGCGTATGAGAGTGTGCAAGTGTGTCTGTGAGCACCTTGTGAGTTTGTGTGGACGCGAGTGAACCGTATATGAAAATGCAAGATTGTACTTGTGACTAGACGGATGGGTGTAAGCGTGTAGGAGAGCGTGAGAGTGTATTTGTGTGTCTGTGAGTGAGTATGAGTATGTGGATGTGAGAGAGCTTCTGTGTGAAAGGGGATGTGTGTTTGCGTGTTCTATAGGATTGGGGAAATGTGGTGAGAAGGGACATAGAGTCAGGCATTTTCCTAGGAAAACACAGACCCTGGCATTTCCCCTAACTCATGCTCGCATGTCTTGCTGAACCACAGGCCCCGAAAGCCTGTAAAAATGATGTGGCAACCCTACAAATGAAAAATAGGATCCCTTGTAAATACAGCATCCCAGTGTGCATTCTTGTCCTGGACCTGCAGGAACTTTACCTTGCGGGCAGCTCTCAATCAGGAGTGGGTTTGCAGTGTGGCTGGAAAGAGTCCGCTAGAACCACCTGTGCAGATCTGGTGTCCTGCTCTCTTGTTTTTTCAGCCTGTCCTGTAGTCCCTTCGTACTTTCAGAACATATGATGCTGATCACTTCTGGGCAATAACTTTCAAATAGAAATGATTTGGAAAAGGTCTGTTTGCTTGTTTTAGATTCTGCTTCCATACACCTGTTAAAGCAACTTACGTAACAAAATCAGCAGAGACTAGAAAAATTTATGAATTTGCTGTTTCTGTTTTGCCCTGAAGGAATCCCCATAATTGGGCACTGGCAGCTCATTTGAAATTGTTAACCGGGGAGCACGGCTGCACTATTTTCCCTTGTAGACAGAACACCCCTCCCCTGCTGGGGAAGGTCTTTCTCTCATGGGCATTGAAGGGCTGCCGTGGAGCAAAGGAAAACCCTCATCACAGCCACCTCTTCTGCCTAATCTCTCTGAGAAAATGAGTGTTGTCAGCTCACATCCCCCCAGACAGCTTCTTTCAATCCAGGACTTCTCTAGAAGAAGGAAATGCATTCACCTAGGGAGAAGGCAAAGATGCAGGAACAAGGAAAGAAGACAGACTGTTGGAACGTCCCATGGGTGAGAACCTGGGCCAAGGAGTCAGGACCCAAGGTTTCCTCTTCAGGCTTGCATCCTGACATGTGATTCCAATTCTGAAATATTGACATCCCATATAGATATATTTAATAATTATTTTGAGAAATCTTGCCTTAGTCTATGAGAATCAAAGATCATGTTATAAAAGTCTATTTAACTACAGACTTTTGAGTCACAAACAAAGAGCTATCAGTGGTAGCACCTCAACATGGGTAAGTTGCTGTGTCGATGATGCTGAACTACAGGCCCAGGCAAATGGGGATGGAGACATTTCAACCTTTCCATTGGCCTTTGTCTTGGGTCCATTCTGCAGCTCCCTACGGTGGCCACTGCGGTCATGGTGTCAGGAGATGACCTATACAAAGAGGAGGCAGAGCTGGGTCAGGGTCTCCGTGCTCCCAGACATTGTGACCCCGCCCTGTAATTACTTGGTCTTGGCCGCTTTTTCTTTTCTGAAAATGCAAATAATGCCTCTCCTTTATCTATTCATATCGGTATATGTGTCATTATTGATATAGTTGATCCTACTGGAAGAATATTCCTCCTGATTTGTTTCTTTATGGATTTTCGCTTTTACGACCCCCATGGTTCTAAGATTTAACCCAGAGCCAAAGAGAACATACCTGCTAATACTGAGAAAGGCATTTCAGTGTCATTTCTAACATTTTAAGAAGCCAAGATATTTTCATTTCCAAGAAGAACAGCACCTGCAGCAGGGACTATGCCTTGAGCTTTTCTTACTGACTAAAAATAGAGACCCGGGGCTTCCCTGGTGGCACAGTGGTTGAGAGTCCACCTGCCGATGCAGGGGACACGGGTTCGTGCCCCGGTCCGGGAGGATCCCACATGCCGCGGAGCGGCTGCGCCCTTGAGCCATGGCCGCTGAGCCTGCGCGTCCGGAGCCTGTGCTCCACAACGGGAGAGGCCACAACAGTACAACAGTGAGAGGCCCGCGTACCGCAAAAAAAAAAAAAAAAAAAAAAAAGAGACCCGGAAGGATTTTTAAAACCTCTAGATTGAAGAATGTGGGGAAGACTGCAGTTCCACATATTAGTGACGTCTCTGGAAAGTTACCTGGGTCATCTGTACAGGGCCTGTCTTAATCTCTCTACACCAACACCGATGGACTTGTACTGGTTTCCTCCAGCCTCAGAAAGTCAACCCAACATTCTCCGGTTAGGTGTGTGCTACAAAGAATTGAGGGAGAAACAAGGAAGACAAAACTAAGATTCCACATTGAACACTAGAGTGTTTTTCACTGTAAGGTCACTACATTCAGATGAAAATCCCTGTATATATTGCTGTATGGTGACCAGGCCTTGTGTCCAGTGAGAAAGGTATCTCCTTCAGTGAAGCTGAATATGAATGTTTTAGCTTTAAGTTCCTTAAAGAGAAACCAGATTGCTGGTTCTGAGAAGATACTGAAACTAAAAGATCAGTGTGATGTTTAGATAAAAAAATTCAGACTTCCAAAATGGTATATTCTGGAGCATGGAATTTAGAAGAAGCAAAGTACTTTTAGTGAATGCTGGAGTGAAATTTAAAAATGTGCATCCTGGCATAGTTGAAAGATTTTGTTTTTGGAATGTATGGAAAGTGCAAGTACAGTATTGTGTTACCCTACTGATACAGGTCCCAGGAACATAATGAAAAGAAGAAAGAATGCATTCATATATACCAATTTAGACATTAAGAGAGGAAGCTCATTGAAGGAAAGCTATAAGACATCTAATTGCCAATCAATGAATTATAAATTAAACTCTCATCTAAACAGAGATACATCTATTTAAGTAGAGCTAAAAATAAGAGTATTTCTCATATTGTTCTAAGTGTACCACAACCATTTTAGTTTTGTATTCATTGTCTCCATAGTATTTTGGACAACTTGATACGCGCTTTCCATGTTCTGAAACGAGTAGCGGAATTTGAAGCTGTGGAAGAGTACCGTACCATTGCCTACACTCAGAAAAACCGTTGCCACTGAGGCGAATTTGCTACTCTTAAACATACCTTCTTGCAGCTGTGTGTTTTAGTCAAGAATGTAAGCTTGCTTAGTGGAAGGTAAACCACACTGCTTGGATATTCCATTTGCTTTGAAAGATACAAAGAATAAAATACAGGTACTGAGTTGGTTCCACAGTTGCTGCCATGACAAAGGACCAAAAATACAGAGGCTTAAAACAGCAAATTTATTACCTCACAATTCTGTAGGCTGGAACCAAGGTGTCAGCAGAGCTGTGTTCTTTGCTGGACACTGTGGAGCTTCACTCCTAGGCTCCTGATGACGGTTGGCAGAATTCAGCACCAGGTGGCTGCAGCTTTGAGGTCCCCATTTCCTTGCTAGCTTTTGCCTGGAGGTCATTCTTAGCTTCTAGAGGACACCTGAATTCCCTGGTGCATGACTGCCTTCATTTTCAAAGCCAGTGTCAAATCCCTCTCAGGCGTCAAATCTCTCGACATTCCTTTCTGCCTCAGCAGAACACAGTTCTCTGCTTTTATGGGCTCATGTGATCTGATTGGGCCCACCTGGACAATCCAGGAGGATCACCCCATTATAAGGTCCAGAAATTTAATTAGATCTGGCAAATCCCTTTTTATTTTTAAGTGTACATTTCTTTAATTTTTAAAAGCATGCACAAGAGAAGCCATGTGTTTCACATAAGAATGTACACATTAATAAAGCATTCCTTAGTTTTCTAAAACTATTATAGCAGTCTGAAATTTATTGATTAAATATATCCAAATTTTTAATGTTAAATTGAAATCCCTAAAACTACTGGACATGCTAGATTTTTTCCAAAACCAAAAGAACAGAGACTCTGAATATGGTGTGTACTAAATAAAATTTGTTTTTAGCTCTACTGAATATATTCTATAAGATGCACCATTATTGTGCCTTTACAAACAGGTTAACTTTCTTTAAAAACTGACCAAAATTTTCAACACTTATAGCGCTATATGACAGATTACCATGCAACACTATTCTCATTGTGTGATTATAGACATATTATAGAACCCAAGAGCACCAGGTAAGCAAAAGAAATACAACTCTGAGCCATCTGAACAAGATATAATGGAAAAAATTCATGGGATTCAGACATTGGGGTGCAGACATCTCTGTGTAGCCATTATTCTTTCTGTCTTGGGTACTGTTTTTAAATAATGCAGAAAGTTTAACAATTATCCCCATATAAGCATCTGCTATTTTGGAATAAGATATTAGAATGTTCAATTTAAACTATTTGGAGTTATTTAATACTGAATTACATTGTTCAAGTATCTTGGTAAGGATATATGTCTCATATTGTTTCCATTACTTATGTCTCTTACTGCACATGCACACATAATTTGTATGTTTGTATTATATATAAAATATAGCATATGTATACATGAATGTGTGCATATTAAAAGTATAAAATAAAGGTCACCGAATTTTTCTTATCTGTATTGAGTATTTCAATGATTTCAATGATGATTCATTACTTTCTCCTTTCTACTGTTTTTTGATGTTTGTTTGTGATTTTGTTGCTCTTGTTTTTTGTTTTAACGGTTATCATTTATTTTCTAAGTCATTAGCAAGGCTTTTAAAGACAGTTTCATTGGGGAAGAAAATTGCTCAAATAAACATGAAGGAGATCTGCCTCTCTTCTCCTACACATTTTCTCCTATAATATAGTGAATTATTTTAGGGCTTGTACAAAATGTAGTGGGTTATCTCTCAACCCAAATGCTATGATTGTTAATAGGGAAAATTTAAATTAATAGGGGAAAACTAAAATGATTATAGTTCACATTTTATTTATCTTTGTAGTGGTCCACATTATTTTTAAGGGCATAATATTTACGTTTATATTTTGCATGTACATTTTTGCATTCATATTTACTAGAATCAAATATTTAACTTTCAAATTGCAAACTGGGTTGATTTCTAAGAAATATATTCCAATGTGATCCCACAGAGGATAGATAGTTGCAAAGACAGGGCCCGATGCTAATACCTGATGCTTCAGAAATCTTCATTCCAAAACAATGACTAAAATACTGAGAAAGGGGCTTCCCTGGTGGCGCAGTGGTTGAGAGTCCGCCTGCCGATGCAGGGGATACGGGTTCGTGCCCCGGTCCGGGAAGATCCCACATGCCGTGGAGTGGCTGGGCTCGTGAGCCATGGCTGCTGAGCCTGTGCGTCCGGAGCCTGTGCTCCGCAACGGGAGAGGCCACAACAGTTAGAGCCCCGCGGACTGCAAAAAAAATAAAAAATAATACTCAAAAAAAAGACTGAGAAAACACCCAGCACATCTGCATTTCAAGGGAAGCCTTTGGCTTTTCTCAGGCCACAGAGAAAATATACTAGAACGCTTAAAAGCCTGAATGATTTTTGTTGCTCTAATAATTTGTCACAGTTAACACTGGACAGGAGAAAACTTTGCTCCTGTCTGTCCAAGTTTCTAAACAAAGCACTGAAATTCAGGTCACCATATTGCCAATACTCAATATGTTTTCTTCTTCTTTTTTAAAAAGTAAATTCTTTTTTAAACAACAGCTTGTAATTTCTGTTCAAAATAAAAGGCTGATTTCAACTCATTTGCCATAGAAAGTTTCTAATGTAAGAAATTCAGAGCAAAATAAATTGAATTAAATTTCTTCTAATGCACTGCTTAGTGACGGCAAAGACTTTCGGCAAAGAGAAAATTACAGCACTAAAGGTTACATAAAAAGGAACCCTGAAAATAAAATGACAGAGAGGAAATATTAAATATGAGAAAACCTGCCCTGAGCAAATACTGTGCATTGATGTCTTGATTTCATGGCATTTCCAACATCATTTGTAAAAATGTTCTACAAATTGCCTTTAATATTTTGAAAGGAACTCGATAGATTCAGGCAAAGTTGAGGAACGATATCCACCAGTGGAAGCTAGGGCGCCTGGCTTTGGCACCAGAGTTGGCCTCATGGCCTCGGACCCCGAGTCTCTGCCAGCCTGTGAGTCCTCCTCTGACGTCACCCAAGTGCTTGACTTCGATGAGTTGCAGCAATGAGTGACATCACCCCAGGCAGGGTGAGGGCAGGTCAGTCGCTCCAGCCTCACTCACAGGAATGAGAACACACGAACAAGGATGTGGTCACGGCACAAACAGCTCAGTCTCCCCGCGACAGGCAGGGGGTGATGGGGAGACCAAGGAGTATGGTGCAACCCCCCCCGCCCCATTTCCCCACCTGCCCTCTGCATCAGTTGGGGAGTCAATGAGCAGATGCCTCATTGGACCATCATCCCTGTACCTGGTAAAGGCTGTTTGGAGGACACAGGCTCCTGCAGAAGAAAGGATGCTCCTTGAACCCGGGAACAAGCCACTCTCCCTCCTCCGCCCAGGCCAAGGGCAGGGTCTGCAAGGCAGACTCACTGGGTCGGGCAGGTGCCCCCAGAGAGGCCAGGACAGGATGGCGCCGGGCAGCTCAGCTTGCTCTTCCCAGGGTCCCGGCTGGACACGGCTCTTCCCTGGGTGCAGGGGGGAGAGTGGGGATAAGCCGGGAATCACACTAAAGAGCTCCCTTCCCGGGGTGAAGAATCAGGGATGGGACTTGCCCCCAACACACGGGCTTTGGGGTGAGACACCTCTGACCTTGACTCTGGACCAGCCACCCAAGGTAGGCAAGCTTCCTGATTCTCATGAGGTTTCCTTTCCTCATATGTAAATGCAGACACAGTTCATTATGTAGATTAAGGAATGGGAGATGAAATATGTGAAACAGCAGATGCTTAGTAAGTTAATATAAAAATTGTGACTCTGAGCCAAATGTATATTTAGTCAGTCATGGTTTTTTGATACTTATTCATACATCAACATCTGGCTGGTTACAGTTACTCCACACCACAGTGCCACTCCACTTAATCTATCTGCATTCATTCTGATACAAAGCAGAATATCCTGGACAAGGATAATGGCATATTTTCAATCAAATGCATGCAAGTGTGACTAGGTTATAGCCAGGTGCTATAGACTGAACGTTTGTATCTCCCCAAAATTCATATGTTGAAATCTAATCCCCAATGTGATGTAGTAGGAGGTGGGGCCTTAGGAAAGTGATTAGGTCATGAGAGTGGAGTCCTCGTAACAGGATTAGTGCCCTCATAAGAGAGACCCCAGAGAGCTCCCTCACTCTTTCTACCATGCGAGGACACAGAGAGAAATGGCTCTCTCTGAACCAGGAAGCAGTTTTACCAGACACTGAATCTGCCAATGTCTTGATCTTGGACTTCTCTGTGTTCACACTGTGAGAAATAAATTTCTGTTGTGTGTAGGCTCCACAGTACATGACATTTTTATTATAGCAGCCTGAATGGACTAAGATACCAAGTTTTCCCCCCAAAATCCCTCTATTAATTTTACCTTCTTAATATGGCTTAAATTTGTTTACCTTTCTCCACTTTCTCAGATACAACCTTGGTGAAGGCAGCTCTTACCTGTCCTCCTACATAGGCTTCTGTGACTGATCCACTGCCTTCAATCTCTACCCCAGCTAACTGAGAGAGATTCATCTAAAACTGCAAATCAATTCAAGTACTTCCCTTTGCCTCAAGACAAAATCTAGGCTCTGCCTCTCTCTGCAACTTTATCAAATGCAGTCACCTCCTAGAATCTGGGCTCCAACCATGCTTGCTTTAGACTGAGTCAGTTTCCCCCGTGTGCCCACCCTCTGGACCTTTGCCTTCTCTCATCTGCATCCTGCTCTCCTCTCCTGGCCTGGTCAACTTTACTAGTTTTTCACCTTCGTAGGTATATCAGTCTTCATATTAGACGTGACTTTCTCAGGAAAGCCTTCTTTGACCACCCAAGGCTGGAGTAAACACTTAATATTCAGGCCATAATCTTATATTTCACTTTATGTTATAACTTAATTTTTAGCTGCCACTCCCACCAGACTGGACACTCGGCCAGAACACAGAGCAAATTACTTCATGAGTGTTCTCACTACTAGGCCCAAGGATAAGCATATATTATGCCTTGAATACACACTTCTCCAATTGACTAAGAATGAATGAATAGGATAAAAGTTCCTGACTTTACTTCAGTGACTCTCCTCTCTCCGTTCCCATTCAATATTCCTATTTTCCCAGTCACCACCTTTCCATCCCAGAGATCAGCTGTGACATTCCTTTACACTCCACAACCCCTAGTGTAATTAATGCCACATTTCCTTCTTTATCTGGAATAATCAGGGTAAGATTCAAAGTCAAGGTCACTACTGTGACATAATGATGCTATCAGTAGAGTTCTCAGCATAAATATTAAAACTATAGAACCCACTTGGTGCATCCCTTTGAGAATCTTTGTTTTTTGGGTTTCTTCCTCTTTGATTTCTCGTCTTTTGCATCCTGCTTAGTACTTCCTCCTTCTGCATGTCATAATCATCCCTATTCTTTTGGACTGGTCAACTTGAACATTCTTTTGGCTTTTATATATTCATTTATCAGCTAAAGCTGGCTACATCTGCACAAAACTAACATCCAGAACTTTAGAATGGACAGGAAAGAACCCAGAGGAAAAAGATTCAAATCTTTGACCAGCTATATGAGACATGAGAAAGTAAGCATCTCATTCTTCTCCTTACGAAGTGGAAACCTGTGGAGGATGAAAAAGAGGGGCAGGTCTAGGTGTGTGAAAGATGCTAAAGACAAGTGTTTTTTATTCACTCTGGCTGTCCTCTACAGGTCAGAACCAAGTCTGTGCAACTAACATCCAGTCCATACTGGTCCACCAGGCACAAGTCTTCCACACTGTGTTCCTAGATCAAAGAAGAAAGTGATAAACATTTGCTTACCCTTCCCTGCTGATCTCCTTCAGATCCTTGCAGAAGTGGGTGGCGGTCAACTACTGGAGGTTTTAAAGACCTTGTAACCAAGCTATTTCTCCATGGTTTCTACACAGACAAGGAGGATATCCTTGCCTCCTGATGAGGGGCAATCCCCCTCCTAGTGTCTCTGACTTTATCTTACCTTGCACGATTAAGCATGACTTCTATCTCGTGTCTCCTTTCTCCTCTCTGGTTGCCCCCTTCCTTTAGCATAAAGCAGTCTCTATTAGTCATCATCTCTAAAAGAAATCTTTCCTGAATCTTCTCATCATTTCTTCCTCTCATGCAGCTGACCCATCTCTATCCTTCCCTTTTCTTCCAAAGTCCTACAAAGAACCATCTAGAGCCACCGAACCCACTTCCTTAACTTTCATTAATTGTGTAAGTTCCAAACTCTGTTATCTCCTTGAAATCAAATTGGTTCTTTCTTATTTTCTGGAAATTCCGTTTGCCAAGGTCAACAGCAGCCTGTAATTTGCCATATCCAATTATTTTCTTTTCATTCGAGGGACCTTTTCTAAGCAGGCTGTTAAAGTGTTTTGGGGCTCTTTGGCCTTTTGAAAGCATGGCCCTCTCCCTGACATCTTTACTGACAGCACTTCCTCACAGCTCACCTCTCAGTCACCCAGGTCTTCTCCTCTTCCACTCTCTCCCCTTATCTGGTGTCACTCAGAGGTCTAATATGAGGCCTAATTTCTTCACCGTCTCTGTGCCATTTACAGATAATACTATCCATCCCCATGTCTTTAGCTACCACTAACACCTTTTAAATGTCTTTTAGCATTTTGACTTTTTTTTTGAGGTTTAAATCCACATTTCCCAACTGCATAGAGAACAGTTTCATGAAAACATCTTAAGGCAACTGAAATGTAAACTTCTAAAACCAGATCTTATTATCTATCCCTAAACACACTCTCTTCTCCTATACTCCTTATGGAGCCAGGATGGTTTTGTTAATAACGGTTTATTAATTATTTAAAATCATTACTGTTTTCCATAGGGAAGGCACTATAACAGAGGCATTCTTATTGAGCTACAGAACACTTTGGGGCAGACGTAAAGCTGAGTTTATCAGTGAAAGCTGGAGTGAGTTAAATGTTTGACATAAATAAGAATTGTGAGTGCCCACGTACTTTCCAGGAGAAAGAATGAGGAATTAATACAGGATAAGGGAAGAAGAGAAAAGAGCAGGCAAAATAATAAACGGCAGTTTGATTGGGTAAAGAGGAGTTAGTGAGAGACTGCCAGGGTCAGGGGAGCTAAAAGGAGACACAGGTCATTGTGAGTTTCAATTCACACCGAGTGCAAGGTGAGCCCTCTCAGCATTCCAGGAAAGAACCTTCCAACCAATTTAGTGATTGCCTTAGATAGAGGGAATAAAGTGGAAAGGATTATTTCTTGGGTCTGGAATGTTACCAGGGCAATGACTTAAGGACCATCTTAAACCAGACAGAAGACAATCAAATTCATAGAGGTAATATGTTGACAACAAAGACCAGGAAATGTGGACCCCGATGAAAATTTGGAGACATCTGGGGGATGTGATCAGACTTCCACAGTTTTTGGAAAAAGGATTGGAATCAATCTTTTCTGATAACTCCCCCCAGAGTGGACTTCCTCAACTGAGTTCACAACTTGATCACAACCAGCTATCTGAGTCACACTCAACTGAGAGATATTCACCATTACCACCTACGTCTCCAACAGGTTCTGCTTCTTGACCTGTTGGTCTTTACCCCATTCGTCGCCATCTTCTTGCTGCTTTCTAGCACCAGGTCCATCTCTGCAGGCTTCATCTCCTATTCTCCTATGACAGCTTTGTTCTGGTGGGATCCTGCCAATGGGAGGCTCCAGAAGGAAATGAGAGTGTAAAGAGGAGGGAAAAATCAGAGCATTTCTTCCCTCCATCTATTGTTGGTGGAGTCTTTGTCAGCTGCTAAGTCTCCTCTGTGGATCCAGACAGAATTCTGTGCTTGTCCTGCCACTGGGTGACCCCAACCCTGGGCTCTGTAGAATGTCTCCTACCTTTGAGCTTCCAGCCTGCAGAGGAGTAAAGTCCTGTCCTGTGTGGCTCATCCCTCGGTGGCCTCACCAACACGTTCAGATTCTCAATTTCTCCATGACATGTATAAGCAACGTTGTTTAAATCTTCTCTGTTTTAAATACACGAAATGGTTTCCTTTTTCTTGTTTAAACCTCACTGATAAATTACTTATGGACGAAGTTTCCCCCAAAAGCCCTAATGAGACATATACACTTGTGTTTCAGTTTGGATGACATATTTCAACCGATATCATTTCTCAAATTTAATATTAGAAAGATATCTAATGTATTAAGTACATAATCTGTACTAAACAGGGCTATGTGAAGGGTAAAAAAGCTTTGGAATGTAAAATGTTTTCTTGGCATTTTGAACAAACCAGAGAAAGGAACAAAAGTCGTTCATCCATTCATTTCTCTGCACCTATTTGTTTAACAAACGTTTAACAGCATCTCCCATGAATCAGAAATTCTCCTTTGTTTCTGCAGGAGAGGGATTAGAGGCGTGTGG
This sequence comes from Leucopleurus acutus, assembly GCF_964270905.1. NCBI lineage: Eukaryota > Metazoa > Chordata > Mammalia > Artiodactyla > Delphinidae > Leucopleurus > Leucopleurus acutus. The sequence continues at coordinate 168,874,746 of NC_139145.1, read as the reverse complement.
ACAGGGATAAATGACAGCAAAATCAGAAACAACAACAGAACCGGTTTCTGCCTCTGAGGAGTTCAGATTCAATTTCAGGAGGAGAGCATAAACAGATAATTACTGCCTCCAAAGAGGTTCTGCTCCCCCGTAAATCAGTGCCAGCTGGGGAAGGAAGACGCCCACAGTCATTCTCATTCAAAACACAGAAGTGTTAACTACTAAAAACAAAACAAAACAACACCAAAAAAAAACACGCAGAAGTGTGACTTTTAAATAAATATGTATTATCTCCCGTGTGTTTACTCTTACTGCAATTCGCTTTTCTGCATCTTCTGTTTGACTTTCTTAAGCTTGTTGGATGCTCTGTCCTGCAACCCTTGCATTCTCACAGCTGCTGGGGACTGAAGTCCATGTTTTTGTGTGAATTTGATTTACCATACAGGAAACAAATGTGTGCTCTGCCAAAAGGACCAGAGCAGCCACATAACAAGAGACCTATTTTAAAACTGACTACATTATGTATTGCTTTTTTTCCAATTCATTGAATATTTCCCAGAGCAGAAATACATTTAAATTTGTTATTTCGTAGACTTATCTGTGTACCACCAAACACAATACTTCATTTGATTTGAAAGCCAAATGCAGTCTAAGCTGTTCCCCATATCTTTTATGAAATGTTACAGCATGGAGCAAACCTTGAAGAATCACAGATTGTGAGTGATGTCGTGTAGATCACCTCAGGATCTGTGGAGCCAGACCCATCTCCATGATTCATAGCTATGGGCATAATTTAAAAGGGGCACAAAAACATTTTTGGAAATCAATTGTGTGACAGACTGTATATACAAATGGAAAATGTCAGACCATATATGGAAATAGAACTCTGACGCACAGTCTGCAGCAACCAGCCCAGGAAACCAAACCATTATCCACATAAAGAGCCCAGGAAGCCAGCCTGCTTTCTGTGTCATACTTGTAGGAAGTCAGGCCACTATCTCTAGTGGCTAATCCTAGAAGCTAACCAATAACCCCTGTAACAATTGGCCAAAAGGAAAAAAAGACTTGGTTAATAACTGACAGCTTCCCTAATTTTTGCTCCCACTTTAAATTTAGTGTATTAACCCAAATACACACCCCTAACAGTCACATAGGATACCTCACTTCTAGTGAGCCTGCCTGCACCTTCCCCAGGCCAACAGCTTCCAATCAGGGCACACCTGAAACTGTCCTTTTTTTTTCCAAAATAGAATTTCCCACTCCTCTGCCTGCCCTTGAGTCTGCTAAAATGCAAGTGATAGTAGCTGACTCCCTTGCTATGGCAAGTTCTGAATAAATAGCTTTTGCTTTTCTCATTTGGTTGGTCTTTATTTTCACATATGATTTCTCTGCTTTCTCTTTGCACGTGCCAGACAAAGAGTGCATTACTGTGTTGAACAATGCACTCAGGTTTTAAAGCAAGATTAATTAACAGAGCTTCAATAAGCTACTTCTGAGAGAGACTGTGAAACTGTTTATCGTAGCATCTTGACTCTAAACCTGAATATATCTAATAAACCCAATAAATGTACTAAGAGAAATTCCCTACTGGGGTCTATGTCATTTGTGCTAAGCAGAAATGTAAGTTCTTATGGGGACAAAAGCTAAAGAGGTGAAATTAGAATGTGCCTGGGGAGCAACTCGGCCATATGAAAGAGGATCCTTAACAACCACAATAACTGGGGAGAGGGTCAACAGGACACCAGGATAGGTCTGGGAGCCTCATTAGAGTGTGCCAGTTACAACAGGAGACAGTCCACCCACAGCAGAGATAAAGAAGAATTTCACAACTTTAAAGGGATCTGTGGTTGGAAGGAAAAGGCAGTCTGTTTTGTGATGCTCTAAAATACAGTACAGGGATTAGCATGTTGAATGTATATGGAAAAAGGTATTTCAAATGTATGATTTGGGGTGGGCATTAGACTGGATGATTTCTTATCTGTCTCTAAGATTTTATGATTCCACACAACAATAATTATTATACTGAGACAATAAAGTAGCCAGATATTTGCTTTGCAAATCTCCTAACTAGTGTACTTCTACTGAACAAATCCAGGACATTGTTTTGAATTCAGGAAGGAAGTTTTTCTCTCAACAGTAGCAAGAGCTTGCTTTATAAGAAGAAATGATAAATAAATCCAATGTTTTATCCTAGGTGAAATCCTGGAACAGAATAAGGAGAATAGGGAAAAACTAAGATAATCCAAATAAAGTATGAAGTTTAGTTAATAACAATGTATCAATATTGGCTCTTTAGTTGTGATAAATATGCCTACAACGTAAGATGTTAACAGTGGGTGAGAGTGGAAGGAGATCAAGATGGTGGAGTAGGAGGGTGCTGAGCTCACCTCCCCACCACAGACACAACAAGATCCACCTACATGTGGAGTAATTCTCACTGAAAATTACCTGGAGTTTGGCAAAATGGCTCTTCTACAACCAAAGATAAAATTCAAAGAGTCCATTCATACTAAAACGATTTTACAAGAAGTGTTAAAGTGTCTTCTTTAAGTGGAAAAGAAAACACTACAAGAAGTAAGAATTTATAGGAAAAGAAAAATTCCACTAGCAAAGGCAAATATAAAGTAAAGGATGTGATCAACCACTTAAAAAACTAGTATGAAGATTAAAAGACAAAAATTATAAAATCAATTATAATTACAATAAACCATTAAGGGATAGACATGAAGATGTAAAATATGACATCAAAAGCACAGAATGTAGGGGAGGGGAGTAAAAAATGTACTTTAGAATGTGTTTGAATTTAAATGATTATAAGTTTAAAACAAGTAGATATAGTTACAGGTCAACATATATGTAGCCCATGGTAAGCACAAATCAAAAACCTACTATAGAGACACAAAAACTACTGAGAAAGGAACACAAGCATAACTCTAAAGAAAATCAACTAACCACAAAGCAAGAGACTAAGAGAAGAAGAAAGAGCAGAGAAAAACTAAAACAAAATAAAACAAAACTCCAAAAAGCAAGTAACAAAATGGCAATGCAATGTGTACACACCTATCAAAAATCACTTAAATGTCAATGGACAAAATAATCAAATCAAGACATAGGGTGGCTGATTGGATAAAAAAACCTGGATACACCTACATGCACCCCAGTTTTCATGGAAGCATTATTTACAATAGCCAAGATATGGAAGAAACTTAAGAGTCCATCAACAGATGAACTGACAGAGAAGATGTGCAACACACACACACACACACACACAATGGAAGAATGGATGAAATTTTGCCATTTACAACAACATGGATGAACCTGGAGGGTATTATGCTTAGCGAAATAAGTCAGACAGAGACAGACAAATACAGTATGTTATCACTTATATGTGGAGTCCAAAAAATAAAACAAGCAAATAAATATAACAAAACAGAAACAAACTCACAGATATAGGGAATAAACTAGTGGTTACCTGTCAGGAGAGGGATGGGGAGAGGGCAAATTAGGTATAGGAACTTAAAAGGCACAAACTACTATGTATAAAATAAATAAGATACAAGGATACATTGTATAGCACAGGGAATGTAGCCAACAATATATAATAACTTTAAATGGAATGTAATCTATAAAAACATTGAATCACTATGTTATACCTAAAACTAATATAATATTGTAAACCAACTGTTTTTTAATAAAGAAAAATACAATAGAGGAAAGAGTATAAAATATACAGGAACTCTCTAAACTACCTTTGCAGCTTTTCTTGAAATCTGAAACTATTGTAAAATTAAATGTTTATTATAAAAAAATTAATGCTCCTTGAAAATGCAAATGACTGAAAGTGCATAGTTTTTTTTATTTTCTCTTTCACTAGGGTTATTCAAGTAAGAACATGTCAAAGTTATAACATATCAGAGATATTAGATTAAGTTCTAACCTAAATCTGTGAGGTGGGAAATTCAAATAAAGTGAACAGAGCTCATGCTACACAGAAAATTCACAATAGTCAATATATTTAGGAAAGTTTGAGATTCAGCAATTGCTGTAGTTTCAACCCCAAACCATTTTTATTTAATAGTTTTTCCAGTTTTCGAGATTAATTTTAAGGCATGGGAGTAGAAATCTTTATTACAAAATGTATAAAATATTTTTAAATGGGCAGGTTCTTTCATGAGATTCCACTTATGGATTTGGATTTCCTTTCTAAATAGTGCGGGAATTTTACTTTTAGTCACTACACTAAATTAACTATTATAACCAAAGACTCTAGATAATGGCACATTATTTAATAAACAGCCACTAACAATAGTCAATTATTGGGGGGCTTCCTTGGTGGCACAGTGGTTGAGAGTCCACCTGCCGATGCAGGGGACACGGGTTCGTGCCCCGGTCCAGGAAGATCCCACATGTCACGGAGCGGCTAGGCCCGTGAGCCATGGCCGCTGAACCTGCGCGTCCAGAGCCTGTGCTCCGCAACGGGAGAGGCCACAACAGTGAGAGGCCCGCGTACCACAAAAAAAAAAAAAAAAAGAAAAAAAAAATTTAACCATGAGAGATGAAGGAAAAAAAATAAAATATTTGTAAGCAATTCAAGCAATCAACACTGGATTTCATTAGGAATCCATCATAAGATATTTTAATGCATGAAAGTTAAATTATAGGAGACAATTATAGAAAGATGACTTACTTTTGCATTTTGAAGTATGTATATATGCTGGAGCTTTAAAAAAGTTTTATTGAGGTGTAATTGACATATAATAAACCATATATAGAAACAGTAAAATATGTGCAAAAAACGTAAGACTATTACCACAACCCAGATAGTGAACATATTCACCAACTCTGTAAGAGTCCTTGTGCCCTTCTGTAATTTCTCCCTCCCTTCAGTGTTTGCCTCCCATCCCCAGGCAAATACCGATCTACTTTCTAAAGTTTCTAGATTTATATATGATTAGATGATAGGTAAATACACACACACAGAGAGAATATACTTCTTTCACCCAGTCTATTTTGTGATTGATCAATGTTGTGTGTATTAACACAATAGCCCATCCTTTTTAATTGCTGAGTAATATTCCCAATATTTTATGGTATGGATATACCACACTTTGTTTATCCACGCACCTGTTCATAGACATATCAATTGTTTCCAGTTTTTGTCTGTTGACAGTAAACCTACTATAAGCATTCACATACGAGTCTCTGTATGGACATAAGCTTTCATTTACATTGCCTAATACTTAGAAGTGGAATAGCTAGGACATATGATAGGTGAATGTTAATGTTCTTCCAGATAGTCATACCATTCCATGTGCTCCTCAGGGGTGTATCTCTGCACCATCAACAATACTTTTTTTGGGCTCTCTAAACTTTTAGCCATTCTAGTTGGTATATATCTCATTATGGTTTTAATTTGCATTTCCCTAATCATTAATGAGGTTGAGAATTTTTCAAGTGCATATTTGCCATCTATATGTCTTCCTTGGTGAAGTGTGTTTTGATATATTTTGCCCATTTTATTATCAGGTTGTTTCCTTTTTATTGAGTTTTGAGGGTTCTTTATATATTCTGGATACAAGCACTGTATCAAATATGTTACTTGTAAATATTTTCTCCCAATCTTCTGTAGTGTCTGTTTTAATTCTCTGAATATTGCCTTTCAAAAACCAGAAGTTCTTAAATTGGATGAAGTAATGTGTATCTGTTTATATTTTACATATCTACATGTGTGTGTAATTTTGTTACATACAAATCACTTCTTCCATATGTTGTTTGCTTGTTCGAATTTGCCCAGCACATTCTCATTCTCCAGGAATCCTAAGAGCCAAATGTTTAAAAGATTCACCCTCCCCCAAGGAAGTGAAGTATATCTTCTCATGCCTTAAGTGTGGGCTGCATATAGCAACTGCCTTCTGAAAAGTACAATACTGAAAGGAGTAAAAAGAGTAACTTCGCAGTGAAGAAACCTGACAAAACTACCTCAGCCAATTGATCAAAGTTAACATCAGTAGTAATTAGTCATGTTGATAGTATGTAACTTTCATATGATGTGAGGAAAATGGCACTTTATCTCTGTGGTCTTCCTCCCAAAACCAAGAACAACAGTGTGAGAAAAATAGACACAACCCAATGCAGGGGGATCCTACAGTATAAGGGACCAGTACTCCTAAAACTGTTACGGTCATCAAAAGCAAGGAAAGTCTGAGTAACTGTCACAGCCAAGCAGAGCCTTAAGGAGACATGACTGACTAATAAATGCAATGTGATAGCCTCAATGTATCCCAGAACCGAAAAAGGACATTAGGTAAGAATTAAGGAAATCTGAATAAAGTATAGACTTATAATAATGTATCAACATCAGTTCACTATAACAAATGTACCACACTAACGTAAGCTGTAAATAATAGAGGGAATGGTGTGAGGCATATGGGAGCTCTGTGTACTATCTTTCCAAGTGTTCCTTAAATCTAAAAAGGTTCCATTTTCAAAGGTATATTTTTAAAAATTGTCTAAGGACTTGGACTTAATACCTTTAAGCTCTACTTTGGATGTAGATATTACAAACTGAAGGGTCATTTTCTATATTTCTTGTAATAGAAATTGGTTACCAACTGCCATAAAGCTGCTGATTATATAAGAGAGCAAATGATCCTTTTCCTGTTCCTTTGGTCCAAGTGAGTTATTATCGTGAAAAGTCACTGCGTATGATTTACAAAAGCAGATAAATATTTCACATCAAAGTCTCCCATGGCTTATAGAATTTTCTTTGCTTGAGTGGTTTCTGAGGATGAAGTTCAAGCTGGAACAGATATTATAATGAAACCTTAGTGAACTTTGAAGAGTTCTGAAGGATTGAAAACATTTAGTGAAACAAGAAAAATATCACTCCTTTCCATAGATAATGCTGTAAAAATATAACCAACTGAACTATTATGTTAAATAACTTTAGTGACATTTAATATTTTGACAGTTCTGTATTTACCATATGAACATAATGTGAGGATTTAATTACACGGTTGCTATAAAATCATTAAAAACAGAGTGGTAATAACAGGAAGAAATAGTGCAATGTGGTATGTCAGATTCTGGTCTCCACCTTACTTGCTATGCTATTTTAGGTAAACCATTTAACCCAGGGTGTTCATTTTTTTCCATTCTGTAAAAAACGGGATAATAAAGTATCCGCCTTCTAGGATTATGAACTACTGTTATTTTTGTCATATCGTTTACCCCTAAATACATCTTAAAACCTACTTTATAGTGCTATTCTTTTAAAAGTCAATTTTCTTTTAAATGAAATAAAGAAGAAAGAACCACTGTCTTTTATAGTTAATCATCCATTTATCATGTATTGTGCTCACCATTCCTACCTCTAGATCCAAGTTTCCAGCTGGCCTCATGGCCTTCAGCCTGAAGGACAGTCCATACTTACCATTTCCTGTGTTACAAATTGTCTCAGCTTTTGTTAACGTGAAGGTATCTTGATTTCTTCTCACTTTTGGAGGACTTTTTGGCTGATAAAATTTTATTTTTTAACATTCAGTACTTTAAAAAAAGTAATGTTTCTGTAAATCAGTTTTTCTTATCTTTACGTGCCCATACATAATGTGTCTTTTTTATCCTCTGGCTGTTTTCAAGGTCCTTTTTGTTCTTTTCTTTGAATTTGGTTTATACCATTTTGACTATGGTATGTGTTGTGTGAGTCTTTTAATACTTATTTTGCTTGCGTTTTACTGAGATTCTTTCATACATAAATAAGTTTTTTCATCAAATCTTGAAAGGTTTTAGCTATTATATCTTCAAATATTTTTTCTATTCCAATTTTACACTTTTCTGTTTCTGAGGAAGAATTACATATACAATAGATAATTCGATATTATCTACAGTTCCCTAAAGAGCTTGTCATTGTTTCCCAATCTAGTTTTCTCTGTTTTCAGATTGGATAAATTCAATATTTATATTTATATTTTAATAGCATAGATATTTACTATTTTATACATTTTATAGATAAATATTATAAATGTTTAATATGCAAAATAATATACATAACACATACACAATATATTACATATTATTTATATATATGTTATATATTATAATTTACAATATAATTATTAGTAAATATATAGTATATTAATATGAATATATTATAATATAAATATTAATAATTCATGTAAATGATATATAAATATATTTAACCTATAAAATTTAGACATATTTAATTTATATTTTGATTATACATAAGGTGTGTTGTATATTATATAAAAATAATGTATAAATATTATAATATTCTGTTATATGTTTAATATTTTATACATAGTTTATATAATATATTTATATTTAATATAAATATGTAAGTATAGATGTTGTATGTGACAATATGTATGCATATATTTCAATATGTATGCATATTTTTGCTTTAAATAATATATGTTAATTTTTTTATGACTCGGATGCTTAGCTCCTCCATTTATCTTTTTGCAGATTATAATTATGTAGCAGTTACCACTGTCCTTCCTCAGTAGATTTGTATTTCCTTGATATCCTGAGCTCACACATGGCAATACAACTTGCTTTGGTCAATGAAATGCGATTGAGAGTGACATGTGACATTTCCAGACATTGCTATAAGAATCAGTGTGCCCTTCATCTGATATTCTCTTTTCTCTCTGCTTTGTTGTCTATCCGTCTTCCAGAAAGTTGAAGTCTCATCAGGCTGAGTTTGGCATGAAAATTACAATCATGCAAAGCAAAGATCTATAATGATCTGAGGGAAGAATAAATATTTGTTGTTCTAATCAATGAGATGTGGGTGTCACTTGTTACTGTAGCCAAGTTAATTTATCCTGCTGATACCTTAGATAATATATATACTAACGTATTACAGTTTTAGAATAACATGTCATTTTTAACTACATTCCATTAGATATTTCTTGGAATTTTATTAGTCACACAGAATAATTCAAAGTAATAGACATATTTAGATCATTGAATCATCCCCTTCAAAAGGATAATGTGTGTTTCCATTTACGTAAATCTTCTCTTATGACACGAAGGAGGCATTTTAGTGTCTATTATAGCATAATTTATGTCAACCTTTTTCTAATGAACAGTAAGTATTTTTATCTTTAATCTATTAATAGTAGGATAATAAAATTATTCTGCATAAATATTTGACATGATGTCTAATTAATCCCTCATCATAAATGCATAGAGTAGGATTATTAAATTAAAGATGATAATGATCTTTAAACTCTTTTTTTTTTTTTTTTTGCTGTATGCAGGCCTCTCACTGCTGTGGCCTCTCCCGTTGCAGAGCACAGGCTCCAGACGCTCAGGCTCAGCAGCCATGGTTCACGGGCCCAGCCCCTCTGCGGCATGTGGGATCTTCCTGGACCGGGGCACGAACCCGTGTCTCCTGCATCAGCAGGCGGACTCTCAACCACTGCACCACCAGGGAAGCCGTAAACTTTGATTACTGCCAAATAATATCTTAGAAAAATTTTTTGAATTTACTTTCCCACCAGCAATACATCTATACTTGTAATTTCATACATACAATATTATTATTATTATTAAATATTATCTTTTCTTCAGTAAAGCATTCAGATGGGTGAGTAGACGGATAGAGAAATAGGTAGATAAAATGTGTGTTTTGTCAGTGTTGGTGAGGAAACCTCCACAAATAACAAGTATTTTAAATGCATGTATGTATATGTGTGTATACACACGCACGTGTATTTTTCATCTAAACAGTGAAATATACAGATATATATACTTACACATATTCATATATTGTTGGCTGTTGTTAGCAGAGTTAGAAATCATTATTTGGTCAGTCTTACTTAACTTGTAGCCTCTAACTTCCTATTGGAGCACAATGCAAATCCCAGACATCATATAATTTTACCTATAAATTCTTCACCCAAGAATCTTTCACAGATAAGAATGCAGCACCATTACTGCTATTAGCAAAATCATAGTGCTTCCTTATATTGATAGCTATATAATATTCACTTTGTTCAAATTTCCCCAAATATCTCACAAATATTTGATGTTTCAGACTTTTTTTGTTTTTCTGTTCCATTTATCAATGGGATTTTCGATGAAAAATTACTTAAAATAAGACTGCCTTTAACATGCTGTGCATATATCCTTGTAAATGTGTGATTCGTTTTATCTTTGGTCTCTACATAAAAGTGGAACTGTGGGATCATGGAACAATGCATCTTCTCCTTTTTTGGGGAGGATGATACTAAATAATTCTCCAAAGTGTTTATACTTATTTATCTAACCACTAATATAAATTATTTTTCTTATTTCTTATTGATCTACATCCCAGCTAGAATTTACTTATAATAGTCCATTATCTATTGCTAGACCTGCTTTCTCTAATTATTAGGGCAATCGAGAATCATTTCACGTTTAATTAAGGCTTTTGTGTTCTATCTTGATTTTTTGTTTAGATCCTTGGATATTTTTCTCTAATAAGAAGCTTTGTCTTATTATTATTAACTGTTAAGATAATTTGTAAGATACCTATATATATTCTGAATATTAATCCTTTGTAATAAGCAATATAAACATTTTCTTCTAATCTTTGTTTTGACTTTTACAAGGTTTAATGGCACATAGAAGTCATGTAGTTTTACATTTTAATGCAGTCAACCTCTTCCTTTATGCATCTTTTTGTTTCCTGTATAAAAATTATTCCATATTACAAGACCATAAAGATATTTTATATATTCTCTAAACATTTTAAATGGTGCTTTCACATTTACATGTTTAATCTATCTAAAATGTATTTAGGATATTTCTCCACTTGGTTAGTCACTTTTCTCAAAACCATATTTTTTTCTCATTTTTTCCCCAACATTTCTGCTATTCCTAGGTCTCATTCATGTTTCTACTTCTTGTTTACCTGTTTTTTAAAAATTTATTTATCCCTCCAAGAAGAAAACTCAAAGATGGTGTAATTATAATTTTCTGATAAATTATGTTATCTTGATTAAGTCAATTACTACTATTCCTCTTTTTCCTTCAACATTCTTCTTTATTGTTCTTAAAATTTTATTCTTCTACAGGAAGTTTAAAATTAGCTTGTCAAATTTGATTTGAAAAATCTTATCAGGATTTTGATTGGAATTTATTAAATTCATACATTATTATAGATAAAATTAACATTTTACTTTGATTATTCCTGTATTTCCCCATTGTGTTATTCTTTTTTTTTTCTTTTCTTTTACATAACATTTCACAGTTTTCTCCATATGTTACATCCATCTTTTTTTACTGTTCTATTTCTAGGTGATTGCAGTAGACTTTTCTGCTTTTTACCCACACTTCCATTCTCTCCTCTAGACCCTTGGAAGGATTAAACTACCCCACCTTGAATTTAGATGTGGACAGGTGTCTTGATTTGACCAATGAGATGTGGACAAAACTGATTTTTATGATTTCTAGATGTCAGCATTTAAGAATCAGTATCTTGGGCTTCCCTGGTGGCGCAGTGGTTGAGAGTCCGCCTGCTGATGCAGGGGACATGGGTTTGTGTCCCGGTCTGGGAAGATCCCGCATGCCACGGAGTGGCTAGGCCCGTGAGCTATGGCAGCTGAGCCTGCGCGTCCGGAGCCTGTGCTCCGCAACGGGAGAGGTCACAGCAGTGAGAGGCCCGCGTACCGCCAAAAAAAAAAAAAAATCAGTATCCCATTGCTTATGATCCTATAATGAACTCACAGCAACGAAGGGTATCTCATGTTACACACGGAAGCTACAGGACAGTGTTGCCTCCTTCAGCCTGGATGGTTGGTATATGGGGGATATGAAGGATAATTGATCTGGAGACACAATCAGACTTGCAGTGGACACTGAATCAGCAAGAAAGATTTCCCGTGCTAAACTTCTCAAGTTGGGTGTTCTACAGCATAATTTATCCTAATCTGATTGATATAGTACCCTCCCAGTAAATTTTCTATGTAGACTATATATATACAGCAAAAATATTCTTTCTTCCTTTGTAACCCCTATACCACTTATACATTTTCCTCATCCACTTGCATTGGAAAGAATCTTCTGTGCATTATTGTACATGCACTGAATGCTCATTGGATAATAAGGGGACAGAGGATGACTTTGTTTTGCTCCTTTGCTTAAGGGAATAGCTATTAAGGTATCTCTAAAAAGTACTACTTTTGTTGTAGGTCTCTGACCACTGATCTTTATCAGGTAATAGAATTTTAACTTTTATTTCTTCTTTATTTGATAAATTTTTTTTTTTTTTTTTTTTTGCGGTACGCGGGCCTCTCACTGTTGTGGTCTCTCCCGTTGTGGAGCACAGGCTCAGGACATACAGGCTCACCCGCCATGGCTCACGGGCCCAGCCGCTCCGCGGCATGTGGGATCTTCCCAGACCAGGGCACGAACCCATGTCCCCTCCATCGGCAGGCGGACTCTCAACCACTGCGCCACCAAGGAAGCCCCTATTTGATAAGTTTTTTAAATCGCATATGAGGCCGAATTTCACCAAACATTCTTTATATATCTTTCTCATAAGACTTGGAATCTGGTGATAATTATTCAAGGTAGTTTTGTATTCTAGGTCCTTTGTTTTTACACAGAAAGTTTAGAATGGACTTGTAATTTTCAACAACAAAAATAAAAACAAAGCAACAACAAAACCCACTGTGATTTTTTAATTCGTCAATCTATTTGGGGAGAATTAATAGTAATAGCAATATGGAATGTTTGTTAACTTCATTATATGTCATTAGTTTTATATAAAAAGAGTGTAGACTCTAGGTATGAGCTGTTTTGGTTTATTTGTTTGTTGGTTCTGCTTTTTTTCCCCCAGAAAAGATTATCCCTGTCCTGTTAGGCTGGTGTGATGAGGGGCTGATTTCAGTTTAGTCAGGAGATGAAGAAGGTCCCAGTTGATAGCTGCGTTCGTGACACCAAATCCTCCTCTGGTTTCTAACATGTGTAGCCTGTGGGCTCTGCTGTTAGGCTTGTTGCAGACTCTTCCTCCAGGGGGACTTTGTCTCTTGGACTCCAAGAGGATGCAGCCCTGCTGTTTACCCTCCCTTCCCAGTCCAACACTAAGCAAATGCCCCATGGAGAAAAGCAGCCTCCTCCTAGATGGGGTCCCCCTGACGTCTGACCTAGCAGCCTTCCCACTCTGCTGGTGTCTTTCTCTTGCAGAGTCCTGTGCCCTGAACCAAGATCATTTCCTCCAAGAATTGCCAGATGGCCCAAGAAAATAATGTCCCATATCTCAGCCCATTGACTGAGGGCTCTTCTCCATAGAGAATTTTATTTTAACTGGTCCTCTCTCTGACTCTCCTTTATCTTTAAAAATTTGATTTCTGTAATGTGTTCACCTTTTTTCTGGTTTATGTGGTAGGGGGCAAGAGTTTGTCACTATCTACTATATACCCTTTAAAAGAGGAAGTTCTTGTAAGATTTTTGAATGAATTCTTTGGCAATTTTGAAGAATTTTACCATGATTACTGGTATTTTGAGATTTTGTACTTCTTGAGCTAAATGTGGTAATACTGTTATCAGAGCATTATACATTCATACTTTCATGCATTCATTTGTTCATTCATTGACTTTTAATTATATTAGCGTAGAAATGTACATAGCTGTCTACTACATCATCTTGTTACAAATCTAATTCGTGTTTTCACTATTTCAAATTAATCAGTGATTTATTTGTTTAAGCACCTTAATCTCTTTTTATCTCATTTTCAGTTTACACTTTTACTTTCCAAATTTTATTCTCTTTGCTTTAATGTGTTTGATGTTATTTTCTACCTTTTCTAATATCCCTATATGTAAGAATACAGAGTGAAAATTTCTGCCCAAAATAATGTTATAAACATTAAATGAGATAATAATGTAAAGGCTCTTAACACAGGTCTTAGCCCATTTTAAGGGCTCAACATCATAATGATATATAAGGCTTTATTTAATTACATCTTTGACTTATACTATATTTTTGATACATATTACTCTCCTTATAATTGTTACTTTATATAACTTTTAATTCAGTCCTTAGCCCATTTCTGATCCTAAACTTATACATATAATATTTATATAAACTATATATGGCCACATATGTATATATTTTTATATAGAGATACACACATATATATCTAGAGGTGTACACATATACATATAGAATAGAGAAGTTACACAGAAGGGAAGATTATATTTAATTGCTCTCCTTGATAAAATCTTACCACGGACATCTCTCAGTGGTCCCCTCCTTTTGGATCTCCCCTCTCTCCTGCAATCGGCAGTCTCCTGCAGCCTCCCCGCCCCTCCATCGCCCACTGTGTCTGAGCATCTCTCTCTAAGGAGCTATCCCCTAGCGCTCATCAGGCAGTGTTCTGTTCATTATGATTTGGGCTCATACCCCTCTGTATTCCTTGGTTACCTTTATTCTAAGCAGGAGGATACATTTCCTGCATTCACTTACAGCAAATGAAATAACTATTTGAATTATAAAACGTTATACAAGTTTTGTGTTGTGATTTTTTGTTACAATAAACTCTTAAAGTTAATTTATCTCCCTTCATCCAGTAGGCCTTAGGAAATGGAATTCTACATCTTCTCGCAAACGTCCAGTCCTTTACCATTTACAGAATGTGCGTTCCCACCTTCATTAACCCGAGAGAACAGCTGCTCTGGGGGCCTTTCCCAGCACTTCTCCGGGAAGACAAAGACGTGAAAGTCCTAAGGCTCTGTGATCATTTAATCCTACTTGTAAACTGCTGGCTGCACGAGCTATGGTCTCACGTTACTCCATGCACTCTGAGCCTTGCAGCCATCCTTCTTGCCCCTTCACTTCCTTTTCATTTTCAGATGTAGGATGGAGTTCTCGCCCAGCTGGGAGTCCCAAAATACTATCTTTATCGGGTACAGACACGTCGTCAGTTGTTGGTAGCACCCCGCCCACCAACCCCAGCCTGACAGTCCCCACTCCTTCGTTCAAGCAACTCTGAAGAACAGTCATCTCCGTGGGTTTCTGCGTTCTGAGGCCCCAAGTCACATTCAATCTTTGCTTCTCCATAACAGGAACTACACCACAGGGCTGCTTTGTCCATGTTTCCCTGCACCCAGGCAAGTGAAAGGCCCCCTCCTGTGATCATTTCCTGTGGATGCCGCCCTCACCTTCCCACACATAGCTCCCAGCCGGACCCCTGGGTGCTGTGGACCCTCGCACTTCTGTGTGCCTCCGAATTTGCAACCCGAGGTGATCAGGGGCAGTAGAGACCATTGCATCACTATTAGCAAGATGCTTTGTCCAAAGTGGAGTCTAGATTCACTTCAGAAAGTGCTGGGATGTGGAGCCGGGCAGTCTTGGGTCCTGAGCAGAGAGAAATCCATGACTTCTCTTCTCCTTAGGCAACCATGTTCTCATGACAACCAGCTTTTTGATGGGTTACAAAATCAGTCAGAATACTATACATTAAAATTCACAAATACTGAAGACAATTAGAAGTGAGAGTGTAAACCCATGATCTTTCAGGACCTTGCTGCCTGAATCCCTTCCAAAGAGAGGGATGCCCTTTTGCTGGCTGGAATGGCAGCACAGATGTCTTAAGGATCCCACACATAATCTTTGGAGTAGGGATGAGCCATACGGGAAACCAATGCACTCCATGATGGAATATTGTAAAAAGCTGCTGAGAGAAGTTTGGCCAATCTTTCTGACCTTCTGTTCTTCTCTCAGTACCTTTCCCAGAAGGTAAGACAAGAGGAGAAACTTGCAGCAGTGGAGTGAAGCTTTCTTCTGACCCATTTATTATTTGCCTGACCATTTGCTGGAAGCACTTGCTAGCACTAAACCACCAACAGTCCCCTGTTTTTTTCTGTTTTTAGCTGTTGTGTGTCATCTAATGCATCACATCTCCATTTTAGCAAAGGCACAATTGATGTAATGCCAGAGACTTCCCTAGCTGCTGTCATTAACCAAGAATTCTCCTTCAAACACCTGTTACCCTGCAGACAGAAATATCATTAGAGTATATCAACCTTAAGGAAACATCTTGAACCCTAAAACAGTGCTTCTGGAGAGCAGTGCTGCTTTCTTTGAGGGGCTGAAAAAAATGAAGTCTTTCCCTCCTTGGCACTTTCACAGCACAGTCATTCAAGGGAGGGGTGATTCTTGCATATTTCTGTGTTCCCCGTGAGGACACAGTTGACTGTTTATGAGGCAACATCACCTAGGGTCTCCATTTTCATCTCACTTGTTAAAATATACACACTTGCCCTGATTCTAGTCAGCTTCTGCAAGAGAGCAATTTCTCTGTCTTACAGCAACACTTCTTAAAATCTTCCTCCCGGCATAAATCTCAGGGCAGAGAGAGAAATGGACCACTTAGATGTCAGGGTGAAAGTATAGCTTCAGAGAAACTGAAATTCATACTGAACCCTCATGTTTCACCTGTAAATACCATGTGAATTTTTACCATGCGCCATTTACATTTATTTTTTTCAGAGCAGTAGTATTTTGTGTAACTCATCTTCAAGCAAAATTAATTCTACCTGAAAGTTCCCCATCTTCATCTTGCAGTTTCTTGTCCTCTCTGACATATTGAGTCCCAGTTTTTAAATTAAGGGTTTAAGTTTCTTAGTTTCTCTTACATGGAAATACTGTATCCCTTAAGTAGCAGATCATGGAATAGTTTATCAGTCAACTAGTCAATTACAGTTTAGTATGAATAAGCTTGTTAGATCTTTCTTAAGAGAGAGTGAGTGTAGAAGAAAAGGTAGGATAATTATGAGGATGCTGGTGAACTAAAAGGGGAGAATGGATAACACTGAGTGAAGATAATGACACGGAGCTGAACAGGAGGACCAACGAATGACTGTGAAGCAACACACATCCGACTGTTATTTTAGGAACTAGTACTAGGGATCAGAAGCTGGCCTTACTGTTTAATTAAGGCAATTTTAATAACTTCTATAAACAGTAGTTCTTTTAATCTTACAAACTACATTCCTAATAACAGTTAGCAATCAAAAGTAGAACATATTCCCAGATTAAAATGCGATCTAATAGGAAGTAGATATGAATGATTGAGGCAAATGCAATGTCATCTAAGCATGCCTCACAAGGTTGGCACCTGCTCTAGGAGTTCAGTTCATGGAGAAGGGGCCATGGAGCTTTTTAGAGGATGAAGATATATTTAATAGCCTTATATGGATAATGTGGATAGTAAATGGATAGACTAGAAAAAATCAAGTTGTACAGGAAAAGAGCTCATGGCACATTTGAAAAGTCACCAATTTTTAAAACCAACTTCATTTTTTTAGAACAGTTTTAAGTCCACAGCAACATCAAGCAAAATTATAGCAATTTCCCATATACCCCCTGCCCTCATCAGCAACTTCCGCATCATCAACATCCTCCCTCAGAGTGGTACGCTTGTTATAGAGCTGATGAACCTACACTGGCACATCATTATCACCATAGTTCACATTAGGATTCACTCACGGTGGTGTACATTCCATGGGTTTTAACAAATGTGTAATGACCTGTATCTGTCCTTATAGCATCATAGAGAAGAGTTTCACTGCCTTAAAAATCCTCTGCGTTCTGCCTATTTATCACCCTCTCCTTCAATACCTGATACCATTGCTTTTTACTGTCTTCATAATTTTGCCTTTTCCAGAATGTCATATAGTTGGAATTAGACAGTACGTAGCCTTTTCATATTGGCTTCTTTCACTGAGTAATATGCACTTAAGGTTCTGCCATGTCTCTTCATGGCTTGATAGCTAATTCCTTTTAAGTGCAAAATAATATTCATTTGTCTGATGTACCACAGTTTATTTATCTATTCACCTACTGAAGGGCATATTGACTGTTTCCAGTTTTTTGGCAGTTATGAATAAAGCTTCTATAAACATCTATGTGTGAGTTTTTATATGGACACAAGATTTCAGCTCATTTTGGGTAAATACGAATGAAGACATTGCTGGATCATAAGGTAAAAGCATGTTTAGTTTTGTAAGAAACCACCAAACTGTCTTCCAAGGTGACTGGACCACTTTGCATCCCCACCAGCAATGATGAGAGTTCCTGTTGCTGCACATACTCACCAGCATTTGGTGTTGTCAGTGTTTTGGATTTTCATCATCCTACTAGAAATCATCAGTTTTTAACTTGGCTGGAATTCAGAGCATTTGTAGGGGAGTGGTAGAGGCTAAATAAGTAAATTGAGCTCAGGCTGTAACTGACCCTAGCAGCCCTCCTAGAGAGACCACATCATTCACTAGACACATGATCTAAGTGTCCTCTTCCATTTTCCAAAGGTCAACTCTTTCCAGGTCCAAGTGGAAAGAGGACAAAGTTTATCTTACAATCCTCCAGTTTGGGGCTCTGGACTTGCTTTTCCCTGGCCTCACCCAGTCCCTCCCAACCTGCCCATACCCCCCCACCTAGTGTCTCTCTGCTCATTCCCTCCCCCACAGTTCCCTTCCTGGCCCCTTCCCACACTTCTCATTCTCTGCCCCCATCCCACCCTCCTTCCTACTTACCTCCTTACCTCTCAGCCCCTGCCCATCTCCTCCTGCACTTTTCCTCTCCCACTTTCCCCAGTGGGGCAGATGCTGCACAAGAAGATGTTCCTCTGCGAGTGTAACAGGAAGGAGGTCTCAACTGCCTTGAGAAGTAAAAGAAGAGAAGCTTCTTTTACACCCTGTCGCCCAACCCCACCCGAGGCTCTACAGGTGGGTCAGGGCACACCTGAGCTCCTAACACAGTATTTTCTCCTCTTCACATGCCATAACTTTGAAGAAAGGGCACCACCCCAAACCTGTGATGGGTCAGTCTCTACCTGCCTTTCCAAAAATGGGACTCAAACTCATAGGGGTGGATTTGCCCCATAATCCATCCCCTCTCCCAGAAGTGCATGTTGAAATCTGACTCAGGAATGACCTGTGACATCCCAGGTGCCAAGAAGGTCCCAGGAAGGGCTTTCATGATCCAGCTAAAGGTCCCAAGGGCTTCCTGGGACAACCCTGTCTACCCCCTTCAGAGGTCATGGCTTCTCATCTTTGCAGGTGACAATTTACTGTCAGACACAGGAACCACACACGTGTGTGGAGATTCTCCCTGCACAGACATGAACTGCTGACACCGGCTCACCTGCAGCTTCCCCCACTGCCTAAAGGCCACTGGCCCTAGTCCAGCCAACAGCCTTGGACCTCGCTCCCATCTGTTACCACAGGTCCCCATCCCAGTGACACTGGTGTCCAGGTACTCATCCTTTTCCTGGCATTTTTAGAGACAGCTATTTCATGAAGCCTGAAATATGGCTTGATCGTTGTGAAAACAAATGCCTGCATGCCTGCTTCTGGCTTGTCTGGACTTGGGCACCCACTCACTTGTGAGAGATAACGACATAGTGAGAGAGCAATTGAGGTCAGCTTCTGTCATGCCTGGACTGTGGCTCTACCCTGAATTTTTTCATTTTTTATTTCCTCTTAGCCTAGGAGAGGTCACGACAGTAACTGACCAGTTTGAAAAAAACGCCAGTATTTTGATTTTGCATTTGAAGGTGTGTTTTGAAGGCGGTCATTGGAAACCATCAGCACACTCAAGGAGATTTTGTGAGAGTAGGCTTATCTGTTTCAGTAGTTTAAGCGTTTTGCTTACAAGAGGATAAATAACATTACAGAAAAATATATTTTCAAAAAGCAATGCTTTCTCATTAGTTTGTCAACCGAGGAAGATAACTGGCATTCTGTTCTGGACAGGGATGCACATGAGGCAAGAGCACTAACACATGTGAGCCCTGAAGTCGTAGAGCTTGGGGCTTGGTTACCATGACCATCACCCACCTCTCACCTATGGTGCACCTGTGATAATTAAGATTAACTGTTGTATTTTACTTTTGGCCCATGGATGGACATCACAAAGAGCCAGTTTGGGAATTTACACAGTTAAAATCCCTACTGGAATAAAGTATTCCCGTGACTGGGTCCCACCCAGAGATTTTGGCTTGCTTGTTCTGTGATCAGACCTGGACACTGGAATGATTAAAATGTCCAGCCAAGATTATATATCCCTGATCACCATGCAAGGTGGGGATTAGGTTTTAGGAAATATTGTTCCAAAGCTTCTTTTCTCTTTTGAGTCTTGGTTTGAAGACTGATTAAAAAAATAATAATGGTAAGGCACCTCTGTTCACACATACTCTCCAGGATTCCAATTAGCTTTTGATAAGCACAAAGTTTTCTGGGCTTGATGAGATGTTATATTGAATCCAAGCACCTTTCCTTTTCCCAGGAGGTGACTTACTTTACGTTAACAGACCCAGGAATGAATGACTTCACCAGGAACCTGGAGGCCATCTGAGGGCTGACCCACAGGGCCCTACCCTCCACCACTCATGGCTTTTCAACTTGTGAACTGAAGGTGTTAAACTGTGTTACCATGAAGTTCCCTCTCAGCCTGCATTTCTACCAACAGTTTAACTGTGTCACAGACATTAGAGATATTTACAAACGGGTGTCCTGTCCACCTTCTTCTGCACATGTCAAGGCTGAATTGTATTTCTCTCTTTAAAAGTGGGTTAGCATGTGAGTTGATTTGGCCATTCAAGTATGACAACTTAAATAAGTAGATAAATTTCTCCAAAGATATCAACTAAATTGACAAAAAAAAGAAGTAGAATATTTGAATAGTCTTATGCCTATTAAAGAAGTGGAATTTGAAACTGAAAACCTTTTTACAATGACACAGCAGTTCTAGATGACCTCACTGGTGAAATCCATCAAATATTTAAGGAAAAAAAATACCAATATTACTCAATATTTTTAAAATAAAAGGGTAAAATATTTTACAAATCCTTTTATAAGGCCAGCATTGCCCCATTACCAAAACCAGACAAAGATAATGTAAGTAAAACTGTGACTTTCAAGAGCACTTATTCAAAATCCCTTAAAAAAAATTATTATTTAGCAAAATAAATATAGTATAAAAAAGTATAAAAATTTAATTCATATGGCCAAATGAAGTTATTCCCAGGAATGTGAAGTTGATTTACAAATCAAAAATCAATTATTTAAATTCTTCATATTGAGAGAATAAAAAAGAAAAACTATATGATCATCTCAATAGAGGCAGAAAAAAATATTGTCAGAATTCAACACCCATTCACAAGTTTAAAAATTCCTCAGAAAACTAGAATTAGAGGGGAATTGTCTCAACTTTAAAAAGATCATTTACCAAAAATAATAATAATAATAACTTCACACACAACATAATATGGAATTGTGAAAGAATAAATCCTTCCTGTCCAAGTTTGAGAATACTCAAGTATGTCTTCTCTCACAAGTTCTATTAAACATTATATTGACAATCCCAACCATTGAAATAATGCAGGAAATTATTACATTGTAATGCAATGAGATGGATTATAATGACATGGACTCATCACATAGAATATCCTAAGGAATTTTCATTAAAGCTATCAGAGTTTATAAGTGATGATTGAAGGGTAATAGGATATAAAAAGTCAACACACAAAATAAATATATAATATACAAAATGAGATATATACACATACAAATGAACACTTGAAAAAATAAAACAAAATCTCCTACAATTACATCAAAAACACGAAACTAGACAAATTTAATGAAAATATTCAAGAGCTATATACTAAAAACTATAAATCGTTGCTGAGAAAAATTAAAGATCTATATAAGTGAAAAGATATATTTTGTCCCTGGATCGGGAATCTCAATATTGTCAAAATGTCTATTCTCCTCGAAGTGTCTATGGATTCAAGGTAATTCCAAATCAAATTCTAGCAGGTTTCTAAGGAAATTTGACAAACTATTTCTAAAATGTATGTAAGAAATGCATATAAATTAGAATAATCCAAACAATTTTCGAAAAGAACTACTATAGTTCTTTGTTTCAAGAGTTATGTTAGAGCTAAAAGGCATTAAATTGGAGCAAGGTGGATAAACCCACATGTGGCTTCATTTTAACCCTGAGGCTGTAGAAATTATGAACTTCTAAAATCATGATTTCAGAATTCAGGATTCAGTCAATGACAGAATCATCAGAGATTGTCACTAAAGCCGTGGCTCACTTCTGCTCCAGGCTACACTAAGAACAGTGGGGCATGGACCTGTAGACTCAGTATATCCCCATTCAGAGGCCCTGACAGCCTGGGTATTTCTGGGCTAAGGAGTTAAACATCCTTTAGTCTTATTTTGCTAATTTCTTATACCTGCCTTTGTGGGGCGGTGGATGGTCTTCTTTTAACTTTTTTTAAAATTCTAAATAGTCTCCCTTAAAATTACAAAGGCATGTTTAATGCATATAAAACCAAGGGAAACCATAAGGGAAGAAATTAAGATTTGACCACTGAATAATAAGAAGAAACTACTTAGTACTATTTTTCTAAAGCCATACAAGCAGAGATACAGGCAAATGTGAGATGAATGTCAAATGAATATTAAGACACTGGTTTGGACTTACCTGTAGCAATAAACGTCAAGACAGTAGTTGCCTTCAGGAGGATACAGAGTAGGAATGAGCACTTGGAAGCCTTCAGGATGCTGGAAATATTCTCTAGTCACATGTATGTGTAAATACGTAGAAGTAACTCTGCTGCACACTTAAGATTAAATGTGCACCTTACTCTATGCATGTTTCCCTCAATTAAAGAGCACAAGAGAAAATTTGGGAACCTTTATCTTGCTAGATGTGCTGGGAGAGAGAAAATACAAAATTAAATATGGAACTATTTTATTGTCCTGTCAGAATCTTTCTTCTTTTAAATAGATCTAAAACAAATTGAGGTCAGGAGAGGCAGGCTTTGTTTTATCACACAGCTCAGCGGTCATGTGGGATCCAATTAATGAGAAGAGAAATAAAATCATCCCCCATCAGTGAAAGTCCCCACCACACAGGACTGGAGTTCTGCTGAAAGGCTGACCAATGACCTGTTGACTTCACAAGCAGCATGCCTACGAGAGTGCCCTGTCAGTCTTTATTTATGACACTACACACTCTCCCACGACACACTCTCTCACACTTAACACAGGCATCCCATGTGCAGGTTGTGTGTGCCAACAGATTTTTAACTACCAGGGTCACTCTGGATCATGCCACTTGCGGGCAAATTCCCTCTCTGAGAATTGATGCCCATCAATTGTTCGTCTTTCACTGATGCTACATAGACAAGGTAGCAGCAATTAAGGAAGACTGAAAGCTGAACCCTGGGAGGCTCTCTCCGCACAGTTGGGTTTATTTGTTCTCCTTACAAGGCAAGATAATAAAGGCCTTTAACTGGGTAGATCCCAATATTATTGCAGATGGTAATGACTGACTAAGGGACAGACTACTTAGCTAGAGTAGTGTAGAGTATGGAAGTCCTGGGCTTTGTAAAACAAAGGTCCTGCAAGGAGACAGGGTAAAATATTCTGTGTGAGCAATTTACAACCATTTCAAGTAAGACAAGCAAAATATTTGGAGGAAAAACAGGTGAAGCAGAAATCCCAATGACTCAGCATAAGAGAAAATTATTTCCTGCTCCTGTAAAGTACAATGGATGTGTTCAACTTTGTGCAGGCATTCAGATGTCCATGCCACTGGAAGCTCAGCCATATGCAACATGTGGGTCCCCAGGCCACCTGCATTTGACTACCTCCCAGCTGATGGGGGGAGAGAGAGATTGGATGAACATAAATTATACCCACATCCAATTTACCAGAAATCAGTGACCCCCATTCAGATAAAAAAGGGGTCATCAAAAATAGCTACATTATGGAAGAGATGCATGAGTCTTTGGTGACCAGAGAGCTTTCTCCACCACAGACACCGCAGTACTGTTTGAAATAAGTTTCAAGACTATTAATACAGTAAGGTACTTACATGGGTCCAAACCAGAAAACGCCTGCTCTGAATATCAAAATATCCAATATAATTAGGTGAGACTATCCAAAAATAATCTGCTAGAAAGATTTGTCTTTGGGATAAAATAATTTCCACTTTTAGGGGAGAGCAAAAAGCAAAATTTAGTAGGATGTGAATATACATGTTGAGAAAAGGGAATAGAGGCCAATATTTCCTAATCAGAGAGAGTTCTTAATGAGGATATGATTAACTAATTTCCCTATTAGGGTATGGGAGCAGAAATTTTAAAACATATACAACATTTAATTTTTTAAATAGCTGTTTTATTGAAATGTAATATAAAAAACTGCACAAGTGTGCACCTCAATGGATTTTCACAAAGTGAACATCCTAGGAAATAAACACCCAGATGGAGATAAAGAACATGACCAGCAGCCCCCAGTCCTCTTCTGTCCTACACCAATCACAAGGCCAGATATAGTTAACTGCTCTTCTGGCTTGTTGCTATTCCATGCCAGTTCTACCTGATTTTGAACATTATAGAAGAGGCACCATATGGTACATGCACTTTTATCTAATTTCTTTTCCCCAACGTTGCATTTGTAAGATTCATACATGCTATTGCATTTAGCAGTAGAATACACACTTGGTTGCTGAATGATATTCCATTGCTACTTCTGAGACTACTCGTTCCCAGGAGTTTGTGCATAGCCTTTGTTTTCTGTTTTCTCTAAAATCTTTCTCTAGAATTTATCTCTAATTTCCACATAATACTGTACTCTCACTCATTCCACCTCAACCTGGACCCCTCTGCTAATGGCAATGCCTGCCTTTTTTGAGAAGATACTAAGCATAGAGCCTTGAGGTACAGAGACTGGTCTATGTAAGTTCTGTCTGCAGCTTTCCCCAGTCTCTGCAGTTAGGTATGGCCATATAACTGGATTTCAGCCAATGGCATGTGTGTCTAAGTGATGTCTGAGACTTACAGGAATGGCCCACAGGAATCGCGTTCATTTGATCCTCCGTGTTCTTTTCTCCCCATCACCAAGCATGGGGACCTTGGAAATCTCCTGCTCAAGATGATGGAGGCTGCACTCATGAATCACTGCTTGAAGGAGAGACTTTTGCCAATCCAGAACACCAGTTATGGGATTTCTATGAGTAATAAGTAGTCTTCTACTTATGTTTGAGATATTATATCTGTTTTTGTTTCTTACAGCAGCTAGAATCACCTTAACTAGTACTCCTGCTGCAGGTGCACATAGCCAGCTGCCCACTGACAGCTCCCCTGTAGGTTTCATAGGCTCTTCAAGCTTGGTAGAATTGAACCTGTTCTCCAGAATTGAACCTGTTTCTCCTTCCCCACCCCCAAACGAATTTCATTTTCTCCATGCCATGTGTGCAATCCACCCACATATTTGGAAGTCAGCCTGGAACCACCATAATCCCAGAGTAATCCATCCCAAAATTTTTATGGATTCTTCCTCCCAAGTATCTCTTTCTCCCATCTCCTTCTCTCATTTCTCAACATCATTGCCTAGTTTGAATCTCTATCATGTCTCACCTGAACCTCCTTGTTATTTCTGCTCTCTGATTACTCTCTGTATAAATCAGGGTTCTCCAGAGAAACAGAACAAACAGGATATATAGATATATAAGAGCAGATTTATTGGGAGACTTGGCTTATGTGATTATGGAGGATGAGATATGCCAAAATACGCCATATGCAAGCTGGAGAACAAGGAAAGTCAGTGGTATAATTCAGTCTGAGGCCAAAGATTTGAGAAGTGTGTGTGTGTATGTGTGTGGCAAGGACAGGTAAGGGGTGCTGGACTAAGTCCCAGAGTCTGAAAGCCTGAGAACCAGGAGTTCTGACTCCAAGATCAGGGTAAAATTGATGTCCCGGTTCAAGAAGAGAGAAAGAATTTGCCCTTCCTCTACCTTTTTGTTCTATTTGTGTCCTTCAAGGGATTAGATGAGACCCACCCACATTGGTGAGGGCTGATCTTCTTCATTCGGACTAATGATTCAAATGCTACTCTCTTCCGGAAGTACCCACAAATATTCTACTGGCTATCTGAGCATCCCTTAGTTGAGTCAAGTTGACACATAAAATTAACTGTCATACCGTCTGTCAGAATATTATTCCTATAATAAAAATCATTCCAAACTTCAAAGTCCTTAATGGTCCTTAATGTTTTTTTTAAAAGGCCAAATATAGAAGACTTTTTAGGATCTATGATTACTGTCCAGGTGCATCTGACACTTTCCTCAGCCTCTCCACTGTGAATGTCCCCATGCCTAACCGCTGACACCATCCTGTGATTCACCTATGCTAATGAACTTCCTCTGACATGTGAAGATGTGTATTTCCTGGAGGCTTTCCTTATTCCATGTTCTCTGCCTGGCACACCCAGCATCATTTTCTGAATTTTGGGGGAATCTACTCAGAGCTACACATTACCACAATCTACCTTCCTTAGAGGGGAGCCAGGGTTATTAAAATCATCTGTTTTCTGTATCAAAAGCAATATTCTCTCTCTCTCTCTCTCTCTCTCTCTCTCTCCATACTGGTTTCCTTGGCATATCAACTTTTCTAAGCATTTCTGATCCTGGAGTTCCAAGCAGCTTCATTCATACCCAAGAAATTTAAGTCACTATTCCAAAGGTGAGGTTTCATCTTCCATCATTAACAACTCATTTCACAGCAACCTGGCTTCCATGTCTCCTCCATCCTCAGATATTTCCTTTGATTTCCTAACATAACTTTAAACAAACAAACAACTTCAGTCCTAACAACTTCCCATCTCCTTCAGCCATGACATCGAAGAGTTTAATTCCATCCTGACCTCAATTCCCTCCACACTGCTTGAGCCCTCTCTGGGTTTGTTTGGGACTCTTGCTAAAGTCACACTAAAGTCACACTTCTTTGGCCGGCCCCTCCCTCAAAGGCTCTCTCACAAGCTCTATCCCTGACTCTCCAGGTTTCTGGTTTACATCCTTTCCTGGATGTCCTCGTGCAACTCCCAGTGCTGTCTGATAGCACCTGGGTGATGAGGATTGAAAATCGGTACCCCAGCTCTCCTCTGGACTCGGGATTTCCTCTGGTGCCTAAAACTCATGATATCCCAAAGAAACCTGCTTTCTCTACCTACAAATGTCCTTCTTCACTTTCCACTCAGCTTTTCAAGCAGTAACGTTTAAGCCTTCTTCAATCTTTCTTCCTTCCCTCCCCCAAATCCCTCTACCTCCAAAATCTCTCTTGTGTCTTTCCACCTGCATTCCTCACCAGGTGAGTTTCTGCCCTGATCACCTCTCTCCCAAGCCACTGTGTTTGCTTCCCTTCAACTTCCAAGCAGCTGCCAGAAACTTCTTTCTGAAGTGAAATTAGAGATATTGCCATTCTGCCTAAAATGCTCAGGTGGCTCTTTATCAAATGCAGAGTATAATATGGGGAACCTTAAAGTAGTTTTGGGGTTTCCAACCAAATAATATTACCAGTAACTGAACCTTGTATCCAAAGGTTTTCTTGCTCTGTTCTCCCCATGTGTCCTACCCTGGAGGCCCTCACAATGTTTTACATTTATCTGAGCACACCATGCACATCTTCATACACCCTTCTGTCTAAAAAACCTTTAAATAATATCGTCTCATGCTCCTTTTAAATCTTAATCTATTTTTAGAGACCCAACTCAGATATCTCTTATGATGCCTTTTAATCCATCATTTCTTTGTATAACTGTAGCACTTTATTAACATCCTTATTATAGATTTTCTTACCATAAGTGAACACATAATACATTTCTATTTTCCTTCTAGAATATGATCTCTTCAAAATTAAAGACACCATGTTTTTCATTGTTGTATTCCCAGGACCTAGCATAATGCCTAGAATATGATAAAATTTTGGTAACATTTGGTTTTTGTCCCTATTGAAACTGAGCAGGACCCTGTAGGGCTCCTGGGAGTGGAAGCCTTTCCATGTTCCCCATTTCTTGTTTGTAAGAAATAGACTCCAGCCTCCATGACCTTCCCTGAGCTCCAAAGGGCAGATTCAAACAGTTGCTAATCAGAGACAATGGAGGAGCAGCCAAGAAACAATAGTGCAGCCTTAGGGCAGGGTCCTGGTTCTGCCTCAAGGGATACAGATAGCAATATTTTTGACTCTTTATAGAACCAAACTCCCAACAAATGGAGTTAGCCTTCTTCATTACAGAGAAGACCACCTGAAGCCAGATTAAAGGAACCAGAGAAGCTCATCAAGAGATTACCTGAGACCGGATTAAAGGAGTGCAGGTCCTGCACACACCCTAATCTTATCAGCAACCCTGCCCTTGAACCATTGTTATAAAACTCCTTACCAAATTGGGTAAGGACTCACAGTTTTCAAAGATGGTGTCCCGCTGTGTCCCACTTTGCCTGGCAAAGCAATAAAGCTATTCCTTTCTACTTCACCCAAAACTCTGTCTCAGAGATTCGATTTGGGACTAATGCACAGAGACCAAGGTTTCATCAGCACCATCAAGCACTTACATTCTATTTTGTGTTATACTTCCATGTTGGAATTTGAGATACTACTAAAGCAAAGCCAGGAAAATTTGTATGATGTCATTATTAACTTTGAGAAAATGTTCTTTATTCGCATTATTATTTTTTCAGGGCCTCCTTTTTTCATAGAAGCTCTAAAGGTTATGTTCAGCACAGCTTGTCTAACTACTGTGAACTCTGAGCTAATGGACTCTGAATGAGATTTTAGAACATAGAGTACTTTCTATTGTGGAACAACATGATTGACATATTAATAGCCAACATAACAGCATTTAAAGTTGAGGATTCAAGACAAGTCAATCACTTTAAATACCCAGTAACTTAACCGATAGACAAACAATGACATTAGTAACAGTGGTCCTAAATATAATTTCATGTACTTTAAATCCTTAGATATTGTCTTCACCAATATGGGGGAAACACATGACAAATACACTGGTAGTGAAGATTAAATAGCAGTTAAAAAAAAAACACTCACGGCGAATGTATCAGACTCACGAGAAAACCAGCTGGATATTCTTTTCATGGTTTAAAAATCTTGAGATAATGTAATGTATATAAGAATAGTCAAGAGTTGAATGCATCTCAGGCCATTTACAAAAACAGAAACTCTTAACCATAGGAGAATTCAGATACAGCTTCTGTAAGGACAGCAAGGAAGCCAAAATGGGTCACAAGAATACCCATTCTTGAAAAGGTATTCCCTTTCCTGGAAAACATCAGCACTTACCCTATATCATGTACACATAAAACTGGAATGTCGCCAAGGACTTCTTGAACTAGAGATACCAAACATTCAGCTTCTGGACAGCCTACATTATAAAAGACAGAGCTTGACTACATCACCTTGTTTCTCCAACAAAAATATATCCCTTTGAAAAGAACAAAAGACAAAAATTCTCCATACTGAGCTCCTCTATATTTTTTGTCTTTTGTCTCCCCGCATATTTTTTTTCCAATGTCAATCTTTATAAAATCATATTTGCTTCCTAGCCTGGTGCTTGGGCTTGGCTGTCTACCAGGATTATTGTTGATGTTGTGATGCTGTTGATTCTGTAATTTAAGAGGATATCCAGATGAACCATTTCTACTTCCTGCCACCTGGTGTTGAAGGGCATGTCCTGGCTGGGGAATCTATTCCATGAGATAAGCATTACATCTTTAACTGCTCTTCAAACAGTCCTCTGATCCATAACAGTCCTTTGCCTCTTCCTGAAGAAGAATCAGTCCTTCCTTCAAATGTTCCCAAGTCACAGAGTCACTAGTACCAGTGTGACAGCACAGAAGGAAAGAACAAGTTTCATATACTAGAGGGAGCATATATTTCTTTTCTTCCTTTCATAAGTATACTATTTTTCATCTTAATAACTGAGTTTACTTGGGTAATTAGTTTTCAAAGAGGCTACTTTAACTCAGTTTTTCATTGATCTGAGGATTTTTTGTTTGTTTCTTTTTAAGACTGAGGAGTATTCTACATCATTTTTCATTAATGAGTTACTGTGATTTTCTGCAACAAATTTTCTCAATAGTTTTGTTCCATGAACAGGTGGCTCGGAACCTTCATCATTTTGTTGCATTGCTTCCTTTTCCTCAGTTCATTCATATGGCTTCTTAGGGAATTCCTGATGATCGGGTGAGAGAAAATGTAAAGATTCAAGCCTGGTTTACAAATGGGTCTGCACAATAAACTAGTAACACTTGAAAAATCAACAACTACGGTATTACAATCTCACTTGGAGAACTTTCTCTCACCACTGTCCTTCAAGGTCACCTCTGAGTGCTGGGGCAGACCCTTTCTCCCTCTCATCCTCTGCCTAGCACAGCCTACCTAGATGTCCAGTTGCTCTGAGACCTGGGGGTCTTCAGTGTTCTCATGAAGCTGGGACAGCAAGAGGGTCCTCCATGGTCTTTGCAGTCCGAGGTCATGAGCCCGTGGGAACTTCCCCAGAGAGGAGGACAAAGGGGCAGTCTTGTGTGTTTTGGGGGACACATAGGGCAGCCTCTAAGAGCTTCCAGAAATAACTGGAGGACTCTTGGGGGAAAGGATGGATGCTCCATCACTAACACAGAAGGAATTTATCAATTCAATGGCTACTGACTACGTCATTGTTTCACACAGCGGTGTTACTCTCCCCATGAGCAGTTCCCATGGTCTCTTGGTTAGGTGGTTTATACCATTTATACAGCAGACTTCACTTTCTCCTAAAGAAATGTATTCATGTTCTTATCATTTCTCATAATTCCAGAATTCCACTCCCCAAACTGATTAAAATTGAAAAAAAAAAAAAAAAGATGATTCCCCTAGCACTATTACTGATGTTCGATTCCTAGCACTAGTGAAGGTACTTGGAAACGAAGTAGCAATATATCAGGATAACCTTTCCAAAGAGCAATTTAACAATCAAATAAAAAGCCTCAAATACATGCCTAATTTTGACCCAGTAACTTCTTTTACAAGAAATGTCTTGAGAAATGGAATATTTCTTGCCATATCAGTAAATAAAGGATGTCACAGTCAACATGATTGCAGCTACGTCCAACTGTGAGCTGGTGAACCCTGAGGGAACTCAAGAAGGAAAATAATACCTGCCATCTAGCAGCCCTCAGACTCCAGCCACTTCCCACAGTGAGCCCTGAGGAAACTCAAGGTGTGAAAACACAGGATACTGGCCCCAGATAGCTGAGGTGCATATCAAAGGAATGATTTCAGTGAGCCCAGACTCTTGCATCTTCCTATACATAGAAAAGCACTAAATTCCTTCATACAGAGTGAAGTAAGTCAGAAAGAGAAAAACAAATACCGTATGCTAACACATATATATGGAATCTAAAAAAAATTTTAAATGATCATGAAGAACCTAGGGGCAAGACGGGAATAAAGACACAGACCTGCTAGAGAATGGACTTGAAAATACAGGGAGGGGGAAGGGTAAGCTGGGACAAAGTGAGAGAGTGGTAGTGTATAAATGTTCATATATACACTACCAAATGTAAAATAGATAACTAGTGGGAAGCAGCCGCATAGCATAGGGAGATCAGCTCGGTGCTTTGTGACCACCTAGAGGGGTGGGATAGGGAGGTTGGGAGGGAGGGAGACGCAAGAGGGAAGAGATACGGGGATATATGTATATGAACAACTGATTCACTTTGTTATAAAGCAGAAAGTCACACACCATTGTAAAGCAATTATACTCCAATAAAATTGTTAAAAAAATAAATAAAAGTGCAAAGGAAAAAATAAATCATTAACAATAATATTTTGATGTTTAGACTACCTGCCCTTCGTTGCAAATCCTGACGCCCCCCTCTCCTCCTCAGAGCAGTTCTCTCAGGGTTACTTGAGATGCTGCCTCCCAGGCTTGAAGACCTAAAAATTTCCACCGAATAAAACATAACTCTCAACTTTTAGGTTGTGTGCTTTTTTCAGTCAACAGTCTTAAGACGTACTTACAAAGAATGTCATCTCAGCCTTTTTTGTAATAATGACTCTTGGAAATGACCTAACTTCCCACAAATAGGGATTTTACATTTGTGACATGGAAGCTATGGAGTCACTTGGCATAATGGAGAAGAATACCTAATAGCTTGTTTCATGGAACAAATTCATGTACAATGTTAAGAGAGGAAAAACAGGTTAAAGAGTATTTGGCTGCATATTTATAAACATATGTATAAATGCCTGATCATGCAAACCCCTCACTGGAATAGGCACATTATGGATATGGGTTTGCCTGGCTAGCGCCACCATCCATAGATTCACAAAATCCTTATCTATTATCATGGTGTCCACACAACAATGCTTTTGATCAAGAACTCACTTCACAGCAGTAAACACTGCAATGGGTTTATATCCATGGAATGGACTGCTATCATTACATTTCCCCTCACGTGGAAGCAGGTGGACAAAACGAATGTTGGAATGGTTTACTGGGGACTCAGGTATAGCACCAGTTTGATCACAATACCCTAAGAGAATGACGTTCTTCTGTCTTACAGGTGCAGTTTATTCTTTGAATCAGAGACCATCATATGGTGCTCTCTCCCCCATAGCCAGAATGCATGAGTCT
Organism: Leucopleurus acutus; assembly: GCF_964270905.1. Taxonomy (NCBI): domain Eukaryota; kingdom Metazoa; phylum Chordata; class Mammalia; order Artiodactyla; family Delphinidae; genus Leucopleurus; species Leucopleurus acutus. The sequence continues at coordinate 168,842,262 of NC_139145.1, read as the reverse complement.
GGGGATCAAGGGTTGAAAGTTGGTATGTCTCTTCTCAATATTATCCCTAATAGACAACTCACAAAAGTTTTGCTATCTGTTCCAGACACATTGAGCTCTACTGGTTTTGGGGTCTTATTGCCCAAAGGGTAATGTTTGAATGAAGGGATACAGCAATAGCTCACTCTGTTGGAAATGAGACTACATCTGGACATTTTGGTCTTCTTATGCCATTGAATCAACAGAAAGAAAAGGGGTAACTCTACTGACTGAAGTGATTGATCTTTATTACCATCAAGAAATGCAATCACTGCACAATGGCAGACAGGGAATACAGTCTGTAGAACCCATAGGAATTCTCTGGGCTGATGCTTAATACTTCCATGCCCAATGGTAAAAGTTAATGGAAGACTACAGTAATCAAAATAGTAGAACTCTTGAGTATCAATACTATAGAGGCATGGAATTTTGAACCACTCCACTAGCTAGAGAACCCTGACCAGCTTAGGTTATGGCTGAGAGCAAGAGAAATGTGAAATGTTATTGGAAGGAAAGAGCCAGAGATAATCAACTACAGTCTTGTGACCAATTTTTTAAATGGGGATTATTGTATTGATATATTTGCATATCTCCTCATATTTTATATATATTTATATTATTTGTAGATACTAATTTGTTTTTCTTCCCCCTCCTTTCCATTTTTATTTTATAGGCAAGTTATTGGCAGTAACTTTACTATAAGTCTTTAGTGGTTGTTTTGGAGAGACCAGCTTGTCTTTTAATTATCCATGCTTTCCTCCTTCCTCAGTCTTAACACTCAAGTAGGTAAGAAAAATTATTCCATAGAACTTGGTGAATATGCAAATGAATGGTTATGCCCACACAAAGTCAATTATAATTAAATTTATCATGCTTTCAGCTTGGTCTGATTCATTACAGGAAGGTAAGTTTTCAGGCAACTTTGAATTAATACTAGAATAGAATTTTGGTCTCTAGTTCCTTCCCTTGAAGCACTATTAACAGTCAGCCAGTGGCTGTGATTTAAATGCATTCCATTTGGAAGCCAGCCAGAGGAATTTCCCTACAGAATTAAGAGGAAATGAAATAACTTAGCATTTTCATAGGCTTATTTCAAACTGCACACCATCAAAATTCATTGAAAAATGTGTTTAAAACTCAGCTTCCCAATCTGTTCATCCTTGTTTGGTCACATTTTTAATGCAGTCGTTGAACTAACACGCCTCTTCCCAAAGTCACAGATGAAATCTCTGAACTTCCAGCAGTGCAAAAAGTCAAGCAACAATGCAGCTCAAAATACATGACATTACTAGCCTCAGTTTCCTTTTCTGTAAAATGGGGGTCACCTTATCAATTTCAAGATTTACTGGATTTAAATGAGATACTATTTTAATACCCAGTACCATGACCACCTCATAGTAGGTATGCAATTGATATTTGTATTCACCTCCTTTTCTACTCACAAACTTCAAAAACTAACATCTGCTCGGTCTAGGGCTCAAGTTTATTCTCTGTTTGGCTTCAGTTTAACTTCTACCTTGCCTTCAATTTTTCTCCTAAGTCCTCAGCTCTCCCCTGAACCGTCTTGGTATCATCTTCCAATCACTGTGTGTTACCACCTCCAGCCTTGCTTCTGCCCTGGCTGCTCTCCCTCCCTTGCAGGCTCTCCGCTCTCTCCACCTCCCACACCTTGGTGACGTCCAGTTTTCCACCTGCTACCTCATGAGGGCCTCTCCCACCTGCTGCAGCCATCTATTGGATCTTCATAGCAGAGTCACCATCTCATTGTGAAGGCGAGGCCAGGTAGCACTAAAGTTAACGGGGTGGGTGAGGCTTTAGAACACCTGACTTACTTACTAGTCGTGTGACTTGGGCAAGTTCCTTAATTAATCTTGAGGAGTCTCATACCCCTGTCTGTAAAATGGGATGACAGTGTGCCTGCGTCATAGATTTGTTATGGGTAAGAATCAAATGATGGGCACACCTGAAGTGCTTAGGCTAGAGCCCTGCAGGTGGCACATGCTCACTAACCCCAGCACCCTGCATCGTGCAATGACACGGATCCTCTACTAGGGGACCTGGCATCAGATGACTCATCCCAAAGCTCTCAGGGAAGCAGGATGCAAAGGGAACACCTTCTGGTATAAACGAAATCTCACGTGTCCACCATTGACAGCAAATAGGTTTCCAAAACAATGGAAACTGAAAACGCTACATTATACTTTCTATATTTCATGTGGTACCACTTGATTTCTTTCATTTTATATTTTAATTAGCGGCATGATTCCCCTAGGAAACTGAGAAACAATTAATTAAAAGGTAAACTGCCTGCTCTTAATTTTAATTACATTACATATTCTATACATCATACTTTAGTTGAAAAATATTAACCCAGACTCTAAATCCAGCTTGAAAAATTACTGGCCACAACACCCTAGAAAAATGCATTTCCCTTCAAGAGCCTTATTGTTTTTATTTAATGAAACACAAATAAAACAGCTGCCCTCACAACCTAGTGTATTTACTGAGAGTTCAGATTGAATAATTTATATGAAAGCTGTGTGAGGGCTTTGAACTACTATTGAGTCACAGAAGTCTATCAGGAAGCTGAACTTACAATGTTTTAAATTACAAATTGCCTGGTGACAGGTTTTCAATGTGTCAACTGCTCAAAGTTGCACAGAGCAATGGGTTGTTACTTTAGTCCAGTTATGGCTTTTTGGAATTCATGATCAAATCAAACTGGACAGGGGGATGAAGTGTGGCCTTTTCTTTCCAATCTCCTTAAGTTAATTATTAATGAATCAGGTTTGATTTGTGTGTTTTTGTGTAGGAATAAGACACACAGCCATATATGTTAATGTCTAGACTCTCAGGAAAACCATAGAGAAACGACATATGCTTCTGCTAGAAGGGAGTGATTCAACGATTGTTTAAAAGGCAGAAAGAATGCATGTGATTCCAGAATTTTAAGTCTTCTTACTCTTTCCAGGTCTCTGTGTCCAGCAAGATTTCCCTTCACAGCACACCAGAATAACAAGAGTGTCACGATTGTGTGGTGCTGTCTATCTACCTGCTGTGACAGTGGCCATGAAGCTGGAGATGGGTACCATCACCAGATAATCAGTGCTGTTTGTGTTTTTCTGCTGCTCAAATGCTGTCTAGTTTTGCAGAAGTAGAGAGAAGTCACTGCAGAGGTTGAGAGCCATTTAACTCTCCAGCATTCTATTGCCTCATGTACAGCATGGGGATGATGGGACCATCCCTCACAGCACGGTAGTAAGGATTAGACGAGAATTCACAGACAGTGTCATGGGAATCCTGTGTCAGGCTTTTCTTCCCTCTGTACCTGCCTGGACACACACTCCCTGCCTGCAGGCAGCTGGACTCCACAGGATTCCTTGTGCTAGTATAGGAGGCGTCAACAGGTGCGTCTGCCTTGAGAAAGCTTGCGATTTCTGTGGTTTCCATGAGCGCTGCTTTCTTCTAAGTAGGATAAAGCACACAGAGTACCGTTAGAAGGACCTTCATGGGGTTTGCCAAGAGTGAGAAAGACAGGGGCCCCTTAACCTCTCCCCACCAGAAGCTGCGGAAAGTGCAGGAGAAGATCAAGGAAGGGAATGGAAAGAACTGGAATCACCAGACATTTTCATGTTCCCTTAAACCTCCCCAACAGCACTCTGAGTGGGGTTATCATTCCTCCCATGAAGAAGTTGGGAGGGATAAGTCACATTCTTATAGTCACGCAGAGAGGGCACGCTGTTCCTGGTTGCCTAGGTACAGACTAGATCTCTTGGAAGACCCTGCATCCCCCTGGCAAAGGAGGGGACCAGTTCACCTCCAGGCACCCATCCCCCTGCATGTGAGATGAAGGAGGGCAGGGGAGGTGGGGAGAATTACTCTGTGGATTCACAAAACTTTTGCTTGGGGAGAATATCTCTTTTGTCGAGATGAGCAAAAAAGGTCTTCCTTTCTCCCTGTCAAGGGCTTTATCATTTTTCTCCTTTCAGTAACTTGGAGCCAACAAAGGATTGAGAAGCACCGGGGAAATGCCCCTCTCCCGTAGCTCAGAATGAACGGCAGGTGGCCCATGGGAGGGGAAGGTTTTGATGAAATGCCTCTCGGCCAAACCATTCACCTGGTAAAATGCTGACTCCACCGTATGTCTGCCTCAGCCTTTGCCAAGACATTTCTTGGCCAGTACGAGTGCAAGCCAAGCTTCTTATGCATTGCTGGAAAGGAACAAAAGAAATACTCATTTAGTGAATCTGAAACTACAGAAAATTGGTCAAGTTAATGATATACACGTCAACATTTATCATAGAACAACTAAATTTATTCTGGATGTTGCAAGAAGATACTATTATGGGACATTTATTTTCTAGTTGAAATTATCTTCTATATAGCATGCATTTGTTGGCAGCAATGAAAATCTTTCAGATCAAAAATATAATGATTTGTAACTTAGCCAATTCAGAAGTCCTGGTTTAGTAAGATGCAATCAAAGTCTGGATTGTGGTTGATACTGTGCCTCAGAATGGTTTACAAATCGAAACTGGCAAGCAATTGCTTCATCCATATATTATTATTATTGAACATTTATCATTGAATTCTTAATTTAAATACATTTCAGTTGCTTGCATTGGGAACACCTCATAAATGTATAAAAAAGAACTAGATAATTTGGGTATTATGGCATAAATGTTTTAAAAGATTCTTTGAATACTGTGATTTTGCAGAGGTGACATTTATAGCTTAATATAAATTTTGAACACAATATAGTAAGATGTGTGACATTGGAGCTTATATACTTAAATATTAATCTAAGGTGTGTGATACCAGGAAACTGAAAGGGCAGATACAGGTAGGTCAGGGCGGCAAACATATGACACATGAAATGTCTTCTGTAGAAATCATGAAGAAATTGTGCTGACTCCATGGTGATATGAGGGCAGTAAAATTTGCATTTTCAGAAACAAGAGATTGTAATTGTGCATTAAAATTGTATACTTAGCATGTTCCTGGTACTGTGCTGAGGATTTTACAGGAATGTCTCATTTAACCTTCAGGATTTATCAGTGAAAGAACAGCAGGACTCAGCAACAAGGAAAAGCAGTGAACTTCAGATTTGACTTAATAAGGTGGTATTGAAAATTACTTTTATGAATGGCAAGACATCCCCTGCCATCTAGGAAGAATTTTCTGCAAAGTGAGCGTTTCTTGACAGTGTATGCATGTCAAAGAGTTTCAGTTATTCTGAGCACCTTGTAAACTGGTATAGTCTAAGGATAATGAATAAACAGAGAAAAATGCACTAAGGAGGAAAGGAAATTAAATAGGATCAGATCATCAAATGAAATGGAGGACTTCCTCAGCCACACCCCGCCAAATCCCAGAGTCAGACCAAACACATGACATCCTATCTTATTCTTATTACATCATAAGCTCATCTGGGTCAGTGGTTAATTGGAGCAGAAGCTGAAGAATTTCTCTTTAAGTGATTGAATCATGAATGTATTTTCAAACTTTTTTTTTCGTGTGTGTGTGTGTGTGTGTGTGTGGTACGCGGGCCTCTCACTGCTGTGGCCTCTACCGTTGCAGGACACAGGCTCCGGATGCGCAGGCCCAGTGGCCATGGCTCACGGGCCCAGCCGCTCCACGGCATGTGGGATCTTCCCAGACCAGGGCACAAACCTGTGTCCCCTGAATTGGCAGGCGGACTCTCAACCACTGCGCCACCAGGGAAGCCCCAAACATTTTTTAGTACCATAAATAATACAAGTTGGACATAAAATGAAACTGGGTCATCCATCACACCTTTTGACCCATCTAGCTGTGACTTTGGGATACTCAGTTTTGGGGACTCTCATTTTCCTTATCTATAAAATTTGGGCAATTGATTACCTTGTCCCTTTAAGGGAGACGATTCCATGGCTCTGAAGAATATATCCCTTGCCAGGGAGTTTTATAATAGTGCTACACAGAAAATGTCAAAACATCCAACTTTCCTGCCCAATAGGTGAATTTTGTTTTCACTTCAGAACCCAATGTTCCCATAGAAAGATTGACACACCTACCCCTAAATAGAAGTAGTCACGAATAGCAGTATATGACAGGTTCTCGAAATGGGGCCTGAGGGCCCTAGGGAGTACCTGAGTCCCTATCAGGCAAAATACAAGGTCAAAACTATCTTTATAATTATTCTAAGACATGATTTGCCTATTTTACTCTCATTCCGGTAGAGTTGAGTTTTCTAGAAACCCCATGCATGATGTTACCATCACTCTGATAACTAGTAGAGTGTATGTTTGTATATTCCTGTATTTTCTAGAGTTTTCTAAAGTAGTATATTTAGTATACAAATATGTGTGTACATTTTCAGAGATCAACTCAGTTGATCTCAGTATTCCTACATCCAGTTCTATCTTGAGCTATGCCTGCTAAATTTTCTTTAACCTCAGTATTATTAAGTAATAGTTACTTTCACAGCTGGAAATTTTCCTTAGTCATATGCAGAAACACAATAAGAGGCAAGTACAATTTGTTTCTTTTTCAATATATTTTTATTTTTTTATGAAAAACATTTCTAAATTTTAAATTTTTATTTATACCTTTATTTATTTTAGAATTCGATAATGTATTATTTTAAAATACAAGATTATTTATATTACCTTTTCATATTACCATATGACCCAGCAATTCCGCTCCTCAGTCTATACCTAACAGAAATGAAAATATATATCCACACAAAAACATGTACACAAATGTTCACACAAGCATTACTCATAATGGTCAAAAAGTGGAAACAACCCAAATACCCATCAAGTAAAATGTGGCTTAGCCACACAATGGAATATTATTTGGCAATAAAGAAAGAACGAAGTACTGATACATGGTACAACATGACTGATTCTTTAAAGCATTAAGAATGAAAGCTAAATAAAAGAAGTCAGTTAAAAAGAATCACAAGGTGTATAAGTCCATTTACTTCAAATGTCCAGAGAGACAAAGTATATTAGTGGTTGCCTAGGGCTGTCGGGAAGGGGAAGTAAAAAGGGGAATGACTGCTAATGGGTAGGAGAGTTTTTTCAGGGTGACAAAATGTTCTAAAATTGATTGTAGTGTTATTTTTCTGGATTTTGTGAGTTTATAGCACTTGTCATCTTTTTTGAAATTTATAATTCATTGTGATTTGTTCTCATTCTAAATAGTCTCTTCTGTAAAAATAAATAAATAAATTTCGTCCACAAAAGCAGAAAAAATAAAGTTAAATAAATAAATTAATTTAATTAAATATCTGATTATTTATATTACCTTTTCCTTGTGTTTGATGTTCCATCTTTGACCTAAGAAGGTGTTTCAGCACTCACTTTCTCAAACTGTAGCGGCACTGTCTGTATCTAAAAATGCTGAAAAAATGGGGCTTCCATGTCAGAGTACTCTGACTTATGAGAGAAAAGAATCTATTCCAAAGCAACTGGGTAAAGCTATATATAAGATATTAAAATAGGATGCAGACAATTTTTCCTCTGGTTTCATAGGTTTTAATAATTGACTATATTGAATCTTATGTAATAGAACATTTTAAATAATATTATGGTGCCAGGTAAGTTGCAGCATCATTTTGAGACTAATCATTCAAAGATTAAAGAAAAAGGAATTGACTATACTAAGTGTAGATACAATGAGCTCATTAAGAGACACAAACTGTTACAGACTTTCACACCAGAAATGAGAAAACCAGGAAGCATCTTCCAGGGTGAGTTACTGCAACGTATAGGCTGAGGGACCACAAACAGCTGAGAAATGCACTGCTGAATGCATTGTCACTTTCCCAGGATTCAGTAACTTGTTGATTCACAAATTTTGCTACAAAGACTGAGTCAATATCTCAGGGACAGAATTGCCCTTTGCCTTACAAATGGCTAAATCTATAGATGTGACAGGACTTGCTGTTCTGCTCACATTGGTCCAATATGAGGACCAAATCATCATTTAAGAAAGATTTTCCAGTACAGTAAATGAATATTTAACACAAGACTTAAGTGGTGCTGAAATATTTGAACTATTGAATAGCTATTAAAATCATAGTTTATCCCAGAACAAAAAAGTATTGATGTTTTCACTAATGATACAGAAGCAGTGGTGGATAAAACTGCTGGCACAGGAATCAAAGACATTGCAGGAAACTGTACTAGCAGGCTGTATTCCTCCCTACCACATACCCCCATTAAACAAAAGAAACAAATTTCAAAAAGAGTTATAGTTAAGAATGTCCTAGATGAAGCAGTAAAAGTTATTATTATTAAATCTCAACCCTTTAGTATACATCCTTTCAAAAATATTTTGGGTGTTAAAATGGGAAATGTAATGGTTATCTCAAGAAAAATCACTTGTGTGATTTTTTAAAAAAATTAATCTATTTATTTATTCTTGGCTGCCTTGGGTCTTTGTTGCTGTGCGCGGGCTTTCTCTACTTGCGAGCGAGCGGGGGCTACTCTTTGTTGCCGCGAGCAGGCTTCTCATTGTGGTGGCTTCTCTTGTTGCGGAGCATGGGCTCTAGGCACGCAGGCTCAGTAGTTGTGGCTCACGGGCTCTAGAGTGCAGGCTCAGTAGTTGTGGCACAGGGGCTCATTAGTTGTGGTTCATGGGCTTAGTTGCTCCGCGGCACGTGGGATCTTCCCGGACCAGGGCTCGAGCCCGTTTCCCCTGCATTGTCAGGCGGATTCTTAACCACTGTGCCACCAGGGAAACTCCTTGCGTGATTATTTGAGTTACAAATAATACTAGCTATTTTTCCACAGAATACCTTTTACATTTGAAAAAATAACTGACAGACCAACTATGGTTTTTCGAACATAGATATTTGGCAGATACTTTCTTAAAAATGAATAAAATGAGGCATTAACTTCAAAAGAAATAGCTGACAAGACTCGTTTTCAATGACAAAATCTGAGCTTTCAAGTAAACACTGAATTTTGGGAACTTTATGTTGTCCACTGTGAGCTAGACAGCTTCCCGATATTTTAAAAATGTTTCTTATGAGCTCGGTAGCCATATTAACAAACGTGATTATTTGCATGATGTCTCAGTAGATGGAACACTCATAAACAAAAGCTCTTTTGGATCACTCCTTAATGTTTTAAGAGTATAAAGTGGCCCTGGAACAACAACAACAAAAATTTGGAAAATTAGCATAGTGAACTGTTGCAGGAAAACAGAAGAGAATCAGTGGAAAATAAATCCTGGTCAGACCTACCAGAAGAGAGACAATTTTCTTACTTCAATTCAGCAACTTTGTGAGGAGGGACCAACAGTATTTCTAATTTGGAGCCACTTTAACATCAATATGGTTGAACCAGAGCTGTGTAAGCTGTGCCTGAGGAAGACCAGATCTCACTGTGTGATGTGGGGCTCAGCCTTGCCTGGGTGAATGACCAAGGGACATCGGTATCATTGTTACACAGTCCATGCTCGCTCTGCTCACCGTACAACAGGCCAATAAATCAGAGAGGGGGTGTAGAGGCAAGGAATATGACCTTATTCGGAAAGCTGGCAGACCAAGAAGATGGCAGACTAAAGTCTCGAGATAACCAACTTATCGGCGTTTGGATGCCAGTTTCTTTTATAGCACAGAGAGGAGGAGATGAGGAAGTAAAGTAAAAAGGCCATAAGTTTTGCAAATGTCCCCTGGAATGGCCAGCCTCAGGGAGGGGATGTGTTACTTTCTTCTTTCTTGCAGCCATCCACAGGTGGACAGGGTCCGGATGCTTCCCTGAACAAAGGCACTTTGGTTTAACATTCAGGCAGAGGGACAGGGTTCCCCGAGGCAGGCCATTATGTACAGACAGTATCCTTTTAGTGAACCAAAGCAGCGGAAGCAAAGATTAAAGTAAAAGAAACAGATCCAACTTGTAGTCAGATTTGGCTCTTGCCTGTTACATCATGGCCGATGAAAGCACTAATGTTGGGATAACAGGTACCTACACGTGAGTCCTGGCTCTGTCCATAACCATTCTGTGACTTAAGTTGGGCCAGCTGAGAGTTTTCTTATTTTTAACGTTAGGATACAGCAGTACATAACTCATAGGGTTGTTAAGACAATGCACATGCATGCAATGTCCTGACAAGAGTGCCTGAAATAGAGTGAAACCTTAGTAAATGTTCTCTGCCTGCAGCAATCTAGTGCCCAGAGTGGCCAAACGGAAGCCATCTTCCTTAGAGCGGTGGTTCTCAAACGTGAGCGTGTTTTCGATCCTCAGCAGGACACTCCAGGGCCTTTGCAATCAGGTGCCCCGTTCTTTTACAGGCTCAGCTCCCACCACTGTATGAACAGACTGTGATCTCAGTCAATCACCTGCCTGGCTGTTCCCATTCCTGGGCCCCCTTCCCCTCCCTAGTTTCCTCCAGTTAAAGTGGAGCAGCTGTGCTACTTCTATCAGGAGCCTCATGCACAGCCAGAATCAGTGTCCCCATCTTCTGATCCATCATCACCCTCTGTGGTTTCTTATTACAGAATTATTCGTTATAATGTGTGTCATTCTTATATATGAACATACCCAACATTCTATGTGACACACATAGATGACAATCTGGAACTGTTTCCTGAAGTGAACTGAGAAAATTTCCTCAACAAGGTGGCATATTATCAGAGAAGATAGAACCTTCTCAACTTCAGGGTGATCTTCCTGATATCAGTGTCTTGGTATGTCATGGTGGCATACCAAAAATGATAAGACATCACAACAAACTCTATTGCTTTTAAATTAATGTGAGAAAATATTTCAATAAAAAGTCATGTCACTCTTTTGATGCAAGTCCAATATAATGACCGAAGTGACTAGTGACAAGAATATTCTTAAAGTATTAAATGAGTAATCACCTTTTATGTTTATGTAAACTTTCAGGAAGCAATTTCTGAACTTTATTAACTTAGAATACTATTAGATCATGTCCAGTCCCTGCTCATATAGGCAGTTCTTTAGAGGCCAAATTTTGCACCTATAGAAAGATAAAAAGAAGTCAACTCAAAGTGTGGCCTTGTCGCCTTTATTCAAGCTTGTTTCACTTCAAGTAAAAACTGTTGATTCAGTAGGATGGTAAAGTATATGTCATTCACATTTAATATGCAGAAAAACTAGTAGACACTTCTAAAAAAGTCTAAGATCATAATACATGTGGAAACTGAGTGTTTTACGGGATAAAATCGTTCTTGGTTGTATTTGGTTCACTTGAATGAGTTGGGGCACCAAAGGTATCTATCACAGGCCTAATATTATGTTGCTTATTGGAACAAGTTTGGACTTTGAACTTGGTCATCGACACCTGTCTTCACATTCTAACCCTTACGTGTTTGGCTATGATGCAATTTACATTATTTCTCTGTGCCCCAATTTTTCTAACCTATACAGAGAGAAGGAGATTTTCACTTCTTGACATTGTTGGAAAACTAAGTGTGATACAGTACTCAAAGTGCCTGACAGAGGAATTATTATTTTTCTGTTTATTTTGTTTATTTGTTTTTCTTTTTTTGGAATGTCGCAGTCTTCTAGGATCTCAGATATTTTAGAGACTGCATGGGTGATCTCATTTCCTTATTTATGAAGGCATGTAGAATATGGTACTGATATTAGGGGCAAAGGATGAATTAAACAATGAGTAGTATTTACTCAATAACAGGTCATTGCTGCAAAGAAATTACTGGACAAAGACACCAAAAAAACTGGGTTTGAGACACTTGCAAAATGGGCCTAATTATCTTTTTCTTCTCCCAGATGTGTTTGCAAGATTCAAATCCAATAAATGGAAGTATTTTGAACACACACGTATACACACATGTGCACACATGAAGGATATTGATTTTATTCTGAAAATTAAAGAGGAATTAGATTTAACATAAAGGAAAATATGCAACAAACTATAAAATAATCTAATTGTTTACCATTTTCACTGGATCCTCTTCAAGAACTTAGAATATGGATATTGAACACTCCCCACCATGTATTCTTTCAACCAAATTATACAGCAAACTCTGTGCTGGACTCTGTGGCAGGCAGGATGTCCATGCTATGAACAAAAAGAACAGTATTCTGCCTTCAGAGAACCCTTTGTCAAGCCAAAAAGACAGACATTTAACAAATACGAAACAAGAAAACAAAGACAACTTTAACTGCACGTGTGTTAAGTCCTATAAATGAAAACAATTATGAAAAAGCAGTTATGAAAAAGAACCTGGGGAGGGGGCGGGGCCCTGATTTGGACCCAGGTCAGGGCAGTCTCTGCCAGGGTGATGTCTACCCTGAGATGGGAAGGATGCATGGAGGTGAGGCAGGTGAGGCAGTGGGCGATCTCCAGAGGGGAGCAGCATGTGCCAACACCGTCAGCTAAGACAATGGGTCACCGTGGCTGGACGTTAGAGCGCAAGGGGGGGTATCGGGAGTTGGGGTGGAGAGAGGACATATGAGAGATTGTTTAATTTAACCCATGTGCAATGGGAATCCATGGAGGGCTGTCACATGGGAATGGCAGGATCCAGTCAAGGACTGCAAAGGTCACTCGAGCTGCTCTGCACAGAATACACAGGAGGGGAGCAGGTGGGTGAAGGTGGATCAGCAAGGACAGCATCCTTGCCACCAGGTGTGTGGGGGGAGGAGGGCCTCTCACTACTGGGAAGGGAGGGAGAGGAGGGCCTCTCACTATTGGGAGGGGGTGGGAGGAGGGCCTCTCACTACTGGGAGGGGAGGGAGAGGAGGGCCTCTCACTATTGGGAGGGGACGGGGGAGGAGAGCATCTCATTACTGGGAGGGGACGGGGGAGGAGAGCATCTCATTACTGGGAGGGGAGGGGAGAGGAGAGCATCCTGGGTACTTGGATGAGAGGAAGGAAGACTGGACCCAGAGAGAGGGAAGGAGGTAAGTGGAGTCGGGACATATTTTGCAGGTAGGAAGGCCAGGTAGGTTTGCTTAAATTATAACAGCCAGACTGCATCATCATCTATCTCGCTGTGTGGGAAAGGCAATTATATGAGCAGGAGGAAATAGCATGACCCTTTTAAAAAGAAAATTTTGCTTGACTAATGGCTTTTGAAAATTATTTACAAATATGATTTAAAATGTATAACTCTATTTTCCTCATGGGAAAAAAAAGCAATATTCTAGTAATTTCTCAAAAAACAATTAAAGCAAAGTATTGGGTGATGCTAAGAGTGATAATTGGCAATTACTTTAGTCAATATTATTGTTTCATTTATCCCAAAATTGAAAGTTTATCATCATAATTCTATAATAATGATTTTTATCATTAGTTTTTGTGATTATACTTCAGCACTATTATCATACATTTTCATTTGCTACTTCTACTTTTCTAAAGTTTCCCTACATATATTTTTACAGAGATATTTTTATGTTAAATGTTTCAATATATTAAGCCTTCAATAATTACATTACTCACAGCTCTATTTTTATCCTATTGTCTTTTTTTAACTTGATTTTATAGCAAGATATGGCAGGTTTTCATAACCATTTTAAAAATAGCAAGATATGGCAGGTTTTCATAACCATTTTAAAAATAGATGTACTTAGGATGATATTTCTCTGTAATTTTGATAAAATAATAATAACATTATGACTAGTTTGTCAAGGAATGGAAAAGGAACTTTTCACTGTAGATACATAAATCATACACATAAATCATACAGAATTTTACAATAAACTGGCCAGCCAACTAGCATCTGAGATAAATGTCTTCAGGTTTTATTCATTACCACGTTTAAGCTTGTTACCTCCTCTGCATTATTATTAAGAACTCAATTATCCCTCCTCCAGCTCTGTCTGCACTCATGGTACTCCCTTTTGGGGAGCTGGGCAGGGTGGGAGGATGCATGTTCTCTCACATGAGGTACTTAAGCTGTCTGAAATTCTTCATCCTCTTTGTGATTTTCTCACAGCAAATGTTTCCATATACTCCTTTCTTTTCAATGTATCCAGTGACTGATTCTGTAATGCATCTTTCATTCACCCAGGCACTCATAAAAATAACGTCGTTTGCTCCATGACATCAATAATAGAACTATACCTGCTATTTGCTATGACTGAAGATGCTACTTATCAGCCAATTCATATGAAATACATTGATCGTAGCAGCAACACTAATAAAGTTTTATAACAGTTTCATGTGTCTTAAGATTCTGAATCATGGCCAAAGCAGTAAATAATTAAGAATCAATCAACTCCACGGAGATTAATAGTTTCCAACTTAGCAGGAATCTCAGGAAGCCATCTATGGTACAGGGAGAAAGGCTTCCAAATTCCCAAGAGCTTCAGTTCATGATTTTATTGAGACACTTAGCCCTCCTGGAGGGGCAATCTTGGGGAAGAAAGAACTGGAGAATAAATTATCTTGGCTTCTCTTAGATGTTTTCAGTTTGGTCAGAACCAGCAAACCTTAAGCCACCTGCTTAGGATCAAAGATGCCAAAAGTGTTTATCTTCCCTCTAAGCCCTTAAAATTCATGTAACTCCAAATACTGGGGGTAAAAATAGGGCATGTTGAGTTGCTTTGGTTCTATAGATAATATTAAATTACCCAGGAAATAAATCTAATTTTGTTTCTTCTCATAGTTCTGTCCTCTCTACAGAACAACATAATTATAAGGAGACATTGTGTGTAGATTGTCTTCTCCTAAAGAAAAGAAATTCTATTAAAAATAACAATGAAAGTTTTAAACACTCTTTGCATAATTCTAGAAAGTTGACATAGGCCTCATATCAGTCTCTCATTTTTATTTTATCTACATAGCAATGCAGTGAGGAAGGCAGAGGGGTCATTGGCTCTATTTCACAGATGGAAAAGATCAGACAGGAAAGTTGTATAATTTCCCAAAGGACTTGAAGCTTGGACACGGGGGAGAGAGATTCAAGGCAAGATGTTCTAATCTCTTCCCCCAGTAAGCTAAGCCTCCTTACTGCTCCTTTCTTCCCACTGGTTCACAGTGCTTTGGGACAGGGACTCGTGTAAATTCTATTGGTTTAAGGATAAGGCTACATGAAAATCACAAATGTATTTAAATAATATTAGTACCTATTTTCATTATATTACTTTGTGTTGGCTTGGCTAGGTTTCTAACAAGTTATCAGTGGATTTGCACTCTTCTGATAATTGTATCAATAGATTAGTTTATTGCACTCCAACCCTCCCACCAAGAACAACTAGAGACACTGACAAAATAAAAGGGAATATCTGTTTGAAGGCTTTGTAGAACTACCAAGGCAGGAGAAGCCAAGATCCCAGAGATAAAAGGAAGTGCAGAGAAGTAAATTGACCATGAAACATGATTTTTTCCCTTGAACCATTTGTAAATTAAAAGGCTAGTTCCCACTGGCTCAGAAGCCAATCAGGTAACTAAAGTTGAGAGGTTAAGAAGCTGAGCAGAACATTCAGAAGTCTCATTGTATTAGAGACACCAAAAATGGAGTTCAGATCTCAGCAAGAGGAGAACGCCTGGCAATTAACCCAGGCATTCAGTGCAAATCCTGAAGGGCTACATACTGTGAGTAAGAACAAACTGAAATGAACCATCCCTTTAAGAAGAATACATCTCAGCCTCTAGTTAGTTAATCCCTGATCAGTTTCAATTTGTGGTTTGCTTCTGAGCCACTGGGTTCTGAATTTTTAGTTCACAAAATCTCAAGGGTCAATTGGTACTTAACAATGAATTATCTGCTTGTCAGAAGTAAAAACAGATCATCTCTAAGGATGATAACAAATTATCTTTACAACATTTAAAAATATATGTGTGGCATTAAATTTAAAAAAGTACTTAACACACCAGGAGATAAGACCAAATGATAGAAAACAAAGAAAACAAACAAAAGGAAACAGACACAGAACCATGAGAAATCCAGACATTTTAATTTATGTTATCAGACACAAACTTTAAAGTATATACACACATATTAATATGACCAAGAAATTAGATGGCAAAATGGAGATTATCAATAAGGAAATTGAAGCTATAAAAGTAAATCTAATGGAAAATATAAAATTAAGTGTGTGGTATAAATATAATTAAAAGCATAATAGATTGTTTGACAACAGGATATTGAGAGCTGAAGAAAGGATTATTAAGTGGAAAGACAAGTCAAAAAAATAGACTAAAACTGAGGGAAAATATGGTTCAGAGTATACAAGATAATATAGTTCACGATGAAAAAGATCTAACATTATTATGTTTAAGTGGAGTTTCAGAAGTAGAAAAGAAAGAGAATGCAGAAAGTCTGTATAGGAAAAAATAAATGACAAGAACTTTCAAAAACTGATAAGCAATATACACTATACACTAAACAAAAAATGTGAAGAGAAACACACCCATTAGAGAAAAAACTTTTAAAATTTAGAGCAAATAGAAAATCAAGAGTGGATACAGGGGGAAAACAAAACAGAAACTTCAATGATGAAAAAAGTTTGACAGAATTTCTCAACTGAAAAAATGCAAACCAGATTACCTGATAGTAAAATCATCAACATGTTGAAATAAAATATATGCCAAACTAGAATTCTATCCCCACCTAAATATCATTAATTTTTAAAAGACAAAATAAAGATACTTTCAGACAAATAAAAACTGGTGGAATTTGTAACTTCCACACCAAATAAATTATCCCAGATAGGAGGACAGAGATATAGAGAAGAAAAAGAGCAAGAGAAAGAATTAAATATGTGGGAAAATACCTAAATGAATATTGACTTTCTCAGACAATTATATTGTTTCATTGAGTTTTAAATATCTAGAGTATTAAAATATACGGCAACAATAGCACAAAATATGAAAGAAAAGAAAATACAGTGTTCTAAATTCCATGTAGTAGTAAAAGTAAAAAGTATGGATTCAGGTTGTAAACTCTCTGGCATTTGTGCACCAAGAGACATGAATAAGAATGTTATAACAGCAGTATTTGTAATAGAAAAATGAAACCTGGAAACAACCCAAATAGTCATCAACAGGAGAATGTCTAAATAAAGTATGGTTCCTTCATACAGTGGAGAACTATACAGTGATAAGAATGGACACACAATATGAATGAATGTCAAACACACAAGAAGCAAAGCACAGCAGAATACTACTGTTCATGACTTTCCTTATAAAATGTTCAAACATCATTAAAGCTTAGCTATGCTATGTGAAGTGAAGATAGTGTTTTCCAACTCAGAGAAGAGAAAAGAGCTGGTGATAGGGAAGAGCAGAGGTGAACTTCTGATGTGTTGGAAATACTCTATCTCTTGATATGGGTGATGTTTACATGCTGGGTTCACTTTGTGATAATTCATTACATAGAACATCTATTATTTCTGCACTTTTCTGTACATATGGTATACTCCAATAGAAAAGAAAGGAAAGATGTCTTGGAAACTAACAAGTAACGATAATCGGTGGCCCCTGATTCTCAGGGTAATATCGAATGTCCTTTTCCAAAAGTCACCAGTGTTTGGGCCAGGCTGGAACCTCTACTGAACCAAAACAGCTGCTTTTGCTAACTCCTGCAAATTCTCCTGTGTTTTCCCCAATGTTGATATTTTACTTTTTACTGAGGCTGGAAGGAATAAGGGAGAGGATGAGCAGGAAGTGTGAGGATCGTGTGGGATTGCATGAACGTTAGCCGTACAGAGTAAGCTGCCCACTTGACTGGCCTGGAGCTGTGCTTATAAAGCAGTTAATTTAGAATACATTTGGTTATATTAAGTAAAATGTCTCAAATTAAATTTAAAAATTAGAATAGAATTACTTATATTTATAACCATACCAGTATTATTCATTTATAAGTTTACTTCTGCTGGAACATTACCCAAAATGTAAGACTGGGTTGAAATGAGTTTACAACTCATTAGCAACTGTATTAAAAGATCAGAAATCAACGACTGAGATTTTTTCTAGTAAAATATAAAATAGAGAGTACACACAAGTTCCACTACTTCTCACTAGAATACTATGAGTAATACTTTTATAAAGTTAGCTTTTCTTTATTTCTTTGAACACCCTTCTCTCTTCTATTTTTTAGTATGGAGTGATCTGGAGTAAAAAAGTTTTTCTCCAAATCAGAAGTAGGCACTGAACAATATCATTGTACATTCCTTCTTTCGTTCATTTCTTGGTCTCTTATCTATTTGTCTTATGAAACCCCTGAGCTCTATGAGTCAGTATTGAAATCAAATTCTACCAGATCCTTACAAAAATAGCACATGGGAAAAGATATAACCAATAGACACAGAAGCTACATCATATTCAGAGGGGATTTTCTTTCTATCTTCATTCAAAGTCATTACTAAAACTCTGCAAACTTAAATCAATGGTTTATTTTACAGTAAAGATAGCAAATATGTAGGAGAAGTTATCTTTAGCTTAAAATAAACATCCCAGAATGGGATGAGAATTTGTTCTCATCCAATCCATTTGAGTCTCTAAACTATGACCAATTCACTTTCCCATTCTCTATGGGTTATTTCAAATATTTTCCCTTCTCCTAATACTCCACTTCCATAGAAGCTCTCCTTTCTAACATCTTTGGGAATTTAACCATTGCCTGATCTATGTCAGATTTTTATCACCAGTTCCACGCAGAAGTGCTTTCACTTGTATTCATCATTTATTTCTCCCCTTCTGTCCTTGGGAGCAGGTGCTCCTGAATTAAGCCAAGCTTCTCCCCAGATACCCTGTGGACTCACCCACTTAGCCACCTCCTCAATTCACAGCAGCCCTGAACTAGCAATTATCTTATTCTGCTCTATATTCAACCTCACCATTTTTTTTAATCTCCTCTTCAGCATTTTAAAATGCTCAAGATTCTCCCTTCCTAAAAAAAAAAAAATCCCCTTGACCTTATATATTCCTCCAGTTACCCACATACCCCTCATTTCACACCAAAACCTTCTTGAAAATTTGCTACATTTTTTTCCTCCATTTCTTCACCACTACCCTCCAACTCGATCATAGCTCTCATTTCTTCCAACATGCAGTTCAAACTACTGCACATAAGGCTCTAGTGACTCCTTGCGGTCAGACCCAATGAATGTTTCACATCTCTTCCCGCCCAGAACGTGGTCCTCCTTTCCCAGCGGCACCGTGTTCTACCCAGAGTCAGAAACCTAGCAAGGGGTGCCGCGGAGATGAGAAGAAACATCACCTTCCTGGTTCACTGCTCATCCTCATGGGATCCTGCCATGTTTAGCAGACGAAGTAAATGCCAAACGCTTTTTAAGGTTCTTGAAATATTTTGGCAATTATCTTCCAGAATGTTACATCAGTTTATTCTTCTACTTAGAAGTTCACAAAAGGGCTGGATTTGACAACCCTGGGATATTTTCATTCTTTCTTTTTGTCTTGGCCAACGTGGTGAGTGAGAAATTGTATTTTATGTTTTTGAATTCCAATAAGACTGGGATCCTTTCCCATAGCTCTTGGCCCTTTGTGTATTTGGGGCTTGCATTTTTATCTTTGGCTCTTTTCCGTATACTATGTCTACTTCTTCCTGGTTTGTAAACACTCTAAAAATTTATATGACTCTTTTGAGTACATTTTTTTTTTTTTTTTTTTTTTTTTTTGCGGTACACGGGCCTCTCACCTCTATGGCCTCTCCCGTTGCAGAGCACAGGCTCCGGACGCGCAGGCTCAGCGGCCATGGCTCACAGGCCCAGCTGCTCCACGGCATGTGGGATCCTCCCGGACCGGGGCACGAACCCGCGTCCCCTGCATCGACAGGCAGACTCTCAACCACTGCGCCACCAGGGAAGCCCATTGAGTACATTTTTTACCTATAAAATATACCCAAGTTATATATTATTTTAAGTCTATTTACATATATATATATAAAATACAATCAAATAAAATCAGCTCAGAGTATGGTAGAAGATCACCAACTGTCATTAATAAAATACCAGCATCATGGTAGACCCAGCTTTGGGGCTGGGTAGATAGTAATAGGGCCAATGAATTACATCTTACTCAGAGTGAAGAAAAACCTTGAGTGTTTTACTAGTTCATTCTAGGACAGACATTATATTGCTTCTCAATGAAGCTCAGAGTTCTTGATTTTAGTCAGTCTTCAAGGCAGGAGGATTGCAGTCTTACTTTATAGTGAGCTGTGAGGTGTCTCCAATCTCTCCCGTGTGGATGTATGTCACTGTGATGAGCAGCTGCTCTGCCCCTCCTCTGGGGCTGGGTCAGGGGCAGTACTGGATGGTCGGGGTGAGCTGCAGAACTGAGCACAACAGCTGGCTCATCAGGCCCCAGTATACGTAAGAGTCAAACACTGGCTCTGTACCATTACGTGATCTCAGTGCTGAAAAACAATGATATGCAGAAATCCGGACTAAGCAAGAGATTGTTTTCAGCTCTTATCAGACAGATTCCACAGGGTTTCCTGGGCGCTCTCACCCCAGCTCTCTCCACTCCTTACCTGGAAGATGCAGCCGACCTTCCCAGCCTCCCTCCCTGCAGGGCTCCCTCCCAGCCCGAGTTACGCAAAGTCAGCTGATACATCTCCCCAAACTTTGACTTTGGCACTATCACCCTCTCCAGGCTCTAAAGGATAAGAGCAGGTTTAGGATACCTAGTTCAAGGTCTGGCACTTACTCCCTGAAGAAAGTATGCGTTCCTTTTCCAAACTTTGAATGATAATGATAATTCTTTTTTGTTTTATTCGCTAGTTTGTTATGTTTTTTAGACTCCACATATAAGTGATACCATATAGTATGCCTTTGTCTGACTTATTTCACTTAGCATAATGCCCTCTGAGTCTACCCATGTTGCTGCAAATGGCAAAATTTCATTCTTTTTTGTGGCTGGGTAGTATTCCATTGTATATATATATACCACATCTTTATCCATTCATCTGTTGATGGACACTTAAGTTGCTTCCAGACTCACAGATTTAGAAAACAAACTAGTGTTTACCAGTGGGGAGAGGGAAGTGGGGAGGGGCGATATAGAGGTGGGGAAAAAAGGGTCATTATGGGATTATATGAAATCACATGTGTGAAACTTTCAAAAATTGTAAAGCACTATAGAATTTAAAGAATCTTTCATTCAATAAAAAAAATAAAGATACTAATAATTCAATGAATCCCCCCTTTACAGATGGAGTGTAAGCATCTCAGTACCCAGTTGAAAGCCTTGCATCCCCAGAGGTATCCATTTGCAGACAAAATCCTCTGTCCCCCTCTTCATTCTCCCCTAAAGGACCCATGGACCCAACTCACTTTGACCTGCCTTCTGCATTTACTAGGAGTCCTGGCTCCTCCCTGGGAGCCCCCTCCTGACTCAGGCTGGGAAAACCCTATCTTTCACCCAGACACTGGTTTTCCTCCAGCCCACATGCCCACAAGGACCTCAAACTCCCAGTGTGGGTGTGATGAGCAGCTCAGCATCCCAGAGCCTCAGAAGATGCTGCATCTGGACATGCCCTGACCCCTGGGTCAGAATTTTAAAAACATCTGGAGGCCAGTCAATGCTCCTTCGAGTCTGAAAGCACTGATGCGAACACCCTCCACGTGCGACTAACCCACAGCTGTCAGCACCTGTTTTCTTAGCTGCTGAGAAGCAGCCCTCGGCCTCTCCTTCCCTTTGCCCCGGGGCTCTCCAGGCATTGGCAGTGATCACAAATCCACTGGGCCTTAACCCCAGTCCCTCAACCTCTTGGCTCACAGGTCTCAGGGTTGCCTCCCTCTCTTACCCAGAGCTTCTGCTGAGGCGAGTCTGGACCTGCCTGCTGGTACCTGGATTCCCTCATGTCCCACATGGGGCCCAAGGCTACACCTTCCCACGGAGTCTGTGGCTCAGCCCTGCTCAGCCACACACGGCCCTGGCCTGACAGACCCCTGACAGCGCCCCCTGCTCTTCAGATGACAAGTAAATGCACCCTTCATCTGGGCCTCCCCCTGATGCAGGGGTCCCACACACAGGATTTCTGAGATTCCTGAAGAGGAAGGGGTTTCCTGGGACAACCTGATTTCCCTGGGCACTGCTGGTATTAGCAGGAGAATCAGAAATCACAGAAGTACCTTCTCTCTGACACTCCTCCCTGTACCAGAAAACACAAAGAGAAAACCCAGTATGAGCAACCGGGAAATCTAAGCTTATATGTGGGATTATGAGCTGCCCAAGACAGCTTGTTTTAGTGAGGCAAATGTCACCTGCAATTTGTGGTGAGGGGAATCCAGTATTCGTTCCAAATCCCCCGAACATTGGTTTGGGTTTGTAACTCCAAGGGAAAAAAGGACAGAAACAAAATCCCCCACTTTGCTACCCTACATTCTATCCCCTCAATGCCCACACATGATTCTTAGAAAAAAGGAGGCAAGTACAAATAAAAAGAAAAGGCCAAATGGCAAGAGTATTCACGTCTGATTCCTGTTGCTTTCGGAATGGTAAAAATCGCTTAACTCATTCGAATACAGAAGCCACTCTGATTAGTTCCTATGTGATCGTAGCACATAGAACACTGATAAAAGATTTGGTTGATGAGTTAAGCTATTAAACATTTATAACAGTTTATATTCATTCAGATCAATTCATATTGACTTCTCATGAAGTCTGATTATATAGATCAACTTGAGGAAGAAATTTTGTAGTCACGCAGTTACTGTCAAAGATGGTAATGGCCAACATAGATTAAGTCAGGTAAAAATGGCCTTCATTTCATGCCTCAATTATGCATTTTCACTGATCCTTGCAATTTTCCATTAAGAGGACAAAATAGAAAATCATTCAGTCTAGCCATTTGACAATAAAGGTAACTACTAAGAAGGCTAGTTCTTCCTAATTGTGGCATGTCATTTCTTCCTTGATTTTGCAGAAAAGTTGATGATTTTCTTCTAAAATCTCTTTCCTTTTTTACCAAATTTGTAATCATAATAACCAGTAAAACATGTTGAGACTACTGTATCACTTTAAAATAAGGTGAATATCTGTCTAAATGTGTGTGTGTATGTGTGAAATATGAAAGTATGAAAGGTTAAATGTAATCAGGGTAAGTTAAAGGAAAAATAAGTAGATAGTAACTACCTTATATGTGTCTAGTTCTGTGTTGCTTCTTGTTTTATCTTCTAATAAGTGCCTGTGGTCACATTTGGTTGCTGTTTTTCATGATGATTGTTAAGATGTCTGGAATACTGTTGATACGTCTCCTCATAGTATTTTGTAACTTGTTTCAGAGTTTCCTTCAACTGCAAGTAATAGCAAACTGAATAATGAGAATAGACTAACTAAATTTTCTCCAGAGGCACCAGAAGAGTAGATGTATTCTGGTTGGAGGAGTATCTCTAAACTGAACCTCAGAACCAAGTTCCTCCTACCTTCCTGTTCTGTGATCCTTAATGTCTGACTTTCATCCTCATGTTCACGGAATGGTTGCTGTGCCTCTAGGCATCATATTTGTAGTCCAGGCAGCAAAAAAGAAGGCGGGAAAGGGTAAAAAGAGTGTGCCAGCTGAGTCTGACACTTTTTATCAAAAACAGAACAGCTTCTCCAGAAGGTCCACCCCCAAATTTGGATTCTTTCTTATTGGGCAGAATTATGCCACATGGTCACCACTAGCTAGAAGGCAGACTGGAAAATCGAGATTTTTTTAGCTGGACACATGGCTGCCCAAAATGACATAGAGGTTTCCTTAGAAATGGAAGAAGAGGGGTAATAAATATGGGTAGACTAATTACAGTGTCTTCTGCAGTTCCCTCTATGGTTAGGGTATAGTTATACGGTTATTTTAGATGTAATAATTAACACTGGATATGAGTTAGAGATATGTAAGACTCATAATATTTGTGGTCTGAGAAGAGGGAGCTGTGATCCAGTAGGGAATCATCAAACACTGTCTGACTAGTGTGTGGCAGTGCTCATGGGATTGTCAGATGAGCCCCTGGAAAATGGCTCTAGTGCAGCTGCAGATGCTGTTAGTGTGTGTTCCCTGGGTTTCCTGGTAGGAGAGTGGGTGGGAGAATGGCAGGGTGTGAATCGGGAGAGAAGGGGCTTTCGAGGTGCAATGTGGACGGGGAATGACTTACAGAAACCCTGAGAAGGTTCACTCCTGTGCAGGGCTTCAGATACTGCATCACCGTTTCCCTTGATTCTGTGTTCATCACAAGTTAAGTATATTTTCCTGAAGTCCTGCAAACAGAACACTGTCTAATTTCTCCACAGGACACTGACCACCCCAGGGGGACCAGTGATGGTCATTATAAACACAAAAATTTATCCAACATATGCTAGTAACTGAGTTAGATTTTTTTATTAATACTGCAGCAGATGCTGTGTTGGGTTCTTCATCTGCAGGGTCTCTTCTAACCCTTGTAAAATCCCTGTGAAGCAGGAATTATTAACCCCATTTACACATGTGTACCCATGACCAGGCAGATCTCCTGCTGACCCAAGTCCACATGTCTACAGCATTGTATTATTCAGGGTTCTTCAGAGAAACAGAACCAATAGGATGTAAATATATATATATACCTGTGTGTGTATGTAGTGTGTGTGTGTGTGTGCATGTGTGCACCTGTATGTGGGTATATGCACATCCAGAAAGCAGGGGAGGGGAGAAATGGAGAAACAGAGGTACCCGCTGATCAGGTTAGAACTTCTTGGTCCAGCCATGCCCAAACTAGATTTCTGCTCTGGGAGCCATTAAATTCTCATTTTACATTAAGCTAGTTTGAGCTGGGTTTCTGTTTGGATAGAATCTTTTCAACTGCATTTAATAAGCATCTCTTCTTCCCCTGCTGCCAAATGGATAACAAGCTGTACACATTTCCCTTTGAGGGGTTCTCCTTTTAGCATACATGAGTCATCCCCAGGGTCGGGCGGGGGGGTGGTGGTGGAGAACAGGTCAAGTGCAGCTATCACAAAAAATAAAACATGCACAAATATACCAACACACAGTTCCTAGCCCTGAGAGAACTGTCCCTGCAAGGCTCTGCATGTGTAATTTTGAAGTCATGATTTAGCAAAATGGATTTGTACTCTTGTATAAAGAAAATGAATCTGCTCACTTTCTCTTCATCATATCTCCTCATTTTGGTGTTCTTTGCCAATGTAAAACAAATTAGGATTCTTAGTAGAATAGTTGATATTCTTATATTGTGTTAAATCATTTTGCATCAGGAAAATAAACCAAGTTTCGATCTGTGATGATACACATAATCTTTCTTTCATATGGAAGTCCTAATACGATGTGTCAGATGGCATTTATATTCTCTCCCACCACTACTATGAAAATTGCATCCCGAAAGGAGCACTTTCCTTTCCACTTAGTCCACTGTGAAACCCTCTGCCTTGTCTCTATCCCTCTGTGAGAATAAACTCTTTCTCAATACGCCCTTTCATGGAGTCACTTTAAAATACAACCAATTTATTCTCTCTTTAAAATATCTATTTTAAAATCTTTATAATTTCTGGAACTCATTGGCCATGTTTCATGTTGACAAGAAAATCATCTGATTATATGATATATATTGAATGTATTCCATACGCACACAGCCAGACTTACTCTTCAGAAAGTAGTTTAGTAGCATAAATTGAGGACAAGCGAATTTACACACCTAGAAATAGATGTGGAGTTCTTTTATTCCTTTACTAATTTTCCAAAATGGTTGTCCTGGCACCCCAGCATTTTAAATCTGGCTAAATAAGGGAGAGCTAAATTCCTCTTAATCGTCTCAGATGTATCACCATGTCCCATAACTTCTCTTTCTGAGCAGGACATTCTCTCCCCTGACCAGACTTCCCTCTGCTGGCACTTAGCATCTCCCAAATCCAAAAATAACAGCTAATTTACAGGCCGTTTTGTTTCCACTTCTACCTAGTTCTGTGCCAGTTGTTAAGAACCATTTAACTAAATTACTGGTGAAGATGATCAACCTTAAATTGACAATATTAGAACCAATTATTAAAAGCACATTTAGTGATTTGTTTTGTTTGTTTTCTCTTTTTCTCCTTTGGGCTTCAAGAAGTAGAAAAGGTTTGTGTATTAGATTAAATCATAAGCAAATTTGTCTTTGACCTTGTTTCCCAAGGTGGGGAGGCGTGTGGCTAGTTGAGGGTCATACAGATTGTTTTGGAGTTGGAAAAAGGCTTTGATACGTGTGAAAACAACCACATTCAGAATGGACAGGGTCACAGGTGGAACATCATCTGGAATGTGGGTAGTGGGGTTTCATTTGCATATGACACTTGGGGAACTCGGTGAGCTCCAAGTGAATTTTTACTTGTGAGTCTGCCAACAACTGTGGCTATAAGGACATAGCTGTGGAGTCTCCAGCGATTATCTTTGGAAAACCATGCGAGATCCAAGAGACTGCTAAAGCATAGAAAAAGATACTCTTTTTTATTTTCGTTTAAAAAAAATGGCTAAAAGGAAAACCTTCCAAAAATCGAGGCATAGATAGTCAAATTTAACACATAAAAGTACTGGAATGAATTGCCAAAGAATCCATTTGTACTCACTTTCACAATCATAAGGGATTCAGTCCAGAAATCTATGGAGCTTTGTGAGGAACTTATTCAAGAACACCAAACCAATTTACTCAGCTATTATGACACGCCTGAAAGCAGACAGGGCCAGTCTCCTGCGAAAGCCATCGATCCCTCCAGCTCTCAGACCGCAGCTTAGAAAGTTTGGTCCTTGAGGTCTTAGAAGAGAAACACAAATCCCCTGTAAAATTAGCCAGCACTGCAAGCCAGTAAACTGAGGATATAATCAGACATAATTCCTAGCAACTGTTTACTAAGAAAATCAACCCTGGGCAAAAACAAACAAACAAGACTTAAGAAGAGGCTCTCAGTATGACTATAATAAAATTAAGCAAAAGAGAAAACATAAGTTGCACTGTATTAATATATCTCTATTGGAACTTTGCCTTCTGGGGCCTTAATTACTTAGTCATCTTAATTCATCTTATATTTTACTCAATAATCCAATAATATTGTTACTTACTATTATTATTGGTAATATTGAAGGTATACTATTACTACTATATATATGCAATTTCACATGCAACTGAACCCCAGTCATGATGCCATCACAATTTCTGATTTTAAAGAGGAAGGATCTGGGTCTTCATCAGTTCACATAAAGTGTCCCAAATACACACAGTGAGTGGCAAGAGCAGAGATCTGAGTCAGGTTGTCTGAGCCCAGAGCCAAGTTCTGTGCACTTAGGCATCGCTGCCTCCCAAATTCCTGTACTTATTATCTGGGATTTAAACATTGAAAAGGATCTTGAAACCAAGGTCACTAATTTCATCTCTGCTGGAGGCTTGACTTGTGTAGTTGTAGAAAATCCTCCCTCTGAGATTGTCTTTGTCTCAAGATGTTTAAATCAACTTTTGTAGCAGGTGCTTAAACTAAATGTCCACAAGGCCAGGCAGGTAACCTGAATGTGTGATTTCTCTGAGTATAAGAAGATACATTTCAAATATCTTCACCCAACTGGTAGGCTGTCTTTTTGTTTTGTTGTTAGTTTCCTTTGTTGTGCAGAAGCTTTTTAGTTTGATGTAGTCCCATTTGTTTACTTTTTGTTTTTGTTTTCCTTGCCTGAGGAGACATATCTAGAAAGATATTGCTAAGACTGATGTCAAAGAATGTACTGCCTCTGTTAAGTTTTATGGTTTCTGGTCTTACATTCAAGTCTTGCATCCATTTTGAGTCAGTTTTTGTGTACCGTGTGAGGTAGTGGCCTAGTTTCTTTCTTTCTTTTTTTTTTTTTTTGGCATGTGGCTGTCCAGTTTTCCCAACACCATTTATTGAAGAGGCTGTTCTTTCTCCATTGAATGTTCTTTTGTCATAAATTAATTGTCTATATGTGCTTGGGTTTATTTCCAGGATAAAGAAGATGCAGAATATATATAAAATGGGATACTACTCAGCTATAAAAAAAAATGATGAAATCTTGCCATTTGCAACAACATGGACGGAACTTGAGGGCATTGCGCTAAGTGAGATAAGTCAGAAGGAGAGAGACAAGTGCCACATGATGTCACTCACATGTGGACTATAAAAAACTAATAAACAAACAAACAAAATAAATGAACAAACCAAACAAAACTGAATACATAGATACAGAGAATAGAGTAGTGGTTACCAGAGGGAGAAAGGTGGAGGGAAAGGTGAAAAGAGTGAAGGGGATCAACTGTCTGGTGACAGATGGAAAATAAAATTTTGGTGGTGAGCACATCTCAGGATACACAAAATTAGAAACATAATGTTGAACACGTGGAACTTATATAATGTTAGAAATCAATGCTACCTCAAATAAACAAATAAAAATACAAGATGAAGAGGTCTGTATCTAAACATACACACACACTCACACACACAGGTGTGTGCTCACACAAATACTACCCCAGGCACTCAAATTCACTTTTATAGCACAACATAGGCTGACCGAAGGAAAGTGCTCCACAATCCAGATTGCACTTGTGGGCAAAGGTTTGTGGTCCTATTTCTGATGTCAGCAGTAAAATCAAGTGAGAAAAGTGCTCATTTAAAACTTTGCTCAAAGTACAATTAGTGAAGAAGATTCAGACTTTGAGGTACCTTTGTGAATGCTCTGAATAAGTAGGTTGTAAATGGATATTCTTTCACAGGATTGAAAAGGAAAGCTATTGGAATGAAGTAATAAACTTATACTGTTATTCTGAGGGCTAATAAACTGAGCTGTAGTGGAATAAAAATTGGGCCATACTAATATTCTAATTATATGCATTGTTGAATGCTGCTGCTGTTATAGACTTCTAAGTTTTTCAGAGGTTAAAGTCTTCCGTTCTTATCTGACGTGAACAATCTTCAGTTATCATAAATGAAAAACTAGGGATGCCAAAATGAAATATTCAACTCATGCAAACTCCTTGAGCATTTGAATCTATTCTGTAGCAAGTTAACTGAGAAAGATAAGGTTATGAGCTTCTATAATTCATCTTTGTTTAAACTGTAAAATAGTCTAGTGTTGAATCAAAAATGACTGGGAATTATATTTACCAGTGTTGGAGAATATTAAGGTACAATGTACAATGTAAACCTGCAACTGGGATTACCATGATCATCGGGCCACTTCAACAATCATAATGTAACTACCTTTCGGAATCACTGTTTTGGAAGAAATAACCTTTTAAATTTGTACTTTAGCTGCCTTTGGTTGTCTATACCTTACATCAGCAAAACGTTGTGTTGACATTGGGTTCACACTAATTTTCAACTGTAAATGGAAAAAAAGAAACATAAAAAGAGGTAGGACTGTATCAGAAGATGTCCATGTGAAGGCAGAGACACCGAGACAATGTCCTGTGAACCTGGAGGATTGGAGTGATGCATTTACAAACCAAGGAGTGCCAAAGATTCCCAGAAAACCACCAAAGGCTAGGAAGCGGCAAAGAAGGATTTCCCTACAGTTTTCAGAAAGAAAATGTCCCTGCCAACACCTTAAGTTCAGACTCCAGCCTTCACAATTTTGAGACAATAAATTTCTGTTGTTTTAAAGCCACCTAATTTGTGGCACTTTGTTATGGCAACTGTGGGAAACTAATACAGTGGAGAACCAGAAATGCACCTCATCAGTACAGTTGCCAAAGACATTGCCATTTTACATTGGTTATCTTATTAATAACATTCAGGAGGTGGTAATTTTAAATAACCTCTGAGATAGAAAAGAAGTGTAGGCAACATGTACTTAGTTGACATGCAGGAAAAGTGGTTGCTTCAATTCCTAGCTCAGTTAATCTGCCTGTGAATGGCAAAGCATTCAAAAGATTCAGGAACAGTGAGTAGAAACTCAGATAAAGAGAAGAGGACTCTGTGAGTTCCCATTTTTTACAGCTTTTAGCTGAGGCCAGGCTTCAGTCAGGGCCATGCTGGGTGTCTAAAATCCAGATGGAAACACAAGGCCTTATTGGCTTGACAAATGAAAGGACAGAGTTCAAAGTGAACATGGAAGCTGGAAAGAGAGAAAGGAAATCCTGATATTGGGAAAGCCACAGTGGAAGAGCCTCAAATTCTATATATAAACTACCCACATCTCTGGCTGACTCCAGAACTATCCACATGTAGTTCTACATGTAGACCAAGCTAAGTTCATCTAAGGCTAAAAAAACAGAACAGAGATTTTAGCTACTGTCCATTTCTAGGGAGACAGGGTGGGGAATTTGAGTTTAGTCACAACAGAAAACTAAATCGACACTTTTGAGAAGAATATGTTAGATTTCATAGTTTTTATGATATCTCAGTCATAATGCACATGATACAATCCAAAATTACCAGATGTACAAAGAAACAGACAATGTGATCGCATACTCAAGAGAAAAGGCAATCAATGGAGACCTCCTTCCCTGCAACTTCAGCAAAAGAAGAAAAGAAGCAAAACACTCAGCTATAACCACTTTCTGGCATATAGAAGCTAGGTAGAGCCCTCTGCCTTGGAGTACCCACAATATTCTCTTTTTATTTTCACAGTTCCATTGTCAAGTGCCCTTACTTCAAACCCTCATCAATTAACTTTATCCTTTATTATTAGAGTGATGGACAAGGATAGCCTGAGTGGGAAGGAGTGGAAAAGAGGAGGGAAAGCAGTTTTTTTTCCTAGTTAGGTGAGTTTGTTTTACCTTTATTGGACTTGAGGATATGACACTTATGGGAGCTGCTAAGGAACAATTTTTGAGCTTTGGTGATCCTGCTGTTCATTTACTATACTTTGCAGGTCTGAGCAGAGGAGGTAACTATGTCCCTGTCAAAGATTGTGCATTGTCTCCATTTACCTCCAAGTCATATTTCCTAGTTGCTTTATTAATTTCACTCCGTAAGAGCTTAAAGGGCCCTGGGTATCATCTGATCTACTCTCCTTTTTTAAGAATTAGTCCCAGAAAGCTCAATATATTTACAAAGTTAAACAGCTGGTTAGTGTCAGTACTGGACTACAGCACCATACCTTAGTGCCCAGCACCTATGTTCTCTGCACTTCAGCATCCTTCCACCAATCAATCGTTTGATTAATATATTGAATGTAATTTTGTCACATGCCTATTAGGTGCCGAGAATTGTCCTGGGAGATGGAAGTGCATTAGTGAACGTGATAGTGGAGGTTTATGCCCTCGGTCTATACTTAGCATTCTGTCTTGGAAGCTATACATCTCCTGACTTGGACTTTTAATCAACTGATAAATTATTTATATTTATTTTTAAATTTATAATTATTTATTATAATTTTCACTTCTGATAAAGAAATTTCATTTGTTGATTTTCCTAAACTGTTAACCCTCGGCCCCTGTTTAAGTGAGTTTGTTAAATAAAACTAGAAGTTAAATAAAACCAGGCATTGCAAAAAACAAAATGATACCTATTTAACCTTTGCTATAACTAGGCTTGCTTCTAGGCATTGCTCCCTTCCATTTATGCTATTAATCATTCATTAATGATTAATATCTATGAATCATTCATTCATGTGACAAGGGACCCATTAAAGACCATTTGAAATGATACAATTTACACTCCATGGAATATTCTCTATTCCAGAGTCATTTAAACACCTTTTACTTGCTATCCTCTTGCTGCTTTGTTCACTGCTGAGAACAAAGAAAACAACAGAATGAGTCATTACTTTTTACTTACTTCTTTTGGTAAAATTTATTGTGATCTAATAAAAATTCATTTTTCAAAAATTAAAAAAATTTTTTGCATATTAATATAAGATTCTTGTTGCTTTCCATGATTGTTTGTCTTCTCTTTGTTGAAACTTGACTCATGATATTTGGCCTTCACTGATTGGCTGTAACTATTAAAATTGAATTCAACTAAACTGTAAATGCAAAGCAAACACTAAAATCATGTGGTTATTCATTTGCTCTAAGGTGACTGAATATGTAAGTGTGAGTGTTTATGTGTGTATATGTGTGGGTTTGGCTATTTTATTACATCTATGTTATCAAAATAAAAAATAATGTGATTTTTTTAGAATGAACATGTGGATTACCTTTTATGATACACTAGGCTATGATTACTTCTCATTTATATGCTGCAAAGAAGCCCATATCTTAATCTACACTGTTGTACTATTCAATATCTAATATCCAAAACCTAAAAATTGGTTAGCCAGCATTTTAAGACATTAATTATACTACTCTCCAATTTACTCAATAAAAGAGTTTCGTTAATAAAGTATTACTGAATCTTCTAGTCCTTTAATCTGTGCGTGTACTTATATAACAACAGGAGGAAGAAATTTCCTTGAAGATCTAATCAACCCTTGAGGATATTTTTCAGATTCTCTTCAAAGTTTCCTTTGTCCTACTTTCCAAAAGTGAGTCATTATTTCTAAGATTAGACTTCTATTCAAAAGAGCAGAATATGCCCAAAGAACTCTGCCTTCCACTCAAAAATATAGAAAACAGGGAAGCACACACACAGACGCATACACCCACTCAAATATAGGTTAAAAAAATAAGCAAAATTAAGGTAATCTATCTTTGTATATTTCTACAGAGGGGAGCCAAATATTTAGATGTCTAAATATTCTAGAATTAGAAGCAAGCAGTGGAGGCTCACATTTAATTTGTTCAGAGCAACAGCAATTGAATGCAGCCCACTAGTTGCAGGAGACCATAAAATGCCTCCCTACATGAAGGGACGCCTAAGTCTGAGTTCTTTTCTTATGAGCAGAAGCTGAACATGCCCTGGGAACCCAGCTGCCATATTGTAGGGAAGCCCAAGCTGTCCCACACAGAGACCACAAGGAGAGTTCACCTTCAGTGGAATCCCAGGCCCTGGTTGAAAGCCAGCATCAACCAGCCAACATATGAGTGAATGAATCCTCAGATGACTCTAACCTCTGGGTTTTCCACATGAGGACCCTGATATTGTGGGGCTGAGACCAATTGTCCCTGATGGTCCCTGTTTGAATTCCAGACCCACAGAATCTCTGATTGTAATAAATGTCTGCTTCACACTGCTGAGTTTTAGGGTATTTGTGACATAGCTGTAGTAACCATTCACAATTTATCTCTTTATAATTTACTGAATGTTGATGATTTTGCCAGAGCTCAGGACAAGAATATGATTTATTTTCTCCCAACGTTTTATTTTCATTAGAGAAAAATGCAAGTAGATATGCACCAGGCCTGCTCTGCTAATCTTTTTCACTGGTGACTTTTGTCAATATGTATTTGCTATTTAAATTTATGTAAATAAATTGTACAAACTTTCCATAACCAGCGTTTCTCAGGATATTTTTTCATTAAGATTCATTATATCTCTTAGGTGGAGGTGAGGTGGGGAGAGTGTTTTTCTCACGTTTGTTCCTATATTCTCCCCAAGTCCAAGGTTTAATTAGACTCTGCTTTCTGTGTAAGAACTCGATACTCACGACAGTTATGCTCCACTTCCATCCACACATACAATTTTGTCTTAAAAATAAGTAAAGTTCTAAGACCAAGTCTAAGTAATTTCCACATCAACCAGAAAGTAGAAGCTATGTGAAAAGTGAACTCAAGTCTGAATACATAATCTTTTCTTACTATTTAATTGAAAGTTGGCTTTTATATAAATTCTGCAGTCCTCTAAAGGCATATTACAGGGTGTTCTTTGGCTAGCTTTATTTCTTTGAATAAATTAATATTTTTGGAGTCACTTAGCATTTTTGTCACTATACCCTTTTTCCTGAAGCCAATATTACCAATGCAGTCATCTGACTGGCAACACAAACAGCAATTACGGTGGTTACTTGTCAGCTGTTATTCATGACTGTATCTTTTTAGTATTTTCATTAGACAAATTTCTCTCTAATCCACTGGCTTCACATATCATGTAGATTTGATGTCCTCCTCACTTGCACTAAGTATACATTTCCATAGATGATAACATGAGACACAGACTCTTTCAGAGTGGACCTCAGGAGGTAAATTCCAGTGCTGTGCTGAAATTACAGTTCTTATGTGTTCTGCTGAGGGTAATTTAATGTCACTCTATCTTAATTTACTAGCAACGGTGATATAAAATAAGATCTGGTTGAACACCTCGGGTGTCTACTCAGGGTGATGAAGATGGAGTGAGAGTCAAGATGCCCTTGGTGTTAGCCAAGCCTGGACATATAATGCCCCCAAATGTGTGATGATGAGTTTTCTATAACACCTAACAGAGTATTTCCTACTGTGAATAATTATGTTGTTATTTTGCACGTGGAAACACGCATGCTTCCCATAAGTTATCCTGTTCATAGTTATGAAATTCTACCCTCTTGACAAGCGAACTAAACTCCTCTCCAAACTTTTGTATTTTTAGAGATGTTTTCTGCTCTCCTTTTTCTTTAATTAAACAAAAATCTAGAGACATAGACTATCATGACTACACGCCTCCTTATTTACAAAAAGGCAGGACACTGTCCACTACTAGTCACATCACTGGCAATTCAGTCCCACGTGTCTACAAGGAGCTGAGTTAGAGCAGTTGCAGCAAAGCATCAACTTGCATGTTCTGTACAATTCAAACTATGTGGAGTTAAGAATTCTTATAATATGATTTCAACACATTGAATGGTCTACTATTAAAGTGGGAACAAATAGTTTGTTTATTTATTCACATGTTTATTTTAAAAATTTCTTAATCTAGCTTTCAGGGAAGACCTGCTGTATCTTATGGTAGACGCATTAGATGTGAAGGACATAATAAGATAAAATCCTTTCATTCGCCAAAAAAAAAAAAAGTCTAAAAGAGAAAAAAATAGATGCTAACTAGAGAGAAAATAATCTACAGTCTAAGGCTGCCTTATGTCCTTTCTTGAGTGAACTCTTCCATTTTTCTAAATTCTATAGCAGTGTTTGTCCTTGCATCTAATATGACGGGCATCTGTCATGGAAATGGGAGAGAGATCATCAAAGTTTGGGGAAAAGATTATTTATGGTTGATGTTGAAAGAAAGCAAATTAAGGACATTGTTTTAAAATCCAGCATAAAATTTAAAAAGCTTAAATTTTAAGATTCTTATATCAATCAAAATATACTTCCCAATTTTAAGCATCCAATGCGTACTTATTTCCAAGTATTCTACTTCACAATCTCACACAAGACTTCCATTGAGATAATCATTTTCAGGTGAGGAATGACTGCCTTTAAGTGAAGCAATGCCTTTCTAGACATGAGATGATTTCATGTTTGAAATTGGAATGCACAGGTGGAACTTTCTTCCCTACTTGAGTTGCAGAAAGCACATGGTTAGCCCCTTCTCATAAGTTAGCCCCTTCTAATAGGCTACTCATACTACTTTGCTGAAATCAAAAGATATGAAGAAATGATCTTCCTTCTTTCCTTCTTCAGGACCCAGTGGGAACCTGGCTGGCCCTCCTCTGAATGAAGCCATCACTATTTACCACTCTTCTGGAACTTATCAATGTCTCCCTGGTGTTCTTACATAAACACATAATAAAGTATGAGCTTCTGCAGGGCAGAGTCTGTGATCATCTCACATCCCAAACAGCCCCAATGATGGGGGTTGACTCTCTGAGGTTGACTCTCCACCGTGGCTTCTTGAATGTGAAAGGACTAGTTCCAGGATCCTCACGGATGCTTTAATTCCATCCCATCCTCAACAGGGCAACAGCTGCTGGTGAACAGCTCCCTTATATTTAAGAGAGACATTTTTTCCAGAACTTGGAAACCCCTGTTGTTATTATTATTATTATTATTATTATTGTTATTACGGTACGCGGGCCTCTCACTGCTGTGGCCTCTCCCGTTGCAGAGCACAGGCTCCGGACGCGCAGGCTCAGCAGCCATGGCTCATGGGTCTAGTCGCTCCGCGGCACGTGGGATCTTCCCGGACCGGGGCACGAACCCGCGTCCCCTGCATCGGCAGGCGGACTCTCAACCACTGCGCCACCAGGGAAGCCCCACCCCGGTTGTTTTTACTTGTCATAATGCACACTTGTGCTCCACAGATCTGCTCTCTGCCTTTTCGTTAAAATACGCTTGTCTCAGTCTACAGCACCTCTGCTTCAGCACTCCTGGTTCTGTCTATTATCCCAAACCCACATCAAGTGCAGCAAATCTCCGTGAATTTGTGCACAACCCAAGAAGACAGGTGTATGGATACATCTCCTTAATGAGGCTGGAAGATCAGTCTTGTCTGTAGGCAACTAGCGTGAGAGTGAGGGCAGTGCCAAGCATGTCATCTGTGTTTTCATGCAGCTCAGGGTGCTTCGTGCCTTTTGCCTGGCTGAACTGAGAGGGGGGACCTTAGGGACCCGAGTGACACTGACAGGAGGGAGACAGCCGGCATAGACCCTCCCACACTGGCTGCTACAATGTGTGTTAGGCCAGATGCACACCCAGGAGACCCCACCCCAGGACGCCAAATGTAAGAAGAGTAGATCCCAGCCCTGGCTCTGTCCCAGTGACATCTGGGACCTGGAAAGTCACTTTGCCCTCCTGCTTCGGTTTCCTCAGGGGTGGAATGGTGGGGCTGTAACCAGATTAGGTCCAAAGGCAATGCAAGCTCTGGTACTTGGTTCTTTAAAAATGTCAGAGACAAACACAGTCATCTTGGGTTCTATCAGCTGCCCAAGAGTTTTGTGACTGTAAAGGATGTACCTCTGTCTAGAAGGAGAGTTAAAACGAGATGTGTGCAGCTGCAGCTAGTGTTTCCTGTGACAGAGAAGCTTGAAGATGGTCATAAATGATCGCAGGCCTGTGAGGAAACAAAAGGCATACAATATCCCAGGATTTCTATTTTTCTCTGAGGAATTTACAGAAGCCAAGGCCCTTAGATTGTATTCTTACATCATACAAAAGAGAGGAGTGTACCCGAGCAGCACAGCCTGAGGTATCAAGCTGTCACTGGAATAGGACTGTGAATGCAGTTTTTGACAGTAGTTTTGTTTTATGAGGAGAAAGGTTTCTATCTCATTTAAATTGTATTACCTTGAAATCCACGAGAAAAATAATGAGATGGCAAAAATCAAAGAATCATTATCAAAATATGTTTATTGTATGATTGGTCACTTTAAAGCATAGAAACACTTTACAGTGATTCTGCTATGGGTGTCACTTTTTTCATAATGTTCATGAAAATTTTGTAGCTATAATTTGGAATTAAGTTTTCTTTAAAGATACACATCCCTAAAACCTATCATGTGTAAAATATAAGTATTATCAGATATAAGATGTAGCTATTTTGGGTAATATTCTTCTATGACTTGATTACTGATGCAGGGGATTGTTACAAGGCATTCTCATGTCCAAGCCACTCCTCTATGAGGTGATTTATGGATGTGGCCACCTTGGTCTTTCCTCTGGGGAGTTACAATCTGCGAGATAAATGCACACACGGATAACCACAAACGTCACACTGACAGGTAAATACCTATAATAGTACTTCTTGGTGTAGGTTGTTCCTTCTTAAACATTAACCTTGTGAGTCCTCTTCACAAATCTGTGGAAGAGAAAAGGGTAGATGATATTATTCCAAGTTTACTAATGAAGATGTAACCTCAAATCACCCAAGGGCAGAGTCAGCAACTGAGAAATGCAGGATTTTACTTCATCCCAGTACACCAAGCTATACTTACAACTCAGGGGTGAGCGTGGTTATTGTATGCCCCTGTTGAGACCAGTAACCGGAGAAAGCTTTTGATTTGAGTCAGAAGGAATAGGTGTGAGTTATCTTAATGGAGCCCAGGGTGTTGACACTTCAGATGGAGGAAAGAGTATGAGCAAAGGACACGCGTGACACAGTGTAAGGGAACAACACACTGACTGATGTATGAGGCACCCGGAGGGGAGCAGGGGCAAAAGGGCACAGAACAGAAGGCTCATGTGTCAGATCTGAGCTATCAGGTGGAGCTTGGTCACAGAGAATTAGTCCATGGAAACTGAGAGTCACTGGAACCATGCTAGCAAGCCAATGATGGGTCACGTAGGTGATTTGGAGAAAGTACATTGGAAGCATCTTTTTGACTTAGCCTGAAAGAATCTAACTGGAAATAGAGTGAATTTGGAATTAATGAGGGTGGAGAGTAAGAAACTCCACTGAAATTAAATAGCAACTCAATGATAAGCCACTTTTACGTCTAGAGGGCTGCCATTTCCTAACCACCCCAGCTTTAAAACCTGCCAATCCTAGTTGGAGAGATTGGGTTTAGCAAACATGTATCTTCCTTGCTTAAGCAAATAAGAAACTCAGTGGATAGATATATGATAGATGATGATAGATGATAGATAGATAGATAGATGATAGATAGATAGATATAGATAGATAGATATTTCATGTAACCTCTTCCTTTGACAAGTGGCGGTTCCACCAAATTTCCTTGAAGAGCCTCTCTTGGTCTCATTCCAAGGAACCTGAAACAAGAGAACCCAGAGGGCCGCTTGATCCCACAATTGATAAGCCTTTTGAACTGCTGCTCGTGAGTCCCGAAACAGTGATATCAGATCTGACCTATTTCATGGAGCTTTTACTGTTGAATTTATTTTGTTAATCTACAACGTGTCTTAAAAAATAGGTTTTTGAATAAAGGAATTTGACCTTTCCTGGGGAGGTGCAATATTTGGTAAATATCGTCACAACTAATCTGATTCTTGCACTGCTTGTCTCACTTTTACTTTTTGTTCCCCTATCTGTACCAAGTCCTGTCTTGTATGTTTCCTTTTTTTCTGTATCATGTCTGTTGAGTGAACAAGGGGCTGCTCTAAGGGGAGATGCAGGCATGGGCCAAATAAGCCTCCAATCAAGCGAATCTCATGGACTGATGTTTGGAATCTGCAAGAATAATAACCAATTTGGGCAAAGGCTAGTGACGTTTGGGTCTCCTCTTCTCCCCATACCACCAACCAAGTCTATGTGAGGACGTTCCTTGTCTTATCAAATCCTGAAAGAAGATCACGTTGCTAACTACTTATTCTGAAGTCAGTCTGCCAGGTTGTATATCATATGGCTTTTTGTTAGCCTGTATTCTTCAAAGACCCAAGACAGCATTCATTAGTTTAGACTCCTGACAGACTATAGCCTCATTTATGTTTGCCACGAGCTTGTCTTCATCAAAGCCACAACCTCCTCCAAAGGAACTCCTGTTTCCTACGTTTGTCCTCTCAAAATAATCCCTGTGACCACCCTGATCACTGGCAATAATTCATTAAAGAAGATCTAGAATTGCAACAGGCATTAAGTAGATTCTTTGGTATATAAAAGGTACATTTAAGAGGAACTCTAGAAAACAGATAAAAGGTGAAACATAGTATGGTCAGCTTTCTCTGATTGGATTTGGAAGCATCAACAAACAGAAAGACTCCAGGGGAGCCTCCTTAAAAATTCTATAGGAGGGCTTCCCTGGTGGCGCAGTGGTTGGGAGTCCGCCTGCCGATGCAGGGGACACGGGTTCGTGCCCCGGTCCGGAAAGATCCCACATGCTGCGGAGCGGCTGGGCCCGTGAGCCATGGCCGCTGAGCCTGCGCGTCCGGAGTCTGTGCTCCACAGCGGGAGAGGCCACAGCAGTGAGAGGCCCACATACCACAAAAAGAAAAAAAAAATTCTACGGGAAAACCAAGGAAGAAACGGCACTGCCACCCAAGGCTTCTGAAACCTACACTCTTGCCTCTCTCTACCTCTGATTTTGTCTTCACAGCTCATTCACACCACTTCCATTCCTTCTACGCCTCCTTCTGACTTTCTTAAAGTGCTACAGTTTGCTCAAGATTTGCTTGTATCTTTACTTTTAAATAGAAAAGAAAAATCACATTGAAAAACTTCCTCTTAAAATGTCTAGATCCAAAGCGCATGAATTTATACTCTGGTCTAGAAATGAGTCGAGGACTTTAAAGTTATTTCCCTAACATTTAAAAGTATTTATGCCTATTTCATGAAGACAGACATTACTGACAGAATTCA
Source organism: Leucopleurus acutus (assembly GCF_964270905.1). NCBI lineage: Eukaryota > Metazoa > Chordata > Mammalia > Artiodactyla > Delphinidae > Leucopleurus > Leucopleurus acutus. Next base: position 168,802,368 of record NC_139145.1, on the reverse strand, counting down.
GGATTTTGTTACATAATTATTGTTGTGGGCTACTATGTCTGTAGTTCCTTTCATTCTTAGGCCCTCGGAAGGGGAAAATGGTTAAAGCAACATTGTGGGGAGTTCCAGGAGAGGATTTAAATAATCTTACTGCACATACATCAGAAAATGGGCTTTAGAAAAGGAAATGTATTATCTGAGGCCATTTAGGAAGTATTTCCCTTAAGTTCAGATGGAGCAAAAACATAAAATTATAAACAAAATAAAGATGAATCAAAACAAAGGTGAATATCTTTTAAAATAGGACAGAAATAGTTCAAACAATATTCTGGGGGGACTTCCCTCATGGCACAGTGGTTAAGAATCCGCCTGCCAATGCAGGGGACACGGGTACAAGTCCTGGTCCGGGAAGATCTCACATGCAGCAGAGCAACTAAGCCCATGTGCCACGACTGCTGAAGCCTGCGCACCTAGAGCCCATGCTCTGCAATGAGAAGCCACTGCAATGAGAAGCCCACACACCACAACGAAGAGTAGCCCCTGCTCGCCGCAACTAGGGAAAGCCCACGCGCAGCAACGAAGACCCAACGCGACCATAAATAAATAAATAAATTTATTTGGAAAAACCCCCAATATTCTGGGGTACATAAAGAGTTGAATTGAAGAGAGATTTATTCCTCTTTAAATGAGGTTCAAATATTAACAAGAGGCTTAAAAATGGAATTGGAGATTGTCAACTTAGAAGACTTTGAACATTTGGATGAATATCTTCAAAAAGCCCTAGAAAGTATTTGCAAATCATTATCTGATAATATGTTAGTAATCAGAATATGTAAGAACTCCTAAAACTCAACAACAAAATGACAAACAACACAAACAACTCAAAAATGAGCAAAAGACTTGAATAGAGATTTTCCAAAGAAGACATACAAATAGCCAATAAGCCTGTGAATGAATGTTCACTATCACTAAATTCTGAGGAAATGGAAATCAAAGCACAGTGAGAAACCACTTTACACTCACAGGATAGCCATTGTCCAAAGTATAGAAAAAAACAAGTGTTCACGAGGATGTGGAGAAATTGGAACCCTGATGTATTGCTAATGAGAATGTAAATGGTTCAGCCACTGTGGAAGACAGTTCCTCAGAAAATTAAACAGGATCACCATATAATCCAGCAATTCCACTTCTAGTTATACGTCCAAAATAATTGACGTCAGGGACTCAAACAGAAAACTGGACACCAGTGTTCACCAGAATTATTCATAATAACTAAAAGGTAGAAACAACCAAATATCCATCGATAGGTAGATGGAGAAGCAAAATGTAGTGTATACATAAAATAGAACATCATTCAGCCTTAAAAAGGAATGAAGCTATGATGCATGCTACAACATGCATAAAACTTGAAAATATTATGCTAAGTGAAATAAGCCAGACACAAAAGGATAAATATTGTATTAGTTGACTTATATGAGGTATCTAAAATAGTCAAATTTGTAGAGACAGAATAAAAGAGGGGAGACTAGGGGCAGGAAGGAGGGGAATTATTCTTTAATGGACACAAAGTTTCCATTCGGGATGATGAAAACGTTCTGGAAGTAGTTAGTGGTGATGGCTGTACAACAGTGTGAATGTATTTGGTGACACTGAATTAAGCACTCAAAAAGGATGAAACTGATACGTTTTAGGTCATGTATATTTACCACAATTTTAAAAGAGAGAAAGTCCTAGAAAGTAAGCAAGCTAGGAAACAAAACAACTGTGTAGCATTCTATATAAGAAAAGCTGGATCCCCAAACAAAAACATGACCAAAAGGCACTTTAATTTTTTTAAATTAGGAGACTATGGATCAGGACACTTGTAGATAAAATAAGCACAAGGACTCCTGGAAGGACCAGGGTCCCATGTTGTCTAAGAAATAGAGAACAACTTTCAAAATCTTCCCAAAGATGCTCTGGACACATCACCACCCCCAGATTCCATGTCTGTATTCCCAAAATCTTGTGTTGAATTTGTACATAAGTGTAAAATAACATGACTTTTTTTTGTGGACATGAGTCCCTCTATAGCTACCATTTATTCTGATCACTGATGATTTAGAGCATCGATGACTTGTGTGTGGGTCTTAATTTATAAAAGCAGTGCAGTGATGACATGCAGAGGTCAATGACATTAAAAGTTTAATGTTACTCACAGTCCCCTTAGAAATGAAAGGCACAGCATGCCATGCAGGCCACAATGGGAAACATCAGAGTCATTCAGGAGGGAGAAAGGAGAGAGGGGAAGGCATAGACCAGAGACTTTGCTGGAATCTCCAGGGGAATGGCAAGGCAGGGAAGAGTAAACAGTTTAGGATTTGCTAGTTTTAATAATTCCAGCCAGCTTTGGGGCAGAGGAGCTATCCCTAGTTGTCTGATCCCCTGGCCCTGGGTTGATTTAGGGCAGGGGAAATACCAGCCTGGGGTCTGAGAGTCAGATAAAGGATGTGGCTGGGGGTATGGACTTGGGATTAGTTGTTTCTATATGAAACACATAAGCTTTGTGAACTCAGAACTTCTCTAACTTCCTTTATAGCTTTGCCTGAATTTGTAACAAGAAGAGCAAATAGTAACATTTAAATACAAGATGATGATTACATATTATAGAGTATCATATGTCCCAGACAGTTTTTCCTAGAATGACCACCTCTTTGTGAATCTGATGAGAACACAAAACACCCAGCCACCCCCCTCTCATTCTCCTGAGACACACAAATTATAAATGGATAACTTACTCAAACTCCTGCAGATCAGAAAACCCACATGACATTCAGCCTTCTTTGAAAAGAAAGGGAGCCAGCTCCTTTCATATCCATCTACTTTCGATCTGACCTCTTTTACCTTTAGAACATTGCCCTTATTTGCCTGCTACTCATTTTCATTCCCAGGATTCTAGACAGGATTTCCCAAACCATGTACTATGGAACACTGTGCTCCATGGAAAAAAACAAAGTTGTAAATAAATAATTTGGCGGAAACACTAAAAAATAAATGAACAAACAAACAAACAAAAATAAATAAATGAAAGGGAGCCAGAAGTCGAGGGAGAATCATCCAGTTTGGTTTAAATACTCCTTGACTTTAACCCATGTGTTGTTTGCAGAGTCATAGCTGCTTCCATGATGTGAAAATGCTGAAAACAGAAGAGATGACCTCATAATAGAAAGCACATAAAATTTGATTTCTCCCATGGTGGTGGAAGGATTAAGAGCCATTCATTTGATTTGCAAGCTAAAACCCATTAACATACTATTTCTTGTCAGTAAAAGTAATATGATCATGAATGTAAAACATTTCCTCAAATGTTATTCAAAGTTAATTTCAATTTTAATAATAACAATTCTTTCCTGATCTTTAAATGATTCATAGTAACTGATTATGCAATATAGGAACCACTGAGTTGTCCCTTCTGTATTGGCATAATTTAAGAGACAGTAAAAGCACTTAATAATTTCAAATGTTTCTTTAATATCCTAGCTAACATTCTTGTTGCTAATAAGCTGTTTTTAAGTTGCATTACTCCTTAGAGACTATGCTTAAACATAGTCCCCCTTCAAACTCTATCGTAACAGTTTGCTAATTAAAAATAGAGAATAAGTTATTCCTAAAACTATCGACAGAGTAGCAACTACAGAGTTTGAATAGAAATAAAAAGATACTACACAATTCCTATCTATTGCAGGTTTACCTTTTTTGAGACCCAGATCATGGTTGATACTGAGTGCAAAACTAAGCACGATGAGGCCTTTATGATTGCTGTAATCGGAGGACACATTCTCTGAGGAAATCAACAACCACCAGTATGCATAAGCTGTACATTTCAGAGACATGGTATATACTTAAGGCTGCATCAGTAGGTTTCCCAAGAACAATTAACACACTCCAATGGGATATTGATAACGGTGTGTGCAAGGTTAAAATAGAACCAAAACGACGTTCTAACACCCCAGATTTAGCAATTGTAAGGCTGTGACCCACCGTAGGTGTATGTCAAGGGGGGAGAGCAGCTTCCAGAACCCAAAGAGAGAGTTGTAGCTACAGAGAACGGTCACCCATAAGAAGCAGTGCCTTCAGTGAAGGACCACAGCCACTGTCCACCCATGGTCCAGTAGGCAGTGAACTGGGATTAATTATTCAAACTTTCTTTTCCTCCCAAGCTATGATCTGCTCCTAGGACCTCTCATTGCACAAGTTCAGCTGGAATCCTGGGGACAAAGGAACCAACTGAAGCAGTGCATAAAGGCACAGAGCAGTGGAGATAGATAGGTGGAGAACAGATCTTGAGGAACAGATGGAGAATATCCAGCACACGAGCTTTGCTGCTCTTCACGTCTAGCGGAATCCTTCTTCCCTTCAAAGGGCAACAAGAACATCACCTTTCCATGAAGCCTGTCCTCTTTGAAACATCAGTTGCTCTTCGAGCCCTTTATACTGACCACACTGTATTGTTTCTCACCCGCAGAGCTGCTCAGTGTGAACTCATCGTGAACAGAGACACTGTCTTATTCATCAGTGTCTTCCCAGCACCTGGCAGGATACCTGGCATAAAGTGTATAAGAAAGGTTTTTTGATCGAATAAATGTATAATTTATTGGCACAATAAAACTGTTTGATATTAGTTAATATTATGAAAGGACTTTTCATTCAGTGGGGAAATTATAACTACAGTGGAACCCGGTTCTTCCAGAAATGCCCCTAGTGCTGTGTTCACTTCAGTAACAATCTTAGTAACAATCTAAGGCCGATTTCATGGAGTTTTCAGAATACTGCATTTCCCTGTCATTCATTACTACCATATGCCCTCAATCAGACTCAATATCCTAATGAAATGTATCCATCACGGAGAAACTCCTAGCTTCCTATCTTACCCTGTGCTCTGCCCTGATTGTCCTTTGATCCTGGTCCAGAGACGTACTCCCCTGAGTCATCTCCAAACGCAGAGCAATTGCCTTCAGTGGTCACCAAATTCATTTTGACTAGTCTCTCTGAATCAAACTAAGACTGAGGGAAGGTTTTCTAGCAAATTCCCTAAACAATTTAGGGAATTTCCTCACCTTCAACTTCAGCTGAGCTCTGCCCTCATTGATTGGGTCTCAGGGCTCCTCTTTCCCTTCCCGAATTTCGTCCGGAGAATTCCAAATCCCTCTCTCTGTGTCTCTGGAGGCCTTTTCATGAATTGAAGTGGCTTTCTTATCAAAATATTTCTTCCAGACAAATTTAGCACAAAGCTCAGTCCATTGTAACCACCAATGAATATTAATTTGCAGAAGAAACATCAGCTGCTCTTCGAGCCCTTTATACTGACCACACTGTATTGTTTCTCACCCGCAGAGCTGCTCAGTGTGACCTCATCGTGAACAGAGACACTGTCTTATTCATATTTAGTTTATGACACTTTTAGTTGAAATATTTGGGAATTGGGGAAATACTGTTTCTTGTTTCACCTTCACACTGACTGATCTGACTGATTTCGTACCTCTCATTAAACGTTGCAATGCAAAGATATTCATCAGGAGTCTTTTTAGCAAATGTACAAGTGATAATGACGTTCCCATGACAGCTGCATTCCTTCCTGCCTTCCTTCCCTCACTCGTTAGTTCAGTCTCTCATCCAGCACATAGGCCACAGTGGTGGCCGCTCTGCAGACATCAGGGGACAAAACTGATAGTGTCTGCCCTCATGGAGCTTAATAACAGCAAGTGTAGAAGCCACAAAACAACTAAATTAGTAGTTAAACTGTGGCAGATATTATAAAGCAAAGACAGCAAAACATAAGAGCACTCTGAGGGACCTCCCCAAGTCCTGCTGTTCTGTCCTCTCATAGGAAGTGGATCTTTGTGCCTTGGTCTCTTAGGAGCCAGGCTCTGACTTTCTGCCTCTAAAAGAAAAAACAAACAAACAAAAAAAAATGGCTTTGCCACATCCTTGCTCTGTTACCAAACCAAACTTGGTTCCATTTGCCCACATGCAGTCAAGCTGATTCACTGACACCAGCTGGGGCTCGGGCCTCACATGGCCCATGGGTGACTTGGTACCGTGTTGACACCTGATGCAGAGGGTCCGAGGCAGGAGAGGGGTGTGGTCGTGCACGTGTCCAGATGCTCACGCCAGAGACAGGAGCGTAGGGTGAGTGTTCTGGGGGCGTCCAGGTGAGGAAGGTGTTCTACACTAAGGTGACAGTGTGTGAACAGGGTGGCCAAGCTGCCGGCTGAGGAAGGGCAGGCGTCGAGGGAACAGAAGGAGGCTCCTGGGGTCCGGATGTGCTGACCCTGCTGCCAACAGAACGAGGAACGTCACGAGCCTCCTCACGTGATCGGGTGGCTCAGAGTGAAGAAGACCCAGC